>NC_060124.1:468947207-469547764 GCF_021461395.2 Schistocerca americana | reverse complement strand
TTGAAATATTTTCGTACAATTACGAGAATAGGAGATCGATCTGGATTTTACTAGTTAAATATGTCGGTTACCGGTTACGGTGTAAGTATGTTGTGTAGCAAAATCACGAATATAGTTTGACTCCTGGACCATGTCGATTAAGACAGCGGAACTTCCTACGACTTCGCAAGAAGAGGACAAGAGTCACCGGGGTGGACTGCATCCACAGTGTTGTTCAGCCGAATAAGTTTCTTCTGTGTGATCAATGATTAATTCCATGGATGTAATTGTACGACTAATGGACGCAGAATTCTTATAAACAGTAGTGTAACCGTAACTAGTATAACAATTTGGGATATCTTCACTTTAGGTAACAGATGTTTCCCTGTTACGGTACCCATAATTCTCTTCATCTCCCTAGACGTTTTCGTTCTCTTTCTTCGTAGCTACTAATTTTGATACCCAGTTTTTCATTTATCAGGGATGTTGCATTTTCATTCGAATTTCTTCCGATATTTTGAACTAACATTTCAAGGGTATAGATTCAGATCTTTCTTCTAACATCACTATGTCTTAGCTCGTTTCCTTCGTCATTAAACTAAAACACAGTCTAATCTCTCCCAAACCACCATGCTCCCATGCAACAGCGATTTTAAAATAATTCTCCATTCTTGCCTGTAACTTGGACGAATCATTTTGAATACAGCTGTCGTTTTAAGAAAATGAAATGCTGTGTAATGTGATGTCTCTTCACCCCAGTCTTTCAATAGAGAAACGTGTACTGATTAAGCGAGTATTCAGGTCTTACTTGAGATTAACACTTGAAAGTTCTTTAATGTTTCAGTTGTTCGGCTAATCAGTACTCTGGTTGGACTTTCCTCTCAGTGACGAACATTCCAACTGGTTCTACCCCCTCTTCTGCTACTGGATCTCCTCCTATTTTTGTATCTCCTAGTAGTCCGTTTGTTATTATTAATTACGCCGTAGTGCTCAAAACTGATTATCGTAGGTTCAATCTAGCTTTGAGGGGAGCATATAAATTGTACCCCACAGGATGTAATATGCTTGAACAGATCGACTCGTTACAATGGTAAGGCACTGGACTCGCATTCGGTAGGAAATGAAATGATCGTATGTTACTGATGGCCGGAAGTTCCCACTTGGAGAAGTTCGGCCGCCGAGTTGCAAGTCTTTTCAGTTGACGCCAAACTGGCTACTTGCTTCTCGATAATGAGGAAAGATGATGAGGACAACACAACACTCAGTCCCCAATAGAAAAATATTCCCGACCCAGTGTAAATCAATCCGGAGACTGCTGCATGGCAGTAAGGCGCGCTGACTTTCAGCTAAAGGGGTGGACATTCAGTAGAAGAGAGGTTCAAATACCAGTCCGCAAAACTATATTTGCGTCGCCTCTGTAACAGAGGGAATATTTCCTTTGACGAAGACACCACTGATGTCCTTCCCCATACTATCCGAGCTGGTGGGTCTTGTGTAATTGTGATATCGTCAAGAGATCGTGGTGCCATGCCAAAGTCGGAAAGGCGTATCGATACCAGAGACATTAGTGTTACCTCGCTACTATCCACAACGACGTAAAGGAGACGCTAATGAAGACCACGCCTCCAATATCAGCTCTGCAGTGCCCTCAGGTTGATATCAAAACAGTGACAAGGATGTAAGAGCTCGCACAGTCGCAGACCTCATCTGAGCGAGTGAACATCATAGTATAAGACCGAAAAGATACTAAAAGTTTCTGATAGACTTCATCATTTAAACGTGGAACATTGTACTGCAAGAGAACAGTTTGTTAATCTATCTATCAAGCAATGTTTTAATAGCCAATAATTATAACTTACCAAGCAATCCTGTTACAAAGGTCTGTGTCATATTTAAGTTATGTCATAAACTGAGTTAATACATTGAAGGGCCAAATAAACTGCTGTAGGCATGCGTAGTCAAATATAGAGATATGTAAACGGGCAGGATACAACGCAGCGGTCGGCAACGCCTATATAAGAGAACAAGTGTCTGACACAGTTGTTAGACCGGTTACTGCTGCTACAATGACAGTTTATCAAGATTTAAGTGAGTTTGAACGTGGTGTTATAGTCGGCGCACGAGCGATGGGACACAAAATCTCCGAGGTAGCGATGAAGTGAGGATTTTCACGTACGACCATTCCACTAGTATACCCTGAATATCAGGAATCCAGTAAAACATCAAATCTCCAACATCGCTGCTGCTGGAAAAAGATCCTGCAAAAACTGGACCAATGATGACTGAAGAGTATCGTTCAACGTGACAGAAGTGCAACCCTTCCGCAAATTGCTGCAGATTTCAGTGCGAGGCCATTAACAATTGTCAACGTACTGACCATTCAACGAAACATCATCAATATGGGCTTTCGGAGCCGAAGGCCCATCCGTGTACCCTTGATGACTGCACGGCACAAAGCTTTATGTCTTGCCAGGGCCAGTCAACACCAACATTGGGCTGTTGATAACTTGAAACATGTTGCCTGGTCGGAAGAGTCTCGCTTCAAATTGTATCGAGTGGATGGACGTGTATGGGTATGAAGACAACCTCATGACTCCATAGACCCTGCAGGGGATTCTTCAAGCTGGTAGAGACTCTGTTATGGTGTGGGACTTCAGTGGAAGTGATATGGGACACCTGATACGTCTAGATAGTCTCCGACAAGTGACACGTATGTAAGCATCTTGTCTGATCACCTGCATCCATTCATGTCCATTCGGCATTCCGACGGACTTGGGCAGTTCCAAGAGGGCAATGCGACACCCCACACGTCCAGAATTGCTACAGAGTGGCTCCAGGGACACTCGTGAGAGTTTAAGCATTTCCGCTGGCCACCAAACTCCCCAGATATGAATGTTATTGAGCATAACTGGGATGCCTTTGAACTTGCTGTTCAGAAGAGATCTCCACCCCTCGTAGTCTTACGGATGTATGTACAATCCTGCAGGATTCGTGGTGTCAGTTCCCTCCAGCACTAGTTCAGAAATTAATCGAGTCCATGCCAAGTCGTGTTGCGGCACTTCTGCGTGCTCGCTGGGGCCCTACACGATATTAGACAGGTGTACCAGTTTCTTTGGCTCTTCAGTGTATTTCATGTGTTCTAGTGCGAGGAGCCTTCTTCCAGAACCTACTGTTGCGCTAGACGAAAGTATTTTCGTCTGGTCAGACACTAACGACCCGGTCGTCAACGGTACATTTCTTCCTTCTTTCTGTATGGCTTCTGATAACATTCTCATCTTCTTGTCGCAGAACGGTAAAGGCGAACATTTACACTCTCACTCGGTTACAGACATACAACATAGTGGCCCACCGATTATAAGCGCTCATCACAGTGAGAAGTGGGAATTTTAAGAATTGTAGGGTTGAATGTCCGGTCGTTACTCCCGCTCAAAAGCAGCTGCCAGGTTTCTTAGCGAGCCTATGGCTTCTTGGTATAGAAACACGTGATAATTATTAATTACTTGATTCATTTAAAAAGAAAAAACCTTTGTTTTTCTTGGCGTTTCCGTTATCGACATTAATATTAAATAAAGCTAAATGATTCTCTTTTATATTTTTATTTTATGTAGGTTAAACGTTGGTCAACTTAGTAATTTGAGCGCGATACTCGTACAAATGTTGAGAGAAACAATTTCATAACGTGCAGAGGAACTACTGTTTCCAGAGTCGTAAAATGACAATGGAAACTAAAACAAAATTACTTTAGGTATCAAAATAGGTGTAGTTACATAAAAATTCGTCTTCTATAGCAACCTAGAAGGAAAATTAGAGGGTATAATAATAGCGCTAGCCATTACGTTGCAGTAGTTTTCGTACTTGCTATTGCTGCGACAGTAGTGAGGCAACATTTCAGACTTCAGCACTGGAAACGTAGCCGAGGGACTGTTGACCTTCAGCAGCCGTTTGGCTAAAATATCAAGAGTCACTGTTTCCACTAACTTCTGTTAACCAAATTCTCAACACAGTCCCACTGATGCGACCGGGCCGGCTTTTGAATCGCGTCCTTCTGAACACAAGTCCATTGTCTTAACCAAAGCGCCAGCCCGTTCGTGTCAACGACAAAAACACTGAACGACGGTTGAGCGGTCAATAATCGGGATGTCTACAGTGACTCATGCTAAGAACAGTCACTACCGTGGTCATGACCATTAGAGCGCAATAAGCCGCTCACTCAATCACTTGCTTCTGGATCTACACGTGGTTTTTGTTGTTGTTGTGGTCTTCAGTCCCGAACCTGGTTTGATGCAGCTCTCCATGCTACTCTATCCTGTGCATGCTTCTTCATCTCCCAGTACTTACTGCAACCTACATCTTTCTTGAATCTGCTTAGTGTATTCATCTCTTGGTCTCCCTCTACGATTTTTACCTTCCACGCTTCCCTCCAATGCTAAATTTGTGATCCCTTGATGCCTCAAAACATGTCCTACCAACCGCTCCCTTCTTTTTGTCAAGTTGTGCCACAAACTCCTCTTCTCCCCAATTCTATTCAATACCTCCTCATTAGTTATGTGATCTACTCATCTAATCTTCAGCATTCTTCTGTAGCACCACATTTCGAAAGCTTCTATTCTCTTCTTATCCAAACTATTTATCGTCCATGTTTCACTTCCATACATGGCTACACTCCATACAAATACTTTCAGAAACGACTTCCTGGCACTTAAATCTATACTCGATGTTAACAAATTTCTCTTCTTCAGAAACACTTTCCTTGCCATTGCCAGTCTATATTTTATATCCTCTCTACTTCGACCATCATCAGTTATTTTACTCCCTAAATAGCAAAACTCCTTTACTACTTTAAGTGTCTCATTTCCTAATCTAATTCCCTCAGCATCACCCGATTTAATTTGACTACATTCCATTATCCTCGTTTTGCTTTTGTTGATGTTCATCTTATATCCTCCTTTCAAGACACTGTCCATTCCGTTCAACTGCTCTTCCAAGTCCTTTGCTGTCTCTGACAGAATTACAATGTCATCGGCGAACCTCAAAGTTTTTATTTCTTCTCCATGAATTTTAATACCTACTACGAATTTTTCTTTTGTTTCCTTTACTGCTTGCTCAATATACAGATTGAATAACATCGGGGATAGGCTACAACCCTGTCTCACTCCCTTCCCAACCACTGCTTCCCTTTCATGCCCCTCGACTCTTATAACTGCCATCTGGTTTCTGTACAAATTGTAAATAGCCTTTCGCTTCCTGTATTTTACCCCTGCCACCTTCAGAATTTGAAAGAGAGTATTCCAATCAACATTGTCAAAAGCTTTCTCTAAGTCTACAAATGCTAGAAACGTAGGTTTGCCTTTCCTTAAACTTTCTTCGAAGATAAGTCGTAAGGTTAGTATTGCCTCACGTGTTCCAACATTTCTACGGAATCCAAACTGATCTTCCCCGAGGTCCGCTTCTACCAGTTTTTCCATTCGCCTGTAAAGAATTCGCGTTAGTATTTTGCAGCTGTGACTTATTAAACTGATAGTTTGGTAATTTTCACATCTGTCAACACCTGCTTTCTTTGGGATTGGAATTATTATATTCTTCTTGAAGTCTGAGGGTATTTCGTCTGTCTCATACATCTTGCTCACGTGGTTTTAGAGGTGTGAAAATTTTTCACGTTTACCGGTAACGAATGTAAGATGCAGCTCCAAACATGAAAAACTTCTGAAGATAACGTTAACAAAAAGTTGGCTAAGGCTCACAGTAAATGACTAAATCGGCACTTGTGGGAGGTGCAGTATTGTCTTCGATATATTGCGACATAGATAGTTTTTATTACAGTCGTCAGACCATCCGACGCGTACTAGTTTTATTAATTTTAAATTCTGTAATTACGAGTGTATCCTGCATTCGAACTCTAAATAACTGTACATTTAATGAAGTCTTTGTGAACGCTGACAGCGACCTGAAGCTTAATCAATTTAACGGCGACTAAATATTCATTTCAAACAAATGAGTTTAATTCGTTCATATGAACGAAATCCGATTACGATCGATATACATGGTCTAGCAGAACGAGTAATATGATACTGAAGTGTAACTAGTTTGACATGTTGTTACGATTACCGATATTAAATTATCTCGGTGGAGCTGCAGGTACGGAAACACAGGATGGTTGTGTATTTGGCTGCTGGATTAGTACATCACAACAATGTATGCGGGCAGCTAGTATGGGCAGGAATGTCGGCAATTCGTCGGAAGCCCCACTCTTTGGAAGTCAGTAGCATACATATATTCACACGTAGACTACTTAAATTGCTATATTAGCTTCAGACCACTTTAATTTGACTCGTGGTTTGGACGTGTTAGAGAGTCAAAAAGATAACCAAACTCCATGAAATGTTTGGTGTCTTTGAAATTAGTGAAGAAATATGCTGTTGTCGTTTTGAGCCAAATAAGTGACGTAGTCTGATAGTTCTCTGACTCCTGTTTCAATGCTGAAGGTGGAAATTTCGAGCTCTTACTGCCGAATCAATGCATGAAGTACAATATGTATCGCTGTTGTTGTTTTTCTTTTTAAAAAAAAATCTTATGGGACTTAACTGCTACGGTCACCAGTCCCTAAGCTTACTCACTACTTAACCTAAATTATCCTAAGGACAAACATACACATCCATGCCCGAGGGAGGACTCGAACCTCCGCCGGGACCAACCGCACAGTCCGTGACTGCAACGCCCCAGACCGCTCGGCTAATACCGCGCGGCTGTTGTTTTTTTCTTTGACTTTTAGGCTAGTACATAGAAAACAACGCCTATTTTGCTGTAGGGATTATTATATTTTGATGTAATTCATAATCCGCCGAATTTTGCGAAGTAAGTTCCCCTGTATCTTATAACTTTTTTTCCGTGGAGTATTGTGCCAACACCACGCTGAACAGATGAAGCTGCTCAATATTTCATGTATATACAGGGTGTTACAAAAAGGTACGGCCAAACTTTCAGGAAACACTCCTCACACACAAATAAAGAAAAGATTTTATGTGGACATGTGTCCGGAAACGCTTAATTTCCATGTTAGAGCTCATTTTAGTTTCGTCAGTATGTCCTCGATTCGCCGCCATGATTTCTAGAACATGTGCCTTTACAAGTACGACACAACATGTGGTTCATGCACGATGGAGCTCCTGCACATTTCAGTCGAAGTGTTCGTACGCTTCTCAACAACAGATTCGGTGACCGATGGATTGGTAGAGGTGGACCAATTCCATGGCCTCCACGCTCTCCTGACCTCAACCCTCTTGACTTTCATTTATGGGGGCATTTGAAAGCTCTTGTCTACGCAACCCCGACACCAAATGTAGAGACTCTTCGTGCTCGTATTGTGGACGGCTGTGGTACAATACGCCATTCTCCAGGGCTGCATCAGCGCATCAGGGATTCCATGCGACGGAGGGTGGATGCATGTATGCTCGCTAACGGAGGACATTTTGAACATTTCCGGTAACAAAGGGTTTGAAGTCACGCTGGTACGTTCTGTTGCTGTGTGTTTCCATTCCATGATTAATGTGATCTGAAGAGAAGTAATAAAATGAGCTCTGACATGGAAAGTAAGCGTTGCCGGACACATGTCCACATAACATATTTTCTTTCTTTGTGTGTAAGGAATGTTTCCTGAAAGTTTAGCAGTACCTTTTTGTAACACCCTGTATACTTAAAACTATATACGATTTATTTGTTCTGTAAGACTAATAGCTGAAACATTAAGAAGATGTTAATTCAGGATATTAATAAAATTTAACAAGTAGTTAATAATTAATGTATAATGTAAAGCACCACATCTACATTAAGAAACATTTCTTGTGCCACAACCGTTTTCGTTCTCTTATAACATCAGGAGGTTGCCTGAAGTTAAAGAAAACAACAAATCAGGCTAAAAGCTACAGTATACTGTTCTAAAACAACGTACTCGACTGTGACACAACAAATGTGTACTAATACATCCACGGTAGTTTTTCTTAATCAATAATAATAATGTCAGTTAGGGTGGAACTCAGTGTCATCAAGGTTAGTCAGACGCCACTGACTCTCCGGGAAGCTTGGTGGCTATTTCTGAGTGATTCATACGAAAACTTAATTATGAGACTAGTTCGATTTATTTATTTTATTATTCATAGAAATACTCTGCATAGTACTTTTTGGGAATCCGACCCTAAAACAGAGTCATGGAGTTACACTACTGTCCATTAAAATTGCTACACCAAGAAGAAATGCAGATGATAAACGGGTATTCATTGGACCAATATACTATACTAGAACTGACATTTGATTACATTTTCACGCAATTTGGGTACATAGATCCTGAGAATTTGGGTGCATAGATCCTGAGAAATCAGTACCCAGAACAACCACCTCTGGCCGTAATAACGGCCTTGATACGCCTGGGCATTGAGTAAAACAGAGCTTCAGAATGAGATTTTCACTCTGCAGCGGAGTGTGCGCTGATATGAAACTTCCTGGCAGATTAAAACTGTGTGCTCGACCGAGATTCGAACTCGGGACCTTTGCCTTTCGCGGGCAAGTGCTCTACCAACTGAGCTACCGAAGCACGACTCACGACCGGTACCCACAGCTTTACTTCTGCCAGTATCTCGTCTCCTACCTTCCAAACTTCACAGAAGTTCTGCAAGATTCGCAGGAGAACTTCTGTAAAGTTTGGAAGGTAGGAGAGGAGATACTGGCAGAAGTAAAGCTGTGGGTACCGGGCGTGAGTCGTGCTTCGGTAGCTCAGTTGGTAGAGCACTTGCCCGCGAAAGGCAAAGGTCCCGAGTTCGAGTCTCGGTCGAGCACACAGTTTTAATCTGCCAGGAAGTTTCATATCAGCGCACACTCCGCTGCAGAGTGAAAATCTCATTCTGGAAACATCCCCCAGGCTGTGGCTAAGCCATGTCTGCGCTATATCCTTTCTTTCAGGAGTGTTAGTTCTGCAAGATTCGCAGGAGAACTTCTGTAAAGTTTGGAAGGTAGGAGAGGAGATACTGGCAGAAGTAAAGCTGTGGGTACCGGGCGTGAGTCGTGCTTCGGTAGCTCAGTTGGTAGAGCACTTGCCCGCGAAAGGCAAAGGTCCCGAGTTCGAGTCTCGGTCGAGCACACAGTTTTAATCTGCCAGGAAGTTTCATATCAGCGCACCCTCCGCTGCAGAATGAAAATCTCATTCTGGAAACATCCCCCAGGCTGTGGCTAAGCCATGTCTGCGCTATATCCTTTCTTTCAGGAGTGTTAGTTCTGCAAGATTCGCAGGAGAACTTCTGTAAAGTTTGGAAGGTAGGAGACGAGATACTGGCAGAAGTAAAGCTGTGGGTAGCGGGCGTGAGTCGTGCTTCGGTAGCTCAGTTGGTAGAGCACTTGCCCGCGAAAGGCAAAGGTCCCGAGTTCGAGTCTCGGTCGAGCACACAGTTTTAATCTGCCAGGAAGTTTCATATCAGCGCACACTCCGCTGCAGAGTGAAAATCTCATTCTGGAAACATCCCCCAGGCTGTGGCTAAGCCATGTCTGCGCTATATCCTTTCTTTCAGGAGTGTTAGTTCTGCAAGATTCGCAGGAGAACTTCTGTAAAGTTTGGAAGGTAGGAGACGAGATACTGGCAGAAGTAAAGCTGTGGGTAGCGGGCGTGAGTCGTGCTTCGGTAGCTCAGTTGGTAGAGCACTTGCCCGCGAAAGGCAAAGGTCCTTAGTTCGAGTCTCGGTCGGGCACACGGTTTTAATCTGCCAGGGAGTTTCAAAACAGAGCTTGGATGGCATGTACAGGTACAGCTGCCCATGAAGTTTCAACACGATACCACAGTTCATCAAGAGTAGTGACTGGCGTATTGTGACGAGCCAGTTGCTCGGACACCATTGAGCAGACGTTTTCAATTGGTGAGGGATCTGGAGAATGTGCTGGCCAGGGTAGCAGTCGAACATTTTCTGTATCCGAATGAAGATGGAGCCACGGGTCGTAACACATCTCAAATGTAAGGTCCACTGTTCAAAGTGCCGTCAATGCGAACAAGAGGTGACCAAGGCGTGTAACCAATGGCACCCCATACCATCACACCGGGTGATACGCCAGTATGACGATGGCGAATACACGCTTTCAATGTGCGTCCACCGCGATGTCACCAAACACGGATGCGGCCATCATATACTGTAAACAGAACATGCGTTGATCCGAAAAAATGACGTTTTGCCATTCGTGCGCCAGGGTTTATCGTTGAGTATACCATCGCAGGCGCTCCTGTCTGTGATGCAGCGTCAAGGGTAACCGTAGCCGTGGTCTCCGAGCTGATAGTCCATGCTGCTGCAAACGTCGTCGAACCGTTCGTGCACATGGTTGTTGTCTTGCAAACGTCCCCATCTGTTGACTCAGGGATCGTGACGTGGCTGCCATGCGGATAAGATGCCTGTCATCTCGACTGCTAGTGATACGAGGCCGTTGGGATCCAGCACAGCGTTCCGTATTACCCTCCTGAACGCACCGATTCTATATTCTGCTAACAGTCATTGGATCTCGACCAACGCGAGCAGCAATTTCGCGATACTATAAACCTTAATCGCGATGGGCTACAATCCGGCCTTTATCAAAGTCGGAAACGTGATGGTACGCATTTCTCCTCCTTACACGAGGCATCACGACAACGTTTCACCAGGCAACGCACGTCAACTGCTGTTTGTGTATGAGAAATCGATTGGAAACTTTTTTCATGTCAGCACGTAGTAGGTGTCGCCACCGACGCCAACCTTATGTGAATACTCTGAAAAGCTAATCATTTGCATATCACAGCATCTTCTTCCTGTCGGTTAAATTTCGCGTCTGTAGCACGTCATCATCGTGGTGTAGCAATTTTAATGGCCAGTAGTGTATTATACGTAACCTTTCGGGATAAATGGTTTTACGTTTGGACGGGCGCTTATGCAAACGGCGAGTGGTGGAAAGCTGTAAATATTGTTTCATCTGTTGCTTTGTCTAATACGATGACAATTATATTTATTTAACAGCAACTTGTGGACGAATGACATGTGAATCTTGTAGAAAATGGTTTCCGGACGTATACTGCCCTAGGATCAATCCAGGAAGCCTTCACGGAAGGACGGTTTACAGATCATGTGGAGACTGTGCGAACTGCAAGCACCTCAGGCGCAGAAATCGAAGAGCGAAATACTTCGACCCTTGTTTATGTCATGGAGTACGGAAGGCGGTGATTCAGTTCAAGAGTTCCACATACCATACTGAGAAGCTTGTGGCAGTGTTCGGGAGGCGTAAGGTAACGCTGGTTTACCGGCCGCAGCAAACACCTCGAACTGCAAGGAATTCCCTAAAAATTTCCGGTGCGTGATCCTATTCGTCACTAAGATTCTGTCTGCTAAGAGCCGGACATTGGCAAAGAACTTGAAAGTTCATGCTTTCCGATAGATAAAGATCCAAAGGAATTGTATACCGTTGAATTAAATTTGAATGCTGAAGACTATTAGTCATTCCTGACCACAAAGTTGTCGGTTTACGGTGGACAAAGAGAGGTGGACATGGACTTGGGGGAAAGGAATGAATATCACAGTATAACAGCAAGATCAACAGAGACTGGGAAAAAGTCAGACATCTGAAAAACTAATCTGACCAGAAATATAAGGGGCAGTCACATGAAAACGGGACAGATGAGAAAAAGTAGTTGAATTGTTTATTTCAAAAGTAATCGCCATACCTGCTAATACATTTATCCCACTATAGGACAAGACGGTTAACGTCTTCATGGAAAAATGTTTGCGGTTGCCAGTAGTCAACCCTCAGACATCATTGTTGCTTATTAAATTTTCATTTGTAGAGTAGAATTAAGGGCAGGACATTATGTCCAAACGTGTTTTACTTAACTTGCAGTTGGTGTCAGCATCCAGGTGCAGCTTCCTTTACGTAACCTTGTTGAAAATGAATGAGGTAAAAGTGTTAATTTAGATGTGACTGAAGGATGATTTGTTATAACCACATTTTATGTTCACTTCACGCAGTTTAAGAGACCGAACCTCACAAGCATTTTCATAGGCAGTATGCCACAATACTCACACAAAAAATTAATATGCAATTTTTCATTGATATACCAGCATCATACCAAAGAGTGTCGTCAAGTGAAGACGTAAACTCCCGGGTTCGATTCCCGGCGGGGTCAGGGATTTTCTCTGCCTCGTGATGGCTGGGTGTTGTGTGCTGTCCTTAGGTTAGTTAGGTTTAAGTCGTTCTAAGTTCTAGGGGATGATGACCATAGATGTTAAGTCCCATAGTACTCAGAGCCATTTTTTTTGAAGACGTAAACTGCACAATTACAAGTGACGCAAGGTTCAATCTATATATTAATTAAATATTGTTCTAGAAGCATCTAGAACATCCAATGAGTCAGATTGATTGTACACACATCTCCGCTTTAAGATTTAATACAACTCCAAATAAGCCTATGTTTTATGAAAATAAAAAACTTTTGCAAATGAAAAAATTTTATGGGAATAAAATGTATATGTGTCACGTCAATATAAATTAGACATTTTTCATGTAAATGCTATGACATAGGTATATTTTTATAAGCTGCAAAATTAATGAAATGTAAGCAGTATTTTTTTATGAAAGACCTTACATTGATTTTATAAGTCAGACATAAAAACAAGATTGTATTCTATATTTTGTTGTGACATTGATGCGAAGACTAATTTTCGTAGCATAATCCAGTAGCGTGTAAAATAATTCATAGAAACTTGACTGACTTTGAATAAGACAGAGATTCGGCAGAAAACTATACCATTGTGTAAATATCAGAAACCATGAATCAGATATTTCGTATCCGAAAACAAGTACAACCATAGCTGAAAAGTTACTAGACAATCTTGGTTTGTTGTAATACTCAAACATGACTGTACCCAGGCACGCGCCTGTTCGCCCGAAGTAAACCGATGGCGACGAATGTCTTTCTTCAGCGCTAAAAGGTATGGAAATCGCAAAGGAAGAGTAGGGACTGTATGGTGGATGTGCACGGGTATTCCAGCGAAACGCCTGCAGATTACTCGAAATAATGTTGGCAACATGTGTCTCGGTATGCAACCGCAAACTTTTATCCATGGAGTCGCTGACCGTCTTGCCTCGCAGTGGGCTATATGTATGAACATTTATGGCGATTACGTGTGAAATAATAAAGAATGTACGCACTTTTTTTACAAATATAAATTTCTATGTGTAACATGAAAAAGTTGCAACTTCTGTGTGGTTTTTGTCACCGTACCAGGATGGAAAACGCACTGAATTATGTGCACATAAAATTGGTTTTAAGAAAGCAGAGAGAACATGAGTCACTTTAGTTCAAAAAATGGTTCAAATGGCTCTGAGCACTATGGGACTTAACTTCTAAGGTCATCAGTCCCCTAGAACTTAGAACTACATAAACCTAACTAACCTAAGGACACCACACACATGCCCGAGGCAGGATTCGAACCTGCGACCGTAGCGTTCGCGCGGTTCCAGACTGTAGCGCCTAGAACCACTTGGCCACTACGGCCGGCCTATAGTTCAAGCTTTAGGCTGACATGTTTTAATGAGTTGTACATGCTGGTCCAAAAATTGTGCTAATGCGACTGAACTTTTCTCACACTACCGTCTTATCAGACACTAGAAACAGCTGTTACTCTATACTATCTCTCAGTAATGCCTTACTGAATCGGATAGTAAGCGCTCTTTGCTTCTGCGTCTGACGTTCACTTAAATTTGGTTATTACTCACAAGCTCCGACAGTCAAAACTTTTCCATTACTGCACGGTCTCACGTCTCTCCATTGACAACATGCGTCTGTACTCGCATACACCTACTTACACTACGCAACGCTAATGCAAATGCAGAAGGATAATTTACAATAGTAATACTCGCTCAAGTAAATGATGTAGTATGTGTTAGTTACCGGACAAGTGAAACCTACCGTATATACAAAAAGCTGTATGCATTATAACTGCAAGATAAATCGTCGTTGCAGTGTGCTCTAGAAGAGTTATATTGTGTACAGGTGACTCGAATTTCTTTCCATGACACACGCATTAGAAATTAGCTTAATTGTTTAAGTTCCCACTACTAAAGAATTGCTTCCAGTATTTCGTTCATTCACTAAATTACACTGACATATTGAAGGTATTTACATATTATGTCGCACACACGTTTTCTTGTTACTGTTTTGTATGTGTCTGTTTCAAACATGTAAATCTGGAACTCTCCTACCTAACATGGAGGACAGTTGCTGGAGGCGGAAGCTTCTTCCTCCTTAGATCCGCTTCCGTTCTTCTCTCCATCACCTTCACCATTTCTGAACACTTAACTTTCGAATACAAGTTTCAACACATTCACCAAGACGCCAGTATTCAGCAGTATTCAGTCTCCAGCAACGCTTTTCGTTAAGAGTATAACTTCTCCGAAACTGCTTCACTTTCACTTATTCTCATCACAGTACCTCTATCACCTTCACCTCAATCTTAGCCAAAAGTACTGTTTCTGTCCTCCTTCATTAAAGTACACCAACGGAAAAGAATCGCAGCACCAAAAAGGAGTTTTGCGACATAAACAAAAGTTGGTAGGCATATTTCTACATCTGAAAGATGATGTCTATAAATATTTCGCATCCAGTCGCATAAGAGTGTCCCCTGTATATATTAGCGCCACTATAAAGATGCAAACCAGTTTTGCTTTAAATACTCGCTGTAGCGGTTGTGACCGTTAGTTACCTTCGACATTGGACGTGGTGAGTTAATATCAGTCAAGAATGCCTTTGAGGTGGAAAAGACGCCATTATCAGAACCTCGCAGATTTTGAACGAGGTCGTGTAACAGAGGTACGAGAGCTGCAGTTCCTTCTTCGATAAAGCCACCGTACATGATAGGTGGCGGCGATGGTCGCGACAATGTGCAGTCGCAAGAACACCATCATGTTTGGTATATGGCTCTGTCGCATCGTACAGTATCTGCAGCAGCAATCTGAGTAGCAGCTGGCAACACAGTGACATAACGAACTGTTACAAATCGGTTACTTCAAGGGCGGCTCCGAGCCAGACGGCCTGTAGCGTGCATTCCACGGACTCCACACAACCGCCATTTGCGACGTCAGTGGTGTCTAGCTCGCTAGAGGGCAGCGTGGGGGTCTGCTGTGTTTCCTGATGAAAGCTGGTTCTTCGTCAGTGCCAGTGATGGCCGTATGTTGGTTAGAAAGAGGGCAGTTAAGGCCAGCAACCAACCTGTCTGCGTGCTAGACACACCGACCTGCACCTCGAACTTGGGTCTGGGATGCTATTTCGTTTGACAGCAGGAACACTCTCGTGGTTATCCCACGCTCCCTGACTGCAGAATTGTTCTCAGTCTGGTAATTCGACTTGTCGTACTGCTATTCATGAGCAGCATTCCAGGGGATGTTTTCCAACAGGATAACGCTCGCCCGCATACCGCTGTTGTAACCCAACACGCTCTCGAGAGGGTCACCATGTTGCCTTGGCCTGCTCTATCACCAGATCGGCCTCCAGTCGTGCACATATGGGACATTATCGGACGATAATTGCAGCGTCTTTCACAAACAGCGTTAACCGTCCCTGTACTGAATGACCAAATACAATATGCATGGGACTCCATCCCACAAACTGACATCCGGCACTAGTACAACACAGCACATGCACGTCTGCTTGCTTGCACTCAGCAGTACGTCACTTAACACTGGTTATTGGTGTACCAACATTTCACATTTGCAATGGATTATGTAGTGCTTACATTAATGTGTGATGTTGCAATGTTAATCAGTTAAATGTGTACCTAGACAAATTTATTCGCTAAATTTCATTACTATACATGAATTACTTTTTTGGTGTTGGGGTTTCTTTTTGCGTCAGTGTACTTCCAAGTCTCTGACTACCTTTCCACTTTCTCAGCTGTCTTTTTGTTCATTTAATAGGATAGACGTTGATTTTTATCTAACCGGCTAATTTGCACATTAATATTACATGAAAGTACAACGAAAAAACACATTTACAGATAAGGTAACATACGTTAAAATATACTTGTTCAATTTGAGCAAATTTATAAGGATAAACAGCAAGAACACAAATTAGATTAACATTAAAAGCATAGACAATAAATAAGACAAAGAACACTACATGAATCTCCCTGTTTTAATTGCAGTAAGGTGACAAAACTTTTTCATTCCGCATCTGTGAAAGTTTTGCCCACACCTTCTGACGTTTTCTTGCGTTCTTGTTAGGGACTCTATTAAATGTTATTTCTACTAGCTAATCTCAAATAAAATGAAATATGTAACTCAGAAAATTGATATCTTCCATGCCACTCGTAGCACCTGGACCTAAACATAGAAATAATAAAGAACAATTTTTAAGTACAGCTGTGTTCAATAGGATGTCTACATAGTGTTCTATGACAGTTATAGAATAACATAAATTTCCCAACATTTTAATGAGGACTTGATCATTAATGTCACTGACGTTTATAATTCTCGTGACCACTGGGCTAGGTCTGCGTCATCTGGCATGAAAATAGGCTTCTATAATTGTACATCAGGATTGGCCAGAGATGATCCTAGGTTTGAATTCCACTTGGAACATCGCGTCACACAACAAGGACGGTACAAGGTAACGGCATGGAGATTAACGTAACGGAGGATATCTCTCCTAACGTATTTACCAATCCGTTCTGCCAACGTGAACCATTATTGTTACACATCATGAAATAACTTCTCGTCTGCACAGCAGTAACACGAAAAATATAGCTTGCTACAGTCGTGAACTGAGTGACACTATAACATTTTTTGTTATCGGACAGTATCAGCTTAAGACCTTGTAACGATCTAGTTGATCCGGTACTCCTTCATGAAATAATTTCTCGTCTTCAAAGCAGTAACACGAAATCTATAGCTTGCTACAGTCGTGAACTGAGTGACACTATAACATTTTTTGTTATCGGACTGTATCAGCTTAAGACCTTGTAACGGTCTAGTTGGTCCGGTATTCCTTCATGAAATAATTTCTCGTCTGCAAAGCAGTAACACGAAAACTATAGCTTGCTACAGCCGTGAACTGAGTGACACTATAACATTTTTTGTTATCGGACTGGATCTAGTTGGTCCGGTACTCCTACACAGGCCGTTCAGACGCCTGTTTAAGTTTCTCTGCTACGTAACGAGCCAAGAGAAACCTAAAGAAAATGAAGACACGAACGAATTAAGACACTGGCTACGAGCGGGCATTGATTGAAATCAATAGCGCCGGTTGAAAATTTGTGCTGGACCGTGATTCGAGCCCGGGTCTGCTGCTTACGAGACAAATTTTCTCACCGCTAAGCCATCCAAACACAGAGGTCATTGCAACTGCACGGGACACTCTAGCAAACTTCCCGCCAGACACAAATTCTCAACTTATCCATTCACTGCTAATGTAGAACTCCTTGCCTCTTACCCTCCTTACTCGCAGCATTTCGCCAGTCTCGTAATAGGTCGGGCTTGGTGTGCATCTACACTGTAGAAATCATTTTCCGTCTCGCCTTAATTATGTACATGAAAATTGTTGCTAAGTTGCAGGGTTAAGTTACAAGTGGCGAATTAACCTCTTCTTCTAGTTTTGAAAACTGTCGTAATAAGAATAGTACCCTGCCACGCTGTTCTCTGAATCAATAGGGAGCGAAGTAGCAGGCCATAGCAGCAAGAACGGTTACGGCACTGCGACAATGGACCGGCAGCCAAGAAGCATCCGGGGGTGTCTGTAGCCACTCAAAAATGCTTTTATATTATACCAAGCCGGATTATTCGTTGAGGTAAATGATAAAACTAACTAATTGTTTAAATATAATTAGGGAGAAAGAGGCGCTTGATGGGTATGTGTATTTCGTAGTTCTCATTGGGAGTTTGGAATTATTTCATTGATAATGAAGCATGTCGTTTCTGGTTTATGTTTAATAAGCAAAAATCGCAGACCAAACGCTTATGACACAGCAGGCTGGATTCATATTGGGAAACTGGGCACCAATCAAATCCTCTCCCTTACAGAACTCTTAGAGAAAGGATTTGAAAACAAACTGCTCACAGGTGTAGCTCAGGTAAACTTAAATTTTGCATACGACACCGTCAATCACTCAGTCATAGAATACTCATGAAAAAACTCTGCATTTAAGAACCATTAGGTCACAAAAATTATTGATCTCTGTTGCAAAACAGACTGTTTTTTGTAACATTGGTGGGTAGAAAAAGTCGTTGGCTTCGACAAAACAAAGGCGTCGGTAAAACAAACGTCTCGCCCAGAGCAATGTCGCGTCCTCCGTTTTATTTAATAACTACACAAATGGTCATCCAATACCTGATTGTGCTACCTGTCACGCTCACAACAGGCAAACAAAGAGCTGAACGTCGAACAAGGAAAAAGCTTTGAGGAAGAGGAAAGAAAACTGGAAAACTTGTTAAACATCATGTGTGAATGTTACCAAGAGCATTCCGTCAAACCAAACCCCAAGAAGACACAAATTAGCGCTTTTCACCTTCGCTCAGAATGGGTGAACAGGAAACTGAAGGTCACCTGGAATGGCAGCAGCCTGGAACACAACGCCAAGAGATTGCCGCCAGGAATAGCATCTTGATCGGCCGCGGTGGCCGAGCGGTTCTAGGCGCTTCAGTCTGGAACCGCGCGACTGCTACGGCCGTAGGTTCGAATCCTGCCTCGGGCATGGATGTGTGTGATGTCTTTAGGTTAGTTAGTTTTAAGTAGTTCTAATTCTAGGGGACTGATGACCTCAGATGTTAAGTCCCATAGCGCTCTGAGCCATTTGATTTGTCCAATAACATCTCGAGGAAACTAACGAATAGTAATGGGCAACCAGACCAATTGTTTTAAGAACAACTTCTCACTGTCTTTGTTTATCCACCGCAGTATACGCATGACCCGTACGGTCCAGATCTCTACATAAAAAAAAGGTCAATAAAAGCCTAAATGAAATATGTAGGCTAATAATAAAATGCATAAACTCCACACTACTTGGGAATCTGTATTAAGTATACGGATTCTCAGATCCTCAGTCATGAAGAATTGCTCTTGAGCAAACAGAAAAATTTTAACAGACTTTCGATGAGCTCCACCATCTTCCGCCATCCTCTACGAAGTGCCTCATGCAGACCTGGAACACTTAAATCACGCTAGAGATATCTTACAACCGAGCTAAACAAACACACTACATCGCATTAGTTCTGGTGTATCGCCAGTCAAAACAAATATATCCAAATGGGGCCTTAAAGACGAAGCAGGCAACAAATTCGATTGTGGTGTACTCCAGGACATGCAACATCTTGACGCGTTAACACCCGGTAAATAGATTTTAAAATTTAATTTCTGAGATGTGATACAAATAATTGGTACTCGGGGTAGATGTCACCAGATGGGGGTTGCGCGCATGTTGTCGTCCGCAATACGCACGATTCAGCGCATTTTTTTTTTTTTTCTAAAGAAAGAAGAAAGATCAGTCAGCGCTTCAATTCGAGTTCAGCGAGAAGCGGAATGCGTAGGTTATTAAAACCACCAATAAATTCAATTAATCGTGTGGACCTGTCTCCAACTGGTGTAGACTGTACATCATCATTGTTAGAGGACTAATGATCGAATCCTCCAATGTATAGTTTGCAAGAAAAATTCCACGGGACACAAGAAATGACCAATACAGGTGTCTAAGGGACTTACTGCATAATACGCAATGAAAAGCAATGAACAAAGAGGATGAGTGTTCGCTCATTAACGTCCACTAGCAATGTAACGTCGATTTCTCTGTTCCATCCGCACCAATCTGAGAAAATATCATATGAATTAAAAGACACAGAAAAACGAAGAGGTTTGAAATATACTTGAAAGGCAGAACAATTTTGACATTGTACTATAGTACGGAAACTTACGTAAGATTTTCGTAGGAATATTTACAAGAGCGCAGCAGAATGGCTGCTGTATCTTACCAAGATAACACACGGAAGGAAACTCTAACAAGGTTATTCGAAACATCGGAACAAAAATAGCGGACGAAAGAATCTGGTCCATCGTTTACATCTATGTAGCAGACGTGACGTTTTAACGATCGATACAGCAATATAAGTGGACAAATTCAGGGTAAATGCACAGATGTATCGTTTACATGGTTATTGTACGAGAAAGTCATACGTGCAATGTCTGACAGACAAAATGTAATATCACATGGTCCCCTCAAGGCATGAAGGTATACTAAACACTGAATATCTTAAAGTCTTCGACCATCGTTAGGGTGAAACCATGATACCGTAAGTTGCATCGTTTTCATCTTATAAGTTACAGTTACTTTAGTGGGTAATGGCAATCGATAATGGTTAAACATACATGTACTGTAACATATTCAGAGAGTATCACAGACAGCAGGATCAGACAACAGAGTTGATCAGTTATTTACATATATCGCGTTCGCTACAGAAAACTGATTTATTTCCAGTTTTGAAAGCATTTGCATCTTTACAGAGAATATGAAGATCCATGGATCAATCACAGATTCAAATGATCAGAATTTTCAGAGAAATATAGAGTGCTTCAAATAAATCACGAAGATCAACTTGCTCAGCGTGAACTACACATAGTGTAGCACATTTCAATAATTTCATTACGTAAGCCTGTTTAGAGCGAATCGTGGATTAATTGTGATTCAAATCATGACTACTCCTACAAATTTGGTTTGATGCACTGTTGACTCGACGTCTCCATGGATCGACCGTCAGCAATGGTCCAAAGAAAATGTTGGATTTATATAGACACAATGTGTCCACGATATCCTTCACGGATGGATTAGGAATATCGTTCAAAGAAATGTAAATCTGTAACTCAGAGTCGACTCACAGTCTTTTGAAGGTGGTTGACAGAAAAAACGTCCAAATATGATGAATTTGAACAAAAGCAAAGTAGGTCTTCTCATGTTGAGTAGTGTTGAAATCTACATAGAAAATGGATGTGTGTAATACCGTAGCAGACTCTTGGTCATCTGCTGTAGTGGTCTATGGAAATTTATTTGATGATGTAAATTCAATGTAGACTAGCAGTTTATACACTACTGGCCATCAAAATTGCTACACCACGAAGATGACGTGCTACAGACGCGAAATTTAACCGACAGGAAGAAGATGCTGTGATATGCAAATGATTAGCTTTTGACAACATTCACAGAAGCCTGGTGCCGGTGGTGACACCTACAACGTGCTGACATGAGGAAAGTTTCCTACCGATTTTTCATACACAAACAGCAGTTGACTGGCGTCGCCTGGTGAAACGTTGTTTTCATGCCTCGTGTAAAGAGGAGAAATGCGTACCATCACGTTTGATAAAAGTCGGATCGTAGCCTATCGCGATTGCGGCTTATCGTATCGTGACATTGATGCTGACATTGGTCAAGATCCAATGACTGTTAGCAGAATATAGAATCGGTGGGTTCAGGAGGGTAATACGGAACGCCGTGCTGGATCCCAACGGCCTCGTATCACTGGCAGTCGACATGACAGGCATCTTATCCGCATGGCTGTAACGGATCGTGCAGCCACATCTGGATCCCTGAGTCAACAGGTGGGGACGTTTGCAAGACAACAACCATCTGTACGAACAGTTCGACGACGTTTGCAGCAGAGTGTACTATCAGCTCGAAGACAATGGCTGCGGTTACCCTTGACGCTGCATCACAGAGAGGAGCGCCTGCGATGGTGTACTCAACGACGAACCTGAGTGCACGAATGGGAAAACGTCATTTCTTCGGATGAATCCAGGTTCTGTTTACAGCATCATGATGGTCGCATCCGTGTTTGGCGACTTCGCGGTGAACGCAAATTGGAAGCGTGTATTGGTCATAGCCATACTGGCGTATCACCCAGCGTGACGGTATGGGGTGCCATTGGTTACACGTCTCGGTCACCTCTTGTTCGCATTGACGGCACTTTGAACTACATTTCAGATGTGTTACGACGCGTGGCTCTAGCCTTCATTCGATCCCTGCGAAACCCTACATTTCACGAGGATAATGCACGACCGAATTTTGCAGGTCCTGTACGGGCCTTTCTGGATAGAGAAAATGTTCGACTGCTGCCCTGGCCAGCACATTCTCTAGATCTCTCACCAATTGAAAACGTCTGGTCAATGGTGGCCGAGCAACTGACTCGTCACAAGATGCCAGTCACTACTCTTGATGAACTGTGGTATCGTGTTGAAGCTGCATGGGCAGCTGTACCTGTACACCCCATCCAAGCTCTGTTTGACTCAATGACCAGGCGTATCAAGGTCGTTATTACGGCCAGACGTGGTTGTTCTGGGTACTGATTTCTCAGAATCTATGCACCAAAATTGCGTGAAAGTACGATCACATGTCAGTTCTAGTATAATATATTTGCCCAATGAATACCTGTTTATCATCTGAATTTCTTCTTGATGTAGCAATTTTAATGGCCAGTAGTGTATATTCTGCACACTCGGAAGAAAATGCTTCGAGTGAGAGGGGTAGGCAGGAAGAGAGGCAGGTGCCCTCTTCTCCAGCTGATAACCGCATGCAGCAGCCCACCTACACCGTCATCGTAGTGGCGGGATGTGGAGGCAAGATGCGTATGTGCGCACGTGTGCATCGGAAGACTCTGAAATGTTGTCAACACGCAATGCTACCAACGCTGCATTCTGAACTGATGCCTCTCACAGGATGCAAACTCTTGTTCTATACAAAACTTTGATCACGATCCGCTGCACTAGTGACTTGTTTATTATATATACTGTCTATAGGTTGTTACCATACAGTCTGCCTGTTGACTCGACAGTCATTAGCGTTCAGAGCATTTAACATAAATGAGAAACGCCGCTTAACAGACCAGAAAGTTTTCTAAAAATCTCATTCATATTAAAGTGAGAAAGTGATGCCACATCCACACTGGGTTGTCCATATGTGGCATACACGTAAATTTAGCTGCTGTTGCAGAAAGTTTTAGAGTTTAAGATTGCTTTCGTCGGGTCAACAATCAGGTTCATAGCTCAGTCATTCGGTCGGCTATCGCGCGCGGACACGCGACATCTAAGTTCGCGAAGCTTCTAAGCTCGTCGGAGTGTGTTTCATCTGTGATAGCATCTGTGAAAAATGCGCTACCTACAGGAACACAAGATTACAATGTCCCAGGATTCAAAATACATCAGCGTCCGACCGAGACCAGGCAGGGACGATTGAAGAGCACTACTGTATATTACTCGCGCAAACAAAGTTGACACTCGGCGCGGTGGCTGGTGGGAGTGTCTGTAAATGGGAAATGCTTTTACGGTCGCTCCCATCAGCCAACGCGCCGCGTGTCAACTTTGTTTGCGCGTGTAATATATTCTCCTGTTTCATGTTTAGTGATCTCACACAGTAGTGAGAAAGTTTTGCTTCCGCTGAAACGCTAGCCTGTTTATTCACTTTATAAAACGTCTGTGCACCGCTGCTAGTCACACAAGTGTCTATAATTAAGCTGTGCATAATGTATGCATTCTAGTCCCAGTAATGTGACAATAGTCTTTCCGAGATTCTCATGCATGACATCATCTTTTCTCAGTTAAAATTAGTCATTTGACAAGCAACTGCAGAGGGTAGGTAAGGATGTAGATGTAGATGTATATCGGCTATATTTTTCAGATTTGGAATATACCAGCAGACACTTGCAAATGGCCCATGGTCTAACAAATAAAAGAACATGAACAAAAGTTTGGACATCAAGTGTCCTAAACCTGTACACGCAGTGCCAGCTGTTGTGTAGGAGCACAAGAGCACGTGAACACACTAACTTCTGACACCTTGTGGATTTACTGCTTATTTTTCTTTGAATGCTGTCAAACGTAATGTAGATATGGTAGTCTGAAATACACGGCACGAAATCTACTTTACTGTGCTACATTGCTCCCCTATATTCGGTGAAACGTGCCATCAGGGTCGCGAACACACCTTTACTTGTGTACGTTTTCAGGAGTTTCTGTGCATGCGCAACTGACGTGACGTAATTGCCTTCCAGACGGAATACATATGGAAATGAAGTTCCATGCTTCTTGACAGAGCATAGGGGAATGATGCGGGACACCCGCACCGCCATACTAGGCAAGGTCCTAATGGAGGTGGCTTGACATTGTCTTCCTCCGACCGTAATGGGAATGAATGATGATGCTGTAGATGACACCCAGTCATCTCGCGGCAGGTGAAAATCCCTGACCCCGCTTCGAATCGAACCCTGGAGCCCGTGTTCGGGAAGCGAGAACGCTACCGCGAGACCACGAGCAGCGGACCGAATACATATAGATTTAATAAACAATGTGCGTGGTTCACGGTGTGCACTGTGGTGTCACCGCCAGACACCACACTTGCTAGGTGGTAGCCTTTAAATCGGCCGCGGTCCGTTAGTATATGTCGGACCCGCGTGTCGCCACTGTCAGTAATTGCAGACCGAGCGCCACCACACGGCAGGTCTAGAGAGACTTACTAGCACTCGCCCTAGTTGTACAGCCGACTTAGCCAGAGATGGATCACTGACTACTACGCTCTCATTTGCCGAGACGATAGTTAGCATAGCCTTCAGCTACGTCATTTGCTACGACCTAGCAAGGCGCCATAGCATTTGATAATTAATATTGTGAAGCATGTACCGTAACGAGAGATGTTCTACAATTGTGGATTAAAGTTAAGTATTATATCAACTACGTACTTTATTTGCTACTACTAATTCCCTTAACTGTTCCAGACCTCGCGCCAGTCAGCGTGTAATTAAACGCGTGCATTTCGGCTTCCTCTAGCAACACAGTGTTGGCTCTTCTGCCAACACATCATGCACTGCCATCCCTTACCACTCAACTACAAGTTCAGGTCAATGACGTCAGGTGGCAGCACACTGCAGTCGACTTTTATCCTCGTTCGCTTGAAATAAATCCCGCTAGGCGGTAGCACACTCCACACATATGCCAGTATCACTCACTATGTAGTAAAGTTAGATCGGTCATCAGAATACGTTGTAGTTATACTGATAGAAAAACTTCTTTCGAGGTATTCTGAATGAGATATAGTACATTAATTTTTGGGTTTTACCATACAATAATGCGATTCAGGCGCCGAGAACCAAAGGCACATCATCGTCGATTTTGAGACTACAGCATTTATTCATGTTTCTGACATTGGCTGATCTTATTTTTGGTCAGGTTTATCTGTACTGTAGGCACACAATGTACGTATATCTAAACGTTCACGAAAAACTGTCTCAGAGATTTCTCTGATATTCACTTAAATATGGGGAGGAAGACGGTGTGCTTTCGGCCCTTACCACTTTCAGCATCTGATTTGCATTCTATTCAAGTAACCTTGTTTGTAGATAGTACTAGTTGTCTAATAATTTACGCAAACGGCAGCTCGTGTTTGGAGTTGGTTGTTTGCTGTGCAGGAATGGGATTTCCTGTGTCGTGTCAACACGAATCTGTTGAATCTGTATTAAGCCAGGAAACAAGAAACGTTGGCCACAAAGAAAATAGGGCCTCCCAGGTCAGATCCGTTGCCTGAGAAAGTGACAAAATCAAATGAGCGTGACCACAAGTGAACATTTGACAAAGCGGTGTATAAAAGCGTAAGTTGTTGTGTGGGTGCAACGTAAGAATGCCTGATTTTCAAACGGGAAGACGATTCGTTACCTAATACACGAAGTAGGGATCATGTACATTTGTCCGAAGAAATAAAAAATCACTAAAACTCCCACTTACACAAAGCTGCGAAACGGAGAGTAGCGGTAACTTAAACATTATTTCGTTCTTCCCGTAAACTGTACTTAATTATGTACAAAACAACAAAATTTTGCAAAAACATTTCTTCCCTTTTTCAGAAAATTTGTGCATGTTATTGTTATTATTATTATTGACAGCGGTTGAAGTTGCATAAACATGTTGATAAGCATAACATATTCATCTGAATTAAAAATAATTGTGAACACTCAGAATGTACACCCACGAGCCGCCGCTGCCCGTACATTAAAGAAACAAAGAAAAACGACCATAGCCGGAAAAACAAGGTCGCGAACGCGATTGCCAACACGGCAGTATGACGCACTTTAAAGATTTACCCAATAACTCATCTTCTGCATCATATTCAGGACACAGACAAAATATTCAAACAAACAAAGCATTAATAAAAATACACTTGAAAAAACAAATCATAGAACTTTAATCTGGTTTGCTAATTAAGCACTAAAGATTACTTCACCTGAAGTATTTAGTTCCCTAGTCTTACAAATACTAAATGACTCTGAGCACTATGGGACTTAACTTCTGAGGTCATTAGTTCCCTAGACTTAGAACTACTTAGACTTAGACTTAGACTTAGAACCTAACTAACCTAAGGACATCACACACATCCATGCCCGAGGCAGGATTCGGACCTGCGACCGTAGCGGTCACGCGGTTCCAGACTGAAGCGCCTAGAACCGCACGGCTACACCGGCCGGCTTACAATTACTATATACAGACCGATTATAGAGATCTGTACCTCATGGAGAATTCTAGAATAGCGATCAACGCTAACTAAGTCATCCTCGTATAGGTAATTACACTCAAATTTCTCTGCCTAGTGGCGCAATTAAAGAGAAGATCCATATCCTCAATCAGTGGATTTCAGATTACCACTTCATTACATAAGAGAACATACTAGACAAACGACAAGATAAAAATATTAACTATTATGTTACACTGACACATATTAATAAAATTCATCGAGCAGTCTCATCAATGGTACGGTCGTTGGCCATTATAATGGTGTTCTTTGTTTTCTGTTCTCAGAGTATGGTACATGCAGCATAAAACAAACCGTAGATAGGTACAATGCAAATTATTTTGTGTGACCACGACAATGGCGCGTTACTACCCGGCAAATAGAGTTTAAAACTGAAATTTCTGAGATTTGACACAAATTGCAACATAATTTGGTTACGCACGTATTGTCGTACACAATACGTACGACTCAGGGCAGAAAAATTTTTTAGCGTTTCCTGGCGAGTTTAGCGAGAAGCGGAATGCAGAAGACATTAAAACCACCATAAAATTCAATTAATCGTGGAGTCCTACGTCCGACCGTTGTAGACAGTACGACATCATTGTTAGAGGACGAATGACTGAATCATCCAATTTACAGTGACCGGTTAAGATATCTCAGGGACGTACAGCGTATTACACAATGAAACACAATGAGAGAACAAGATAAGTGTTCGGTCATTAGCGTCCATTAACAATGTACCGCCGACTCCTCTGATCCAGCCGCACCTCTCTGAGAAAACATCATATGAATTAACAAACATAGAGGAATGGAGGGGTTTAAAATGTAATTGAAAGGCAGAACAATTTGGACATTGTCTTAAATTAAGAAATGTTATACAAGATTTTCTTAGGAATCTTTATAAGACAGCAGCAGAATGGCTGCAGTATCATACCAACGAAACACACGAAAGGCGACTCTAAGATGGTTATTCGAAACATCAGGAAAAAATAGCGGACGAACGAAATTAGTCCATCGTCTACATCTATCTCGTAGACATGAGGTTTTAACGATCGATACAGCAAAATAAGTGAGTAAATTCAGAGTAAATGCACAGGTGCATCGTTTACACGGTTATTGTATGAACAATTCATACGTGCAAATTCTAGCAGACAAAATGTCATAGTAGAATCTGTATTTTCAAAACTGCCCCACGAGGTGCACTGTTGACGACCTATGCTTGACAAGGAAGAACCATTGGTTGTGGCCCGATATTGGGCTGAAAAAAGTTAAAAGAAATTGTCGTGACACGAAAAAATAAAATAAAGCAATAGGCAGTGCCATTACGTAAAAAGTATTACGCGATTTGAGCAGGAGCATTTACTCTGTGGAAGTTCTAGAATCTAATAAAACTCTGAACTTCAGAATTTACGTAGGGAGGAACTTAATTCAACACACTGGCAGATAAAAATTTAGAATCAGACAATTTAATTAAATATCCATTGGGCATAATGTGGGATTTGAATGTTAGGCTCTCGTTGGCAGATATACACCACAATCGCGATTTAACTATTCTTGAGTACTCAAGAATGTGGCAACAGATAAGCTGCTAATTAATCCCAGCCCCCAGACAGCAGAAGCGCCACACTGCTGACTTTACTGCAAGGATCTTACTGGCAATCAACTTATATTGAACTGTAGTCGAGTGTAAGAGGGCATGCTGTGCAGTCCGCTACAACAGGACGTCTTCAACATACGTGTGAGACGATGGAGTGTGGCTCACCTCACCTCTCACGACGTGTGCTGCAGCGTTTGGCAGGTGAAGGAGGACTGCGCAGTGGCAGCTGCCCACGTGGAGGTCCGACATTCAACGGCGCTAACTTCTGAGGTGAGCTTGGGTGGCGTGACTTCTGCTTTCTCAAGGTGGGCGGTAAGCACGTCAGCTCGCTCTCTTTGTGGGGGCGTCATGAAAACGGTTTCTTGGTGTGCGTGTGTGTGGTGGATTCAGAAATCACCAGGAGGGGGCGCTGTACTGCCTCTAGATCTTACTGGGCGAGGCGACGACATGTCTTGCAGACTGAGGCTAAGGGCGCTGGCTAGGTTCTGAATCACGTGAATGTGTATTCCCCCTGTGCCTCATCTGGCTGCTTCACAACCGATGGACCGCAGCTGGAGCCTCAACATCGCGTGCATTCACCGGCAGCACACACGACCTACTTGGATCTCAATCTGGCTTGATGAATCAGTCGTGCAATATACAGGTTTGTGGCCTATACCGATGTGACAGTGGCCCGATTTTACACTGCATGGAAAAATGCAGATTTACTCGTTGTCACCATCTGGATCGACGACGTCTGACGACCATAAGGCAGAATCAAGTTATTGTGCTTCAAGCTATTGGTAGCTCCTCCGCGTCTGTGCCAACGTCTGAGAACAAATAACGGACACACTGCAACATTATACAGGGTGGTCGGAAATTCCAGTTACAAACTTGTAGGACATGTAGAGGGTCGTAAGTACATAACATTTTGAATGGGAACCCATGTCCGGAAACGTATCGTTTCCGTTATACGGCAGTTTGAGTGCAGATGATTATCTCATCCACACCCACGTGAGGAATGTACTGAGGCGTGACCGAATCGTTCCGTTATTACTTACGCATTTGCATTACAACTTACATCTTATGGTTTACATTAGTCGGTAACAACAAGAACCCAGCGTCTACGGCACCAGCCGCAACGTACCGATGCATTAGAACAGTGGCTCGATGTGTTGTGACACACATTGTACCTCCGAAGCATGTTCTGGTACACTCTCTCAATCCCACCTGGTGTCTCTTCACTGTCTTGTGCAGAGGCTAGAACTCGTGCCAGCAGATCTTCCTCTGTCTCTACAGGTGTCTCATAAATTAGGCTCTTCATACGACCCCACAAGAGGTAGTCCATAGGGGTTAAATTCGGCGATCGTGGCGGCCACGCGGTTGGACCACCACGGCCTATCCATCTTTCACCATACCGTCTGTTGAGATGTCTATGGATATCCAGTGAAAACTGAGGTGGTGCTCCATCATGCTGAAACCACATTTCCTGATGGACATTCAATGGCACAGCTTCCAAGAACGGGTCCCTTAAGTGTCTTAGGAAGACTGCGGGACCCGTGAGACTGGATGAATGGAGGTATGGTCCAATCACGTGACCGTCCAGAGTACCTGGAAATCCCTAAACATGCATGGTATGAGGGTTTTCGTCCGCCCAGACACGGCTATTTCGAGCATTCGGAACACAGTCCCTTGCGAACCTTCATTCATCTCGGAAGAGAACTCGACGTGGAAACAGGGACTCGTTGATGCAACGGTGCAGGAGCCATGTGCAGAAGGCGACGCGTTGTGGAAAGTCTGCTGGACCCATAGCGTGTACCTTTTGTAAGTGGTACGGACGTAATTGTTACTCATGCAGGACGTCCAAGACGGTACTGTGACTAACAGCCATTGCACGCGCAATTGCTCGCGAACTCGTTGACGAACTATCTTCAATTCGACGCAGTACACTTTCTTCCAATTCGGGAGCGCGGCGTCGCCGTGGAGCACCACAGTCCTGCCTCCTCACGGTGAACGTACCCGTTTCTCGTAGCCGTTGTGTAACTTGGGCAAACAGTTTGTGTGATGGAGTGTGACGGTGTGGAAAACGTTCGTGATATAGCCCAGTAGCAGCCCTTCCGTTACCTCCAGCTTCGCCATACACAAGGAGAATGTCTGTGTATTCCGCAAACGTGTACTACACCATGTTTCCTCTATCGGTGATGCACAGGTATCGACTCGGTCTCACAGCAAAGCGGAAAATAAGTGACATAGGGGGATCGTTTGACGTAGTACACGTCATCGTGTATACCCTGTTGCATACCAGGACAGGGAACTCTGAGACGTCTTAGACGGTGAAGAGGTACACATCTGAATTGAAACTGTCGTAGAACTGAAACGATACGATTCCGGACATGGGTTCCTATTCAAAATGTTCTGTACTCACTACTCTCTACACATCCTACAAGTCTGTAACGGGATTTTCCGACCACTCTTTATGTCATACTGCACCATTCGCCTGGTTGTAGCAGCAGTCAGACTAGGGGATTATCATCCCGTGTACAGTAGTGGTGCCGTGATTAGGAAGCACCAACTTCTACATCTACATCTACATACATACTCCGCAATCCACCATACGGTGCGTGGCGGAGGGTACCTCGTAGCACAACTAGCTTCTTCTCTCCCTGTTCCACTCCCAAACAGAACGAGGGAAAAATGACTGCCTATATGACGTATTGTGTTCAGCGATGAATCGTGGCTCTGCACTGCGCTGGTGACCATCGTCGACGAGTGTGGTAGTGACATGTGCCGAGATACAATTCTTGCAACGTTTTTACAGAGGCACAGTGATGCTACTTCTGACGTCCTTGTGTGAGGGGCCACCAGGTCACAGCCGGTAACGAGTGAGGGAACCCTGAAGGCCCAACGGTACGTCATCGGCATTCTGCGCTATCATGCGCTATTTTCCATGCGACGGAATCGTCCTGCCGTTTTTCAACACAACGATGCTCAACTGGGCATGGCATGTGTGTCTATGAATAATCTGCGTGATGTTGAGGTACTTTTGTGACTAGTAAAATCCTTAGATCTGTCCCAGATAGACTATGTGTGGTAACACCTCGGAAGTGAGCTCCATCCCGTGCCAGTATCCAGGGCAAGGACCAGTGACCAAAGATGTGGTACAGATTCCCTAGATTCCCTAGGGACAGCATACAAAATATACCCAACCGAATCTACGAATGCATCCAGGTCAGAGGCGGCGTGACGTCAAACTGAAAGGGATCATATCGCCCAGTTCTCTGTAAATTTGATTTGATTTTGCAATCACTAAATTAACATCACATACCCTCCCAAACTGGCAAGTTTTGTTTTCTCCTCCCCTCCCGGGTGATTCATATCTTTATTTTGTTTTTCGGTGTACTTCGTATCCTTTAGTGAATGACTACTTCTAAATTGAGATTATTTATTTTCAGTAAATGTAGTGTAGTGTCCAGTTTTCCGTAATAGCTGCGTCAATTTGGGAAAATTACTTGCCCTTTCTTTGTCGTTTAATATTCTCTGGTTTCGTTAGGGCAGCGTGGGGTGTCAGAGCATTATTTAAACCAATCAGACGCGTATTGTAGGACCCCTGTCGTGGTTCTTACACTGATAAACTTGAATTTTCCAGGACATTTTTATATTAGATCCTTTATGGCAGCGGTTCCCTCACGATTCACTACAATAACTTGAATTTTTACTGAAGTTTAGCACTCAAGATTCAGTTCTCATTTTTTTCAGAAGAAAGCCTCCACTGCATAGTAGTAGCATTTCATCTCTCAAATGATACAGAAACACCCGTTAGTGTGCTTGTTGATTTAGATTTTCCCCGGAACATTCACTGAAGTCAAAGTAATTTGGCTAAGACAGGTTTACAGTAGCAAGTTATCTCCTTACTTCAGGCTGCATGTGAACTTAACTGCATACAAATGCCACTTCATATTCTTCCCCCAACTTGGTCAGAACAAAAGCAAAGGAATAAATCAGACTCCACGTTACTCAGCCACGACGATTCCAGTGCTATTCATAATGTAGAGTTTGACACCGATGGCAGGTTGGAACAACGCATAGTAAGAAATTTGACAGCTCCCATATACACATTTGTATCAGCACTTTGTATCACATTCGGACTTAGTAATAAAATGCTGTAGGGAAAATATACCAACAATAATACGAGGGTGCAATGAGTTGTGACCATTCCAAACATTAGTATCCTATTGTCAGTATGTTATGCAATGCTGCTGATAAACTACGAGTTATTAATATGATACTGATTATGTCCTATTTACGTGAATGATATGCCAATGTATTTGCATACATTTTGTCCGATTGTCAGATTTATTTCTATTACATTTTCTGTAAACAAATAAAACAGCAAGCAAATAGTGGGCTGTCTTAATAGTTCTGTAATGGTAGCCTCGGTCTGAATACCATGTACGTTGAAACACGTATGTTGTGTGGCGGCAATGGCGAGGCATTGCAGAGTCTCTGACCAGAGAGCCATTTATCGTGGCTAGTCTGCGCTTGACCGCGCGAGAGTTGCGAGCGGTACTCTGTAAGTAGTAGTCACGCAGTACAGTTGCGAGCAGTAGTCAGTGGGCAGTCTGTGAGCAGTGCAGTCTGTCAGTAGCAGTAGGGCAGAGCAGTATGTCGGTAAAAGTAGTCGAGTACAGTTGTGTGTGAGGAGTCGGCGGGCGTCGACATGGGACTCTGGTCAAGATTCAGGATGAGGTATATTATTTTTAAATGCGCTCAGCTAATAATGTAAATTAACTGTAACTAATTTGTGCAACAATCGCCCCAATAATAATTTTGGTTTTCAAAGCAATATTTTTAACAAAAGAACTATTTAATTGAACGAACGATTTCCTTCCATTTCGTTTAAAGAAAAGTTTCAGTTAAATTTAAAAAAAAATATATTACTTGCAATGCATTTCCTCCAAGCGGCGGCCAACAATAAGAGCAGAAGTTTGACATGCAGTTATACTGAGATAAGAAATTAATTCTGATTTTTGCACAGGGCCAAAGACCGATATTTTGGTTTAATTGAGTTTACATTGTCACTGAAGTCTCATTAGCATTGAATTGTGATTCATCATTTTCGTGACAGCTTACACCTTGAGTCAGATTGCGATTCTCATTTTTGTTGTCATTAAATTTATTTGGTGGGAGCTTACATTAGATTGTATTCTAGTTAACATTCAATTATTGTTTTTCAAAAATTTCTCTGGGTAGCTTACACTTAGCACAATGTTCACTAGCATTTAAAATAATATCTTTTAAAAATTTCTGTGGGGAGGTTTCACTTGGCGACACCCAGTCCAGGATCGTATTTCGTTGAGAATCTTTTGAAAAACAGTCAGATATCTGCTCTTATTTGCTTAGATATAATTAGGATTTGGCGCAACGCTTTTACTAATCTTGTGACTTTCTTTCTACAGGTCAACGGCAATTCGTTGCTCTGTTGTATTTGTTTGTTGCCTTTTTGCATTTGTGCTTATTTGTTTTGTGAATAATTGACTACTGTAAAAATGCCGCGAAAGACTGTGAATAGTGTATCGCGAGGTATTATGAATGAAACTACCGACTTAAACAACGTGACTGATAGTAATTGTGACACGCAGTGTAATGATGACAATCCTGCGTTCACTGACAATCAGTACGTTCCAACCATTAATAATGATGTAGACCTTAATGATGAACAAACGAACGCGATTGTGTCTTCTGTTGATTTGACGACAATTGATGACGCGGGGCGCACTATTGTAATGAGCGCTGCCCAGCTTAAAACAACCGGTTTACTAAATTCATGTAACGAACACACAAATTTGTCTAATGAAAACGAACAGGATACACAAAGTACGACGGATTTATTTAATTCCGAAATAATGTCTGACAGTGTACATCCGACTGACAAACCTTTTTGTGAATCTCAGAATAACCAAATGGTTACGGAAAGCGAGACAATTCCAGGTACACCACTAAACAACACGAAGAATAGAAATGATAATTTTGTGTCGAATCCAATTATTGCATTGTTGCTACAAATGAGTAAACAACTTAATGAAATTAGTAAAAAACAAGACGACTTTCACAAACAACTTAGCGAAACAATTGATAAAAGTTTCGAACTCACAAACGAAAAACAAGACGACCTTAAAGAACAGAACAAACAAGTTAGTGAGCAGATTACAGCTGTTACCGTGCAATGTCAGGACAGTAAAGAACAATTACGTGAGGATACTAAGGCTTGTGCTAATAACAGTAATGAAGAAGTTGGCACTGTTGCACAAGAATTAAGTAGTACACGTGTAGGCACAACAAAATCACATAAAGACGAAATTAATGCAGTCACTGCACGATGTTCAGCAAACGCAACACTGATACACGAAATTAATGCAGTCATTGAACAATGCCCTAAAAACGCAGTACAGATACGCGACGAGTTTAATTTAAAGTCACTGGAAGTTTCACACACTGTGAATACGGAAGTTGTTAATAAAAGTGAACGACACAACAACCAAATTGACGAAAGTATTAAAGTAACAGAATTAACAATTATTTCAGTCACCAATACGTCACAGAACCCGCCACGTTGCGAGTATTTGTCAGAGTCACGCAGCGTGTATAATGTGAACAATTTACAGAGACTACGCGAATTAAAATCCGAAAAGCTACGCGACTTAAAATCTGAAAAGCTACGCAACTTGAAGTACGAAATGACACAGACAAACAGATTCACATACAAACCCGAACGTGTTTACAAATTCAATGACGAGAACGTAGATTACGAGCAATTTTTATCCGCAAGAAAATGTAAAGAATTTAATAATGACAGAACACAGGTACACGCTTTGAGCTGTATACGACAATTTATTTTTGTACCTTCACCGCTGTTGCCTGTAATGCGGAAGTTAGCTTTGAACCTGATGCGACAATTTGCTATTGCATTTTCATCAGCATTGCCTGTAATGAAGAAACTAGAATTAACATGGTTACAACAATTTGGTTTTGGAATTTTACCGCCATTGCCTGCAACGCAAAAGTTAAAATTTATTTGCAGTGCGTAAAAGACCTCAGGGAATTCATTACGCTTTAATGAATATGTGCCGTAGCGTGCATAGGGCCCCGAGCTGTAGTAGTGCTGTTTCATCTTTAGTTTTCTGCACTGCTGCCTTCTCTTCTACTATCCTTTATATCTATCAAAACTGCTCTTTAACTATTGCTCTATGTAGAATTAAGAAAAATGATTAAAGAAAACCCGATAAGACAAATTTTTACGGAATGTGACAATTTTCAGTAGGCACTCGAGAAATGACAACTACGAGAACTTTAATTACAGATAAAATCGTAATCATCAGGATGTATAAAATTTTGAGCAATCGGAACCACATTTTTTGGTAACAATAGACGTTTTTCATTACAACAGCATGAAAGTCAACCGCTTAGCATACCTAACCAACAATGGAATGCACAAGGTCAACCAAACTTTAATGTTTCGCCGCGTGCACGTATAGTCCCAGATCCAACAAATAGTAACGCACGGCAGCAAAGAAACAACTACGTACAGAAAACTCAGTATTTCAATTCCTATCGCAATGCACCGTATAGAAATGACTATTACGACAGACGTAAAAATAATGAACACAATTTTCAGCGTACATTTAATAACAGTCTATCTTATCAGCAGCAAGAACATTAGTAACAACAAATAATCATGAATGAACCAGGCAATAGGTGTCATCTATAGCGTAACACGTCAGTAAGAAATAACAGAGCAGTTCAAATAGTCGAAATGCCACAGCATCCTCCCGTAAATAATAGCACGTACGACAGAATTTGACCAGACACACTACAGGTTGCATATTCCAGTAACGTAAGCAATAATTTAGACACGCAGAATCTTGTTCACGAAAATGTTATTAATTTTGACGCCATCCGACACACGTTTGCATTAAAGACAGAATTACAACGTATGTAGACGACATTCTTATCGCAGAAGCCAACTGGTCTGAACACAATCTGATTCTTGAACAACTGTTACAAACTTTTCGTGCACAAGGACTTACAGTTAATCTTAGTAAATCGCACTTTGGCAAAACTTCTATAAAATTTCTTGGACACGTAATTTCAGCAGAAGGCATTGCGCCTGATCCGGAAAAACTTCAAGCTCTACGTGACATTACTATTCCTACGACAAAAAAAGCAATTATGCAGTTTTTTTGGGCTTAATTAACTTTTTTCGTAAATTTATTCATCACTCTGCTTTAGAAACACCCAGATTATGCCAATTAACAGGTAAAAACAGTATTTGGTCTTGGGATAAGCAAGCACATTCTGAATTTGTGAACCTGAAACATGCTTTGTTGAATGCTCCACTTTTGTCGCACCCAGATCTTACTAGAAATTTTTCCATTGCCACTGACAGTTCCAACACCGCTTTAGGCGTACATATTTTCCAGGAAATTGAAGAAGATGGTTCAATAGTAATTAAAAACATCGCATTTGCAAGTCGCATTTTGTCACCTGCTGAACGAAATTATTCCGTTACAGAACTGGAAACATTATGTGTTGTATGGGCTTTCACGAGATTTCGGCACTTTCTTTATGGCAGACATACCACCGTTTACACAGACCACAGAGAGATACAATTTTTACTTTCGGCTAAGTTCACTCACGACAGATTAAGCAGATGGAAACTTTATTTACAAGAATTTAATTTTACGATAGTTCACATTCCCGGCACACAAAATGTTATAGCAGACGCACTATCGCGTTCTCTGAGCAACAATCAGAAAGACGTAGCAACCAACTTCTGCAAAGCAAATTTCAGTGTCATGTACATTCAACAAGTTGCATTTGAAAATTTTATTTCGTCGTCATTACAGGACACAGCACTAGAACAAAATAAAGACAACGTGTGGAAAGAAATTAAACACCTTTGGCAAGATAGGAATAATGTTACGATTAGAAACCATTACACTGTACGCAATGACATTCTGTTTCGCCGCTCTCATCCTGACAGCAACAACTGGTTATTATGCATTCCTGACGGACTGGTTAACAAATTAATCTGGTACACTCATTTAAGTTACGCACATTACGGACCCAGAAAATGTTTTCTTATACTGAGACAGAACTGTTATTTTACCAACATGGAGAAACGTATACGACGAGTTTTAGCGTCTTGTAAAATTTGCCAGAAAGCTAAGTCAGACACCACTTCACATATTCCTCCTTTATATCCCATTGTACCTGTTAAATTAAGACACATGGCCGCTGTAGACATTTTTGGTCCGATTCCGAGAACAAACAGAGGTTTTTGCTACATATTTGTCGCTGTTGAGCTCACTTCAAAATATGTTACTTTCACTTCGTTACGCAAAGCTGCTGCTAAAACCGTTTCGAAAGCATTTGTAAAACATTTTCTATTTCATGTAGGGCAAGTGATGAAAGTAATTTCTGACAATGGATCACAATTTCGTTCTGTTACATGGACACGTATTGTAAGGGGTCCGTAGGCCCTTACTATAAGTTTTGCAACAGCATAGGTCGACAGGACAAACAATCGATAGTGTGCGTCGGGTGGCGAGAGCGAGAGCGAGTGTTGAGACAGTAGTAGTGTGGTACGCGCTGTGGGCCGAGCCGGGTGGAGGTCGGTTGCTGGAATGCAAGACTGTACCGACAAAGGGAGTGGCCATCGCCGTGGTTTAACCCCTTTGTGTTAGGAATATCGGGAAAGTGAAAAAGTATAATTACTAGTGTGATTCAGTGACATTTTTGTGCCGATATTGTAATTACGCGTCTACCGCGCCGGCATCATTTGGATTGCAGTGTTGGATTGCAGTGTTGGTTTACAGTGATTAAAAATTGCGTGTGACGATAATGAATAACGAAAGGGCCTGTGCTGAGATTAGCCGTTATTAATTCTGTACGACGAAGGCAGTGGCTGTCTCCTTACTTTGTGTTTTTGTGATGAATATAGGTTGTTGATTAATGAAGCTGTGTTGTCGTTCTTCTTGCCACCAGACATTTTATTATTACAGCATTCGAGAAAGACAAAATGGAATGTAACATCTCCGTAGCAGTCCAATCCGATTGCCAGCCCCATTAGGTACACGGTCACATTAATTATTATCTATTTGGGCTGCTATCAGATCCCGATCGAGCGGGATAAGTAAGTAGAATAAACCGGAGTGTTACAGTATGTTACGAGCTAGAAACATTTCTCCGATTTATATATCCAAGTACCATGCTTCTTCGAACCCCTGTGAACGATTAATGAAAGAAATTGGTAAACTTTGTAGAATATACTGCCACAAAAGACATATTGATTGGGATACACACATACTCTCATTCCAAGATGTAATTAATTCCATTTCAAATGAATCCACTATGCTATCTCCGTCTGTTATACTGAAAAACGTTGAACCACCAAACAAAATTAAAGAGTTAGTAAAATTCCCTACCTGTCGTCGACTAAGACACCACGAAATAATTGACATTGCGCTGAACAACATCAAACGTGCCGCAGAGCGCCGGAGAAGACAGCAAAAACAGGTTTGTAGACGCCGAGACTTTCACATTAGACAGAAGAGATTAGTGCGTACACACTATTTATCCAGCAGAATAAAAGGTAAGTGCAGTAAATTTGAACTTCTATACGCAGGACCATATCGGATTCGCAGCATCCCTCATCCCGATGTTGTACACGTCGAAACTTTGAGAACCAGAAAATCGAAAGGCAACCACCATTGGTCAAATATTAAACCCTTTATTGAATGAAGACACTGTATCATTCAATACACTATGATGCCATTTACTAATGCAATTATATTCACATGACTAATTATTGATGATTATCGTATTTTTCTTGGCAAGTGCCCGGCAAGGTAAGGTTAGCAGGTCGCTCTTCTTGTCGTTACACATCAGACCGTGCACATTATCCATTTTTTTGTGTGTATGATTGTATTCCAGTTTTGTTTGTATGCACTGTGAAATAGTTAAGGTATAACACAACAGTTGGTTTTGACATTCTTTTTGCCCAATGACATCTCAAGATCGTGACTGTTTTACGTTTTTTGCTGCTGCATTGTATTATTCTGTGTACATTTTTGCATCTGAACACTGTCAATGTCTTTGACATATTACGTTTTCTGTCATGTTATGCTGTATGCTTAATTATGTCACCATAAACCAGTCATTATTTAGTGGGTATATGATTTAAATGCAAGGCATTAATCTCTGTTCATCAATTTCAGAAAGAAATGATGCATGTAAGAAATAAATTCAACAGAAATGGGAATTTCACCTACGGAATAAACGAAAGAAGATGCAATAACTTTATGAGGAAGAGTAAATGGATCAGGATTAACAAGCATTAACAAGAATATACTATACTCATCGTAGAATAGCAGTCTTAACTAATTTTTTCTTTCAGAATACAAGGTGATTGATGCAGGCTGTCAGACAGAACTACACATCTTAGTTTTAGTGATGAAATATGCTAGAGATAAGGAATAGTTGTGTAATGAGTAATGAAGTGTTTTTTTGCAGATGATAATGAATGCTGATGAAGAATATGCTGCTATGAATAATGAAGTTTTTCTTTACAGGTGATGATGATAATGGAGTTTTGATGAGATGTATAATGAAGTTTTCTTTCTTTGCAGATGAGGATAATGTTGAAGTTATATTTAGGCTATGTAGTTATTTAAGTATTTGTTGCAGTTCGTTTTGGCAGCAAGTGTTATATTGCACAGTATAATGACTGAAGGTTTTGGAAAGGACAGCTATGGAACACATTTTTATACACATTTCACTACCTGTTAATTCGAAGTTCACTACTTTTCAGCATAAAATGCATTTCTCTTTTCAGCTTAATAATCCATTTTTATATATTTTTTGCAGGAGAAATTATTTATGAGATTAATGTGCTATAAGCAGTTGTTCATTAAATCTATGAATGTGGTTACATATACTCTACTTGTTTCATAATCTTGCCACAGCTGACTTATGACAAATGACGTTACACATTTTTCATTTATACCAATAACCCAGAAGCAAATTCTTATCTCTTGCTTTCCCCTATAATTACCCTAAGCAATGCATTGCTAACAAAAAAAATGTATTACCAGTCCCAAATAATGTTACTAGTTTAAGAGAATTCTGAATAATACTGATCAGCTCTGAATAGTATGTCACTTCAGTAATGACTTTTTAATGATACAAAAAGAAATATATAAAATAATGCTTTGTAACGGGCAAATAACTGCCACTGTTTATTGTAATGAGACTACTTATAATGCCCATGATTATTAATGCTATGACTGTAATTAACTGATTTTTAATAATGACTTCTTAATGATCTGAATAATACTGAATGATGAACAATGTTTTGTACTATTCAATACTTACTGGCCACTGAGTACCAATAATTAAGTCACTAAATGAATTACGTTAATAATTATGCCATTAATTAGCTGCTGTTTTCAATTATGACTTTTCATGTTCTATAACTGGCCACTGAGTGCCAATAATTTATGTCACTAAATGAATTATGTTTAATTATGCCATTAATTAGCTCCTGTTTTCAATTATGACTTTTCATGTTCTATAACTGGCCACTGAGTGCCAATAATTAATATCACTAAATGAATTATGTTATTAATTATGCCATTAATTAGCTTTTGTTTTCAATGTTGACTTTTCATGTTTTGGTAAATGGCCAATGAGTGCCAATAATTTGTATCACTCAATGTATTATGTTAATGCTAGGCCAATAATTGACTCTCTTGTTTCAATGAAGACTTCTGATGAACATTATTCTGTCATACTAAATATGCTTTGTAACTGGCCAAGGACTGCCACTGTTTATTGTAATACGATTACCCATGATGCCAATAATTTAATTTTATGAACATTATTCTGTAATACTACATACTTGGTACAGAAATGTTCAATAACTGGGCTATGAATGCCGCAAATTACTACTGTAATTCTCAATGAAGCCTATTATGTGACTTAATGTCCTTTACCTTATGAGCTAACTACCCTGAATTACTGCAATATCCATTTGTCCTGTCCAACCTCATGATCACGGAGCACTATATTTGGTTTTTGCACTAATTCTACGTTGGTGTGCCTTGTAAAAGCGTGGTGTTGACACGACATGCTGTCCACCACCGTGAGCGATGAAGACGTTATTATGGTCCCACTGTTTGGTGTACCTAATGTACTGCCAAAATGAAAACATGGAATATTACTACGACAGTTCAGTGTCTTGGCTACGCTGATAAATTCTGATGGGAAAAGAACTTCAAATTGTGTCACTTGGTGTTGTACTTCTGTGGAAAGATATGGACTTTCAGAACAGCTGTGTGCAATCTAAAGTGCTACAACCATGATGCAATCCTTCCCTTTCCTATCCTAATAGTGAAAATCATTTTTTGCTAACATCATTTATGTTCATGGGATATACATTTTTTTCGAGTTGCTGAACTCCAGTGCGAGTACACTTATGTCACTTGTCGACATGATTTTTTTTGCCATTATGTTTATTTGTTGTGAAAATGCTTAAGACATTTTTTCGATTTGTTCTGAAGTACAGCATATGTGCACTCTTGTCTTTTATATTGTATATACATTTTTATTTTGATGATATGTTCTGAACTACAGTGCATGTGCACTTATGTTATGTGTTAATATGTTTTCTACTGAACTTCAGTGCCTGTGCACTTTTCTCATTTTTCAATATGATTTGTACTCATTCTGTATGTTCAATACTTCAGTGCGTATGCACTTATATCATTTGTTACTCATTGTATATACATTTCGTCATTTGCTGATATGTTCTGATCTGCAGTGCATGTGCACTCATGTCACTTGTCAACATGATTTTTTGCCATTCTATTTATTTGTTCTGAAAATGCTACACAATTTTTTCAGTGCGTGTGCACTTTGTTATTTGTCAAATAATTTGTATATACAGTTTTCTGATTTGCTACTATGTTTTGTACTCACATTTTGTCTTTGTCTGAAATGTTTTTTACTCGGTGCATGTGCACAACATTTAATTCATGTACTACATCTAAACATTCTGTAAATTGTAGAAATTTATTAATTAAAGAAAAAATTTTGCCGCGCTTGGCAAGTCCAAATGACTCACCATCGCTGCCAAATTTTTGCCCCCCCCCCCCCCCCCCAGCCCCCAGTGGAGGGTTATGAAACACGTATGTTGTGTGGCGGCGATGGCGAGGCATTGCAGAGTCTCTGACCAGAGAGCCATTTATCGTGGCTAGTCTGCGCTTGACCGCGCGAGAGTTGCGAGCGGTACTCTGTAAGTAGTAGTCACGCAGTACAGTTGCGAGCAGTAGTCAGTGGGCAGTCTGTGGGCAGTGCAGTCTGTCAGTAGCAGTAGGGCAGAGCAGTATGTCGGTAGTAGTAGTCGAGTACAGTTGTGTGTGAGGAGTCGGCGGGCGTCGACATGGGACTCTGGTCAAGATTCAGGATGAGGTATATTATTTTTAAATGTGCTCAGCTAATAATGTAAATTAACTGTAAGTAATTTGTGCAACAATCGCCCCAATAATAATTTTGGTTTTCAAAGCAATATTTTTAACAAAAGAACTATTTAATTGAACGAACGATTTCCTTCCATTTCGTTTAAAGAAAAGTTTCAGTTAAATTTTAAAAAAAAAAATATTACTTGCAATGCATTTCCTCCAAGTGGCGGCCAACAATAAGAGCAGAAGTTTGACATGCAGTTATACTGAGGTAAGAAATTAATTCTGATTTTTGCACAGGGCCAAAGACCGATATTTTGGTTTAATTGAGTTTACATTGTCACTGAAGTCTCATTAGCATTGAATTGTTTTTCATCATTATCGTGACAGCTTACACCTTGAGTCAGATTGCGATTCTCATTTTTGTTGTCATTAAATTTATTTGGTGGGAGCTTACATTAGATTGTATTCTAGTTCACATTCAATTATTGTGTGTCAAAAAATTCTCTGGGGAGCTTACACTTAGCACAATGTTCATTAGCATTTAAAATTATATATTTTAAAAATTTCTCTGGGGAGGTTACAACGTGCATTTCTATATATATATATATATATATATATATATATATATATATATATATATATATATATATATATATGTTCTACAACGCGATAACCCTGTTTTACTCGTATTTAAAGAAGTAGCAATGAATTTCTTGAGGAATCTGATAATTACTGTGAACATTTTAATTGCTGAACGAAGAGTCGACGGGTGTACTGCCCGTCCAGAGCGTCCCAAAGGGCGCAATATTTCGGCATCAGCCATGTCGCCATCTTCAGGTGCGTTGACAAACTAAGCTCCTGGTGACGCGTGACCGACTTCATTCTCTCCCACCCCAAACCTCACCACCCGCAGTTGGCGGCAGAGGCCGCGCGTCGGCAGTCGTGGAGACGCTTGCGTCGGCGTCTGTGGTAGCTTCAATGTAGTTTCTCTGTCAGATCGTTGTGTATGTTGAGATTCTTCTTAATTATACACTGTGGTGGTTCCTAAGCCTTACTGACATCATAGCCGTAGTCCCGATTGATAAGATTATCTCTGGTGAAAATTTCAATCTATTCTCTAATAACACTGTCCAAGTACATGGTGACACACGGGAGACGGACGGTTTTTAATGAAATAATACTCAGCCAACTTTAAAATTGATGCATGTTTATTTACACAAAATCAAAGCTCATTATTTGCCATTTTAGTTAACGAAGTTATTTGTGAAAAGTTATGTCGCCAAAGTGATGTCCATCATTTCCAATGCAGGACTCAAGTCTCTTCTCAAAATCCTCCATCACATGTACTAAAATCTCTGCAGGGATGGCAGCAATTTCTTGAATGATTTTAGTCTTCAACTCGTCCAAATTTCGTGGTTTGTGGGTATAGACACAGTTCTTAAGGTACCCTCACAGAAAAAAGTCACATACTGACAAGTCGGGAGTCCTGGGAGGCCAAGGAACATTACCAAAACGTGAGATAATCCGGCCAGGCAACATGCGTCTAAGAACTATCTTTGAAGTGTTGGCGGTGTGCGATGTTGCCCCATCCTGCTGGAACCAAACGCGTTTTAAATGGATTCGTCGTATTGTTAGTTCTGGTTTCAACAATGTTTCAAGCATACGAATGTAAGGATCCGAATGAACGGTAACTGTGGCCCCTTTCTCTTCAAAAAATAACTTCCAATAATGCCAACAGAGCCAAGAGCACACCAGGCTGTTAATTTTTCTGAGTGTAGAGGACGCTGGTGGATAAGGTGTGGATGCTCTGGAGTCCAGTAACGTAGATTTTGTTTATTCACGGTCCGGTTTAAATGAAAATGAGCTTCATCGCTCGTCAATAAAATTTCATTTTCATTCGATCCCAAAATCACTTGCATTCTGTAAGCGAAGTCTTCTCGTACTTCAAAATCAGTTTCATTAAGTTGTTGGACAATGAGCATTTTGAAGGGATGGAATTTTAATTCTTTATGCAAACTTCGTCTAACCCATTCACGATTGACTCGTAACTCACTAGCATGACGTCTAGCTGACTGTCCTGGGCTTCTGACTGCCGCTTGACTTACCCTTTCAACATTTTCTGGTGTCGTTACTCTGCGTCTCGGGCCAGGGTGGTTCTTATCAAGTATGTTTCCAGTTGATCTGAAGTTTTCCACCCATCTGAGGATTCTGTTACGGCTCAGAACAGCTCCATGTCGACTGACATTAAACCGCGCACGAAACAATCGCTGCGTAGCAATAATAGACTCACCGCTTTTCACGAAACTTTCATAGACAAACACTCGACATTGCAAGTCCCGCTGCTCCATAGTGACTGAGTAAACGAAATGGCGTCTTGTGTAGATCAGAACTATCCCGACCACGACCACCTCCCACCACCGCGCCCTCAGTACTACTCAGTTCAAAATCTTCCGTCTCCCGTGTGTCACCCTGTATTTGGAAGTCTGCTCAAAAATACTGGTACGGTCGAATTCCATCGCAAGATTTTCTGACCAACGGTGCTTGTCGACCGCCGAATTGGTGGGGTACATTAATCGACTGTGCCACTGGTGTTCACAGCATCGATGTTCGATGAAGCACATTCTTTTTCCTATATCTGTCTTGCCACATTGACACGGTATCTAATATACTCCGGCCTTCCGCAAACCAAGGTCATCTTTGGCACTCCCCATCAATGCCTGTGTTTCGTTTGGCGGGCGAAAGACAGTTCCTACGCGGTGCTTTTTCAGCATAGAACCGACTTTTCTAAATACCGCGCCGGTGTATGGCATAAAGGCTGTGGCTACCTCTTCGTCCATGATTTCTTCTTTCTGCACAGGTTGTACGGCAGTGGTGGGCCGAAGATTGCACTTAATCTGTCATTATGAGTATCCATTTCTTCGAAGCACGGCTCTGAGGTGTTGCATTTCCTGGGGCAGACTCTGTCAGAGATGGGATGTGCCTTGTGTAATAGTGTTTTTAGCACCCTGTTCTCCTGTGCAGGGTGGTGGCATGCAAATACAGGTCAGTGAGCGTTTTCATCCGATGCATACCATGGCCTGGAGTGAAAGCAGTCCTAATCTTGACCTGACGTGCAGGAATGGTAGTCTTCCTTCTTTTTCGGCTCAAAATGGTTCAAATGGCTCTGGCCACTATGGGACTTAACTTCTAAGGTCATCAGTCCCCTAGAACTACTTAAACCTAACTAACATAAGGACATCACACACATCCATGCCCGAGGCAGGATTCTAACCTGCGACCGTAGCGGTCGCGCGGTTCTTTTTCGGTCTCCATAGTCATAGTGAGTATTATGTTCAGATGACGTATATGAAGTTCAGACGTACAAGGAAGTCTAGGAGTTTGCCCCTTCGATGGGCCTGCATGGTTTTCAAGGGAATCTTATATCATTCTTACTGCAAACTCAGGTAATGATAATAGAAGTGGATAGGGACCACGCATCCTTCTCTCACAAGTACATCAGAATGATCGAGTGATATAGAGATCTGGAGACTGTGGTGGCGAGGGAAGTACAACAGTTCATCACCATACACTGTCAATCCTGGATGATGAGAGTATGTGAATGGGGGCCCTGTCGCCTTCGTACACAGAATCACCATTTTAGAAGAAATATTGTACTATGGGATGGACCTGATCAGCCAAAACGGTCAGATTATCCTTGGTACCAAAGCGGCCTTGCAGAGTAACCAGGGCGCCCATTGAATACCCCCTCCATGTTTCACCCTTGGTATTTAAACTCGGGCAGGTGTTAGAAACAGTGTGAAACAAGACTCATTCTTGCAAAATTACAGTCCCCTTTTCCTCCATATTCCACGTTGTTCGGCTTCAGCACTAGATTTTCTTGTTACAGGCATTTCATTAGTGAAGAGTGGCTTTGGAAGTTCAGATCACCCAGCAGTTACCTGCATAAGGACTCTCCGTATGGTTTTGGTGCTGACAAAGTGTGCCATTCAGTAATGCAGTGACTTTCACAGCTGTCAGCCCCGTTTCTTTCATCAGTCATCTTCAGTGACCGTCTGACGCGGTCAGTCCAAGATAATTTCGTCCGCGTTGCAACTTAATGGATGGTATTTTCCCACTCTCTCTATATGCGGTGAAAATCTTCGATACGGAGCCCCTTGAAACATTAAACACTTTGGCTGCCTTGGTCACAGAAACACCGACCATACGAGCACCAACAGTCTGCCCACGTTAGACTTCATTTAGTTCCGACATAATGGACTCACAACTGTACAGAGCAGTGTTCTGACTACTACTGATACAACGTATTGAGGACGCTGCACGCATGCCGTTCATGGTGGTATAGAACAGCGCGAGCTGTAAACTTTCCTAGCACCTACACTACTGGCCATTAAAATTGCTGCACCACGAAGATGACGTGCTACAGGAGCGAAATTTAACCGACAGGCAGAAGATGCTGTGATATGCAAATGATTAGCTTTTCAGAGCATTCACACAAGGTTGCCGCCGGTGGCGACACCTACAACGTACTGACATGAGGAAAGTTTCCTACCGACTTCTCATACACAAACAGCAGTTGACGTGCGTTGCCTGGTGAAACGTTGTTGTGATGTCTCGTGTAAGGAGGAGAAATGCGTACCATCACGTTTCCGACTTTGATGAAGGTCGGATTGTAGCCTATCCCGATTGCGGTTTATCGAATCGCGATATTGCTGCTCGCGTTGGTCGAGATCCAGTGACTATTAGCAGAATATGGAATCGGTGGGTTCAGGAGTGTAATACGGGATGCCGTGCTGGATCCCAACGGCCTCGTATCACTATAGTTCAATTCTTTTATCTTGGCGGCTCGCGCATGCCCGCCCAGACGCGGAAGATTGCTGCGTTGCCAGTTTGCAAACGACGCACGCGCCAAGAGAAGCAGCACCATAGTATAGTATAGTTCGAAAACTTACGTTTAGGGGGGAGCGCGCAGTTTATGAAGTAAAGCCACCACGGCAGCATTAACCCTTTCGCTGCTACAGAGACATGCTTCCCGTATTCCGCGCTGTGCGCGATTTTGTCATCACTGCACTGCTCGCCTGTGCAGACACATGGTGCTCCGACTGCTTTGACACACTTATCATTCGATTTCAGAAAAACTATTTGGCCCCAAAATTAGAAAAACCGAAAACTTGTTACGTATGATTATAATGAAGAGACAAAGCACTAGAATTTTCAAAAAATTACATTCAAACGAAAAAAATTCATGAAGTAAGACATTTCGATATTGTTTTTAAATAAAGAAACTACATCTACATCTACATCTATACTCCGCGAGCCACCTTACGGTGTGTGGCGGAGGGTACTTATTGTACCACTATCTGATCCCCCCTTCCCTGTTCCATTCACGAATTGTGCGTGGAAAGAACGACTGCTTGTAAGTCTCCGTATTTGCTCTAATTTCTCGGATCTTTTCGTTGTGATCATTACGCGAGATATATGTGGGCGGTAGTAATATGTTGCCCATCTCTTCCCGGAATGTGCTCTCTCGTAATTTCGATAATAAACCTCTCCGTATTGCGTAACGCCTTTCTTGAAGTGTCCGCCACTGGAGCTTGTTCAGCATCTCCGTAACGCTCTCGCGCTGACTAAATGTCCCCATGACGAATCGCGCTGCTTTTCGCTGGATCATGTCTATCTCTTCTATTAATCCAACCTGGTAAGGGTCCCATACTGATGAGCAATACTCAAGAATCGGACGAACAAGCGTTTTGTAAGCTACTTCTTTCGTCGATGAGTCACATTTTCTTAGAATTCTTCCTATGAATCTCAACCTGGCGCCTGCTTTTCCCACTATTTGTTTTATGTGATCATTCCACTTCAGATCGCTCCGGATAGTAACTCCTAAGTATTTTACGGTCGTTACCGCTTCCAATGATTTACCACCTATGGCATAATCGTACTGGAATGGATTTCTGCCCCTATGTATGCGCATTATATTACATTTATCTACGTTTAGGGAAAGCTGCCAGCTGTCGCACCATGCATTAATCCTCTGCAGGTCCTCCTGGAGTACGTACGAGTCTTCTGATGTTGCTACTTTCTTGTAGACAACCGTGTCATCTGCAAATAGCCTCACGGAGCTACCGATGTTGTCAACTAAGTCATTTATGTATATTGTAAACAATAAAGGTCCTATCACGCTTCCCTGCGGTACTCCCGAAATTACCTCTACATCTGCAGATTTTGAACCGTTAAGAATGACATGTTGTGTCTTAAGGACCGAACAAGGTTTGAACTCAGAGCCATTTGCTTAGTATCGAAACACCTTAACTATTACGCCAACGCAGCTCAGCCTTCAATAGAACTCCTGGAGAACTCTACAATATCACGCAAAATACTGGCAAACACTGTTGGTATGACTATGAATTACTCACGTTTCGTCGAAGTACAATAGGAAATAAACCACGAAAAAGCCTTTTGTGAGAATGATACAAACACCTATCCTTGCTATCGCCTGAATTAGGAGGCAATAAGCTTTTTTGGTTTAATTAATTAATAGAATATCAAGCAATTGGTATAAAGAATGCTTTTTCCAAACTTTCTATAAAAGAAAGTCTGCTATTAAGACATTGCTTTTGATCAATCACTTGTTTTATGACTGAACGTTTCTAAAACTGAAGACACTCGTCCATGCTCTGCACTGCTGTCGAGCTCTGGCAACGTCGTTCTCTGTTCATTGGCTGACTGTGTTTTGTGATGTAAGATGCACAGAACGAACCTAAACTCGGCCGCCGTCATAAATGACGCACACTATAGCAGTCGAGACGACAGGCAACTTATCCGCATGGCTGTAACGGATCGTGCAGCCACGTCCCGATCCCTGCAAGACAACAACCATCTGCACGAACAGTTCGACGACGTTTGCAGCAGCATGGACTATCAGCTTGCAGACTATGGCTGCGGTTACCCTTGACGCTGCATCACAGACAGGAGCACAATGACGAACCTGAGTGCACGAGCGGCAAAACGTCATTTTTGCGGATGAATCCAGGTTCTGTTTACAGCATCATGATGGTCGCATCCGTGCTTCGCGACATCGTGGTGAACACATATTGGAAGCGTGTATTCGTCATCGCCATACTGGCGTATCACCCAGAGTGATGGTATGGTGTGCCATTGGTTACACGTCTCGGTCACCTCTTGTTCGCATTGACGTCACTTTGAACAGTGGACGTTACATTTCAGATGTGTTACGACCCGTGGCCTTACCCTTCATTCGAACCCTGCGAAACCCTACATTTCAGCAGGATAATGCACAACCGCATGTTGCAGGTCCTGTACGGGCCTTTCTGGATACAGAAAATGTTCGACTGCTGCCCTGGCCAGCACATTCTCCAGATCTCTCACCAATTGAAAAGGTCTGGTCAATGGTGGCCGAGCAACTGGCTTGTCACAATATTCCATTCACTACTCTTTATGAACTGTGGTATCGTGTTGAAGCTGCATGGGCAGCAGTACCTGTATACGCCATCCAAGCTCTGTTTGACTCAATGCCCTGGCGTATCAAGGCCGTTATTACGGCCAGAGGTGGCTGTTCTGGGTACTGATTTCTCAGGATCTATGCACCCAAATTGCGTGAGAATGTAATCACATGTCAGTTCTAGTATAATATATTTGTCCAGTGAATACCCGTTTGGCATCTACATTTCTTCTTGGTGTAGCAATTTTAATGGCCAGTAGTGTACATTGATGCTCAAGCTGGTACTTCGTACAGCGTTTCCATATTGTTGTTCAGCCTCTTTAAGTATCTTTATTTTATCGACAAGAAAATTAAAAACTCATCACTATCGCTCTTATGGCAATAAGATTATAAGGTAGCGAGGCAAATAATTGCAGGTTATCACAAATGAATCACGGTTAGCCTCTCGCACAACTGCACATCACCGCAAAACGGACGCCCCCAGTTCTTTGTGTTGGATATTATTATATTCTACAGTAAAGCAGTTGTTTCACATTGCATCGAATTTCTTAATCTAAGAATTGTCTGACGTTGCTGTTGAACTATTTTGTATTTCCTTTCCGTAATGCTACAACAGTGAAGCCACGAGGATGCTGATCCGGCAGATACGCCAAGCCGGCGAGAAGCTTACTCCAGGAGCACAACCATCCGACAGAATTACACGTGTACCGCAGTACACAGACGCTCCTCCACTGTAGCCACGTGATACAAGACTCAGAACGTTAGGGTGACTCACGGCACGATACGATACGAAACGATAGCGCGCCCGCGATACTGGAGGAATACTCGACTCTGGGGAGCCGTCGAGTTTAGTGCCGGTTGTTGGGCGCTGAGGCGGGACTGGACGGCTTTATAGCCGCGCCACGCCGCAGCGTCGGAACTCTCTCACTGCGAACCGCTGTGCTACGACGGACCTCTGCCGTCCCACCCAGCTTCCTCGGTTCAGACCACATCTGTAACAGGGAGCAGCGTCCACCAAAAGACTTCCACGTGTCACGCGGGAGACCTCAATTCTGTTAAACTCCAGGTACGCACAACATAACTGTGATAAGGCCTTACAGATTCGATGTTACTGAGCTTTCGTACTTTTAAACATTTAAATCCACGGAGGCTATCAATAAAATTTGCTTTTAATAAGCAAATTTAATTTCGTGAAATAATTCTTACCTGTTCAGTGCATTTTACTAATATTTATTAGCACAATCTTAAGCTTTTCTAACACAACTGAATAACAAATGGTAACCAATTACAAACTATCTACAAGGTGATCAGAAGGAAAGAGGTCCCATTTCTTATAAACAACACACAGGTAATTCACTCGTTTATTGTAGATACAGAATACACAGTAGTAAATTACTATCATAAAGAACAACGTACTGGACATTTAGTAGGTCAATGGTTCACAGTAAGTTCAAATGGTTCAAATGGCTCTGAGCACTATGGGACTTAACATCTGAGGTCATCAGTCCCCTAGAACTAATATTTATTAGCACAATTTTAAGCTTTTCTAACCCAACTGAATAACAAATAGTTACTAATGAAAAACGTATCTACAAGGTGATCAGAAGGAACGAGACCCCATTTCTTATAAACAACACAAAGGCAATTCACTCGTTTATTGTAGATACAGAATACAGAGTAGTAAATTACTATCATAAAAAACAACGTACTGAACGTTTAGTAGGTCAATAGTTCACAGTAAGTTCAAATGGTTGAAATGGCTCTGAGCACTATGGGACTCAACAAATGAGGTCATCAGTCTCCTAGAACTTAGACCTGCTTAAACCGAACTAACCTAAGGATATCACACAATTCCATGCACGAGGCAGGATTCGAACCTGCGACCGTAGCGGTCGTGCGGTTCCAAACTGTAGCGCCTAGATCCGCTCGGTCACACCGGCTGGCTGAAAGTAAGTATTGAAAACGTTCACCATAAACTTCTATACGCAACTCAGCACGCCGAAGAATGTTTCTGGAAACTCTTGTCAATTCATTTGGTGTGATTTCCGCAGCAGAACTGCAAATAATTCTTTTAAACTTGTAACCTCCCCCTTCCTAATAGACCTTCTCTACTGCGATATAACTAACCGTGATCGCATATGTCTAATGAAATTTTACAGTAAGGCTATCGGTGCCGAAGGGAAATGACACCTGTTAGTTGCAGGAAAGTGAAAAACAGACTCTTCTGAAGGAACTTAAGTTTAATATTGATGATAATTTTGGAATGGCTGGCATATAATGCAATCGCTCACGAACCGCCTACGGGGCAAAAGGGTACCAAGTAATATTTACTACAAAAATTACTGATAATACGAAGAAAATACTGATTAGCTTAAACAGGGATAATTAAACGGTTGCGAGCCTGCTAGGCCGATGAATCTCCAGAACCTTAAGAAAGGTAATGGCAAAGAAATTTAAGCAATAATCACTGGCGTGGCAACAGAAGCTTTTCACGCTTTTCCACAGCACAACAGCCCACGAGAAAAGTAAATGAATCAGAAACCACTGAGTTTTCAGTTACTTATTCTGAAATACTAAGTTCTGAAAGTAAGGGTAAATGGAGTAACTGGTTGAATAAATGTAAATAAAACTTTGTTATGTAAAACAAACTACTTTCAGTAAATTGTGTGCAACGTAGTGCAAAATGTAGAAAGAGGCCAGAAATTTACTTTTGATTATTGAGAGACTGAATTGAATTTAGTTTTAGCAAACAGGCAACTGATTTTACTTTTAATATAATAACAATAAAGCAACTGATTTTACGTTTAATATAATAACAATAAAATACATACAATGCCAGCAGAAGTCACTCGCTAAGCTAATTACGGAAGAAATTAAATTTCGCACTCTTAATTTTGAAACGTCCCCTTTTAACAATTATACACGACTGTCCTTAAACTGACACACAATATTTTGTTAGCGCAACGCAATCTGACTTTCAAAATTCCCTACAAAAGAATGGCCCTGACTAACATTAAACAATACCTTTCACAAATCACTTACCTCACAAAAATCTTCGCTGCTCAAGCTACTGCAATACAACGAGCGCCACTACTGCCAGCTAAATAAAAGATTCAAACTATGGAAGGCACTAACTACTGATAGGGATAGTTAGCAAATGAAAGATATTAATAGAGAACAAACAATGTATTTACCTTGATATCATCATATATAAATATAGCAGTTCATGACAAATTTCAAAACTCCGCCATCTCTCTCCCCACATCCACCACTGCTGGCGGCTCACCTCCAACTGCCTAACACTACAATGGCGAGTATTACAACAATGCAAAGCAGCCACAGACTGCACACAGCACAGCCAGTGATTTTCATACAGAGGTGGCGTTACCAATAAAAAAACCTAAACAGTCTACTTACATAGCCCCCATGCTCCCACAAAAAATTTTACAAATTGGATTGGGCAGTGGCCAATACAGATTTGAAAAAAAAATTTCATAATTACAATAACAAAGAAATCAAATGCACACACTTATTGATACAATGTTGGTCAAAAGCTAAAATTTCTCACAGTCCATAAAGACAGTCCAGATTGTTCATCACAGTAAAAATGCAGAGTTTTTCTCAAAGTCTGAGCAGTAAAAGAAAATGCACACAGAAGTAGTGTATTTCCATGCAGTCTTGAAGAAGTAGTGTTGTCCTTTCAACGGAAAGACAGTGCTGACTCTTGACATGCATACAGGTAATGGGCCACAACAGAGCAAACCCACAGCAGAGTCAGTCGAAATTTTGAAGAGTATTGGTAGGTAGGTCATCACAGAGCAGACCCACTGTAGTCCTGGTAGAGATTACGGTATTGGTGGGCCACCAGAGGTGCAGACCCACTGCAGTCCTTGTAGAAATAATGATATTGATGGATCATCAAAGATGTAGACCCACTGTAGTCCTTGTAGAGATAGCCAGCAGCCATCTGTTGTGACTGTGCAGGTGCACAATCACCATTGAAGAGTCTTGCGGATAATATAGCAAGTCCATAAACCACCACTTGTGCACTCACAAAGTTTTTGAAATTGTCCTTAGAACCAGCAATGCTGTTATCCAGTCCCTTGCTGAATTATTAACACACGTGCAAACACTAACAGTCCCAACTTCTCACATATTGTCCATATACTATGATCCACAGAAACGTGTGCAGTGAAATGTAACTAATAAGTTAATAAGATGAACTGGTGTCAATTACAATTTTATAACATGAGAATACAGTTACAAAGGTACAAAATACATCATTAAAAACATAATAATACAGATAACATTTGTAGTAAAACAGGCTTTACAAAAGAATAGAAATAGACATATACATCAATGTTACAGGAATTATGAGATAAGTAGATACATAAAATATCAGAATAACTTTTGGAACATCAACTTTACACATGAGCATTAAAACAAAACAGAATAAATAATGTCTAAGCATATTTACAAGGTAAGTAACATATTATTAATGCAAATTATATTTGAGGATAACAGTATTCCTCATCATAGTGAATGTAGCTTAGTATTAGAAAAATTCTACAATATGAGTCTTATCAGATAAACATATAAATACAGGAAAAACATAAATACCTAATGGTACACAAACATATAGCGGAATAATACAAGGAAAGGACAGGGTTTGTTTTACTGCAGTATTTTGCAAACAAAACTTTCTTTACTTCTCGGAGATCTCCCTTCGTTCTTCAATATTTCCAAAAGTCCTATCTATACCTGCTTTCTGTACTTTTCTCGTATAGCCTCTCAGTGCATTTCTTCAAATTCATCGCAACTCATTCTCTTATAGGCTACCCCCTCTTAAGCTAACTTAAATCTACTGAGCTCAGATGCTAAACTAAGGGACGAGGCAATGCAGCAGCACAAAACAATTAACACAAACAGCAATGACAAAAAAATGGAAATTTGCAAAGCAAGCTACAGTAAATCTAAATTACCAAGCAATGCAACATTACAACTAATATGAGCCAATGTGCAGCAACAAGAAAAATAAATGAGTAGTAAAACTGGCTTAGCAGAGTAACACAAAGTCAAATTCAGTAACACTATGGCTGGCAAACAGCAGCTTATATCTAAACATGACATAGCTCAAGCAGGAAAAACAGTACATTAAAGATAACAATGCAGATAAGGGAAATGTATAATCACATCTTAATGTCTAAGTAATTAAAGTGGTGCACCACAACAACTTATTGTAAAAAAAATATTACCATGTACTTGAAAAGAATATTATGTATGCAGTTACTGTTACTAGTCCCTTCTTATTGTTCTTTCCTTTCCAAGTGCTCCTTTTTTGAAGAATGTGGATCACAAAATTATTATTTAATAGATCTGTTGAGAGAAAGTGTTCACATTAGCAAATGCATTTAATTTTATTTTATGAAACCAATGCTGCAACACAGCTGGAAAACAGATGTCAAATGAAATAAGCAATTACGCAAACCAAAGCATAAAAATATCATTCAATAGTCATGTGGCATTTTGTAAGTCAGTAGCTCTCAACTCTCGTAGAAAGACACTTGTCATAATCAGGTGTGCAGATGTACGAATATTTCCCATCAATTCATAAGCATTTCAGTAATTAGCACAAAGTATGAGTAACCATATGTTTTCAGGTAATGAGCGTGTAATATTTGCGATGCTTTCTACAAAGGAACGTCAATAGCGAAGATAATGGCCTCCCTTTTTTTTTCTACCTGTGCCACTGAAAGGCTAATGGCTTTTTTTTTTCGGGCAGCTGTCGCCCAGGTGGGTGCCCGCGACGCATTACGTGCAGGTGGTCACTTAACTTTCTTACGGAAATATTTACGACAGCAGATTCCGCTACAGTGACAGTCTCACATGAAAATATTTCACAGGTCAAGAATTAGCGTTGCAAATCTGTAGAAAGAAAATCCTATAAATATAACAGTGTCCAAAAAATTTTCGCCGGCATTGTGATACATTCACGTATTTACACACATTTCATAACTCTTAAAGTACGATTCTTGGTTTCCAACATCCTGTTTCGCAAGTCAAGAGTCCCTACCCACTATTCATTACTCCTTACCTTACTACACATACACGTATCCATCGACACTCGTCAATATTTCGTCATTATAAATATGAAGCATAATCAAATAACTCATATAGCCTCAGCCTATTAATCATAAACATACCTCAGCAGCATAATACACATCGTCGTCGTAAAAATAACATCATAACACCTCACTCAAATCTCAAAATCGTCATAGCTTCCTCCAATAATTAAAAAAATTCTCTGCTCATGTCAAAAGTGTCATCTGCCTCAAACGTACTTTAAAGTCATGCTCCCTTACCAAATATATCATTCAAAGCTCTCATAGTATCACAATGGTTCCGAAAAAATATGAACAGTTTACAATGTACAGACAAATACAGTTTCATAAGTGTGAAGTTATCCAACTGTGTAATTGCGTAAACATCTGTCACTGACATAGTAAAAAAAATGTTTGTCTCTCAGTTAAATGATCAGATAGCTGTGTAATTTGTGTGTTAGAGAAATATGGTACCGATGTGTAAAGTTGTATAAGCAAATACCATATTAGCTAGGGTTCCTTGTGGTTGCCACACACATGGTACACAAAGTAGGCGTATACCCCCCTGAGGATTAATGTAATTATACCCTCAGGTGTTACAGATTACAGCAATGGAATGAAATGTATCACGGAAAACTTTCTTCGTAATTCAAAAATCTTTAAAAATAAATGTTTTAAGCACAACATTAATCACTGAAATGCGTGTCCTGTAGCGCTAAATGTGCATCTTGTTGTAAGATAATCTCTGTGGAAGTGTCGTAGTTATCGTCCTCCAAAAGCTAAGTTCTGCGGAAGCCAATGTACTTACCTCAAAAACTGAAATGCTTTGCGTATAGATATCTTAGTTATTACGCTTATTGTTGTGATGAAGAAATTACTGTGCTGTAATGTATTGTTGTGCTACAGAAAAGGCTGTCTCATTGTAGCTATACCACAAAAGTTACTACTAAAACCTGTTTTACTTTGCAGAATAAAACAGAAAAACTGTGCAGAAATAAAACAGAAACACTACAAAAGCAACATTGTAAATTGTCACTCATTAGTAGCGTCGTGATAAAATCGTGTAACTGTCACATAAACTAACACTGTGTCATCTGGTATCTCACAGAAAGTACTTTAAATCCAGAATATATTTTCAGGTCAACCAAAATGTTGCATTAAAATCTCATTAGCAGTACTGGTAAATGTTCTAAGTATGTGAGCCTTACAGTCGTTACGTAATTGTGCAACTAACAAGCAAGAATGTACAAATACAACACTGTGTTGTCTGTTCACTATAACAATGCATTCGTAATTTCTGTTTAAAAATGTTCCCTAGGTTCTAGACTGGATATTTAACTTCAAATATTGTTGTATGTTAACAGTTTCTTAAGTCTAACAAAGCATACTAGCAATGTAAAGTGAAAAGTTATATGTCAAAGACAAAGTTAAAAAGCAGATTATCTTTCAATAAACGGTTTTACAAGTGAAATCTGGTACAATCTTTTACTCTTCAAAGTACTCAGAGTTTCAGCTCGAACGCAATTATCATGCAGTATACGTCGGTAAAGAATACTGGAATTTTTCTCAAGGTTAGCTTCTATGTTATTTTTCTCTGAGCCAGCCGGCGCACATGGGTGCCTGCGGCGCGAGTCATTGTCTGTCTCTTTGTTGGCGCGCGTCGTTATTGGGATTAGCAGACCTAGCTTCTACAAATTCACGTTGTCGAAAGTGCCCTGCTCTGTTTGAATCCCGACAGTTCTGATGAAATTCACGTCTGTCGTTCTGTCGGTAGTTCCTGTAGTTTCTTTCTTGTCGGTTAAGTGGTGGAGAATTTCTCCCTGAATCGTAACTGCACGCTGGTCCGTTGCGTCTAAAGTTATTCTGTCTCCCTTGATAATAATTACTTTGGTTCCCAAATTGTCTGTTTCTCTGCTTGTCTCTGTGATAGTCACGACCGCGGAGAGGTGATCTTTCCTTGTAATTATTATTACTCTGCCAACGGTTGTCGTACGGGTGGTGTCTATTTTGGTCCCAATTTGCGTTGTAAGAATAGACCTGTCGTGTCCAGTTATTGTTTCTGTCGTCACGGAATTGTGACGGATGTGACCTGTAGTGATTGTTTTCCTGTTTTCGCATCCCGCGACTGTCTGTGTCAATTTCTAATTGTTGTAAGAGTCCTTGAAAAGCTTCAATGTCGTCTTTGCAACGCCCTGCCAAAATAATATGTCGTAAATATTCAGGCAGTTTGATTAAGCAAATGCGGATGAGTTCTGAGGGGCTGTATGGGTTTGAAAGATACTGATTCTTATGCACATGTCTTTAAAATATTTCATAAGACTGGAAAATTCAGATTGTTCGAAACGTTTCATCATTATGATGCTATGTTTTACTCGGTCTTGTGTGGCTTGAGACCAATATGCTGAGAGGAAGGCATGGTAAAATTCTCCTTCACTGTGACAATCGTGAATGACCGATCGCATTCTTACAGCTGGTTCGTTCTCTAAATAGCCACACATAAATTCTAACCTGTGTTCTAACGACCAGTTGGGAGGAAAACAATGCGAGAATTGATGGAGCCATGCTTGTGGATGAATGTCGTTGCCAGAATTCTTAAATGTTTTGAATTTACGTGTAGTAATGAACAGCTTATAGTCAAAGTCATCAAGTCGGCGAGTCGCATATCGGTCATTGTTACGTCGTTTCGGCGGTTCCATTTCAAAATTCGGTGCACATTGCCAATTTCTTTCATAACTTCCGAAATGCCCTGTGTTATTATTTTGTGGCTGTTCCATATTTCTATGTCCCTCTTCCCGTATTGGGGCGCGAGTGTCCTCTGAAATACGTAATTCTTGTACTACTTGTGCCAACTGATCTTGCACTTCTCGGATTTCTCTTTTGTACTGTGTATTGATTTGATTTTGATTTTGTTTGAATTTTCTAATTTCTACATACTCTTCAGTGTCAGTGAAGGCTACAGGTGTTGTGTTATTCAGATCATCATCTACCTTTGTAGATAAGTTAGTGAACTGATCTGAAAGTTCGGCTACTTTATCCGATAGTGAAATTATTTCCTCTGTATGTTTTTCTGAACCAAGTTTCAGAGTATCTACTATGTCCTTTAAGTTTTCCTGAGTTTTTGCAGGTTGCGTAACCGAATCGGTAGATGCAACTGAGTCAATTTTAGCCCACAAGGTCTCATGATTTTCATGAACAATGGTTTGCAGTTCTTTTATGGCTGCTTCGTGATTCTGTAATGCATTTTCATGCCGCGAAAAAATAGGTTGAAAATGCTCACAAATTTGTGTTTTTACGTCATTACAGACTTTTTGACATTTCGATTCAATGTTATGTAACTCAGTAGTTAAATCTTCACGTGTTTGTTCAAGTGTGGTGTCTAACTTTTGAAGATTTTGTCCTATTGCGTCTAACTGTTGCTGTGTTTGTCACTGGTGTTGTTCCATTGTGTCTAACTTTTGAAGCTTTTGCTGTGTTTGTCTCTGATTTTGTTCCATTGTGTCTAACTTTTGAAGATTTTGTCCCATTTGTTGCATTAATTGTAATAACAATGCATTAGTGTCTGGAATCTGTTCCTCTGTGCTTTTCGGCAGTGAATTTGCACCGGAAACATTCACATTTTGACAAGCGGAAAATGTGTCTTGACTCATTTGAGAAAACGGTGAGGACGCAAAACCTGAATCTACAGTATTTGCAAAATTGTGTCCTGTCATTTCGAATTCCTGAGGCGAGCTGTTGCCGACCGATCGATCGATAATGCTTCCCTCTTCACTAATTGTTTCACTGTCCACGCCATTGTTTGCCGCCCGCTCCATTTCCCTATGCACAATTACCAAATTACTACTTTGAACATCAGTTAATTCATTACTCGGTGGCGCTAACATACTGCTTTCATTTTCGCTGTCATTTCTCAGTTTACTTTGGAGCCTAGTATTACGCTTTTCACACGCCATTATTGTCACAGTATTTCACACGATAACACAGAAAAACACAATTTGAAGATCAAAAATAAGAGAACACATTAACATAGCACTGAAAATAATATCTAGTTAATTGCAGCTGCGAAATACTTGCTGCAAATCTACATGCATGCCACAACTGTTTTACTGTACAACAATGAAAGTCTGCAACTACAAAGGAGATTTTCTCTACAATTACGCGCTAGCAATAAACAAAATCTACACTAATTACACAAACTACTACAAAAAATCAGAAGATTCCAGTGAGGTATCCTCGGCTAAGGGTCGCCATATGAAACGTCCCCTTTTTAACAAATTATACACGACTGTCCTTAAACTGACACACAATATTTTGTTAGCGCAACGCAATCTGACTTTCAAAATTCCCGACAAAAGAATGGCCCTGACTAACATTAAACTATACCTTTCACAAATCACTTACCTCACAAAAATCTTCGCTGCTCAAGCTACTGCAATACAACGAGCGCCACTACTGCCAGCTAAATAAAAGATTCAAACTATGGAAGGCACTAACTACTGATAGGGATAGTTAGCAAATGAAAGATATTAATAGAGAACAAACAATGTATTTACCTTGATATCATCATATATAAATATAGCAGTTCATGACAAATTTCAAAACTCCGCCATCTCTCTCCCCACATCCACCACTGCTGGCGGCTCACCTCCAACTGCCTAACACTACAATGGCGAGTATTACAACAATGCAAAGCAGCCACAGACTGCACACAGCACAGCCAGTGATTTTCATACAGAGGTGGCGTTACCAATAAAAAAACCTAAACAGCCTACTTACAATTTGTGCTGCATCTTTATTTATTAGTTTTGCTAGTGCAGTGAATGAAGTGAACGAATTCAGTACTCAAAATAGCAAATTATTTAAGCCTGTGTTATGCAATACAAGAATGAAAAGTTACTGAGGCAGAAAATTTACATTAACTTAAGTGAATCTAAATTTTCATTAAATTAAGTGACTGACGTCAGTACTCAAAATAACAAATTATTGAAGCCTCTGTTATGCAATAGAAGAATGGACAGTTACTGAGGCAGAAAATTTAGACTGAAACTGATCATTGGCAAACACACAAAACTGGCAGTAAGTAGTTGATCAGTTTTTATATATTTACGACACTCGGTGATTGTATGGAAAGGTAAAGGGACCCTGCTTGTGGAAAGGTAAAGGGACGCCGCTTGGTAATAATGTCTCAGGACAATGACAACGTAGATGCTCTACAAGTTTTAACTATTGCAGGTTATTGTTCAAGTAAGTCATACTTTATAAAAGTAGTGCTGCTGGATAATGCCTATATCAGTTTATAATTTTTCGTGTAACTGTCTTACGATGTTGTAGCTGTGCGGACGACAAAGAATGTAGCCGACGACAATCCTGAGCTTCCGCTGTTGCTGCTGCTTTTGTTTGAGAACCCCGAGTCGTCTTCAGACACACGGATAATTACGGGACAGGCAACAGTTAGAACTGCAGCTTACTCCGTCTGTCCACTCCTACCGCGCTCTCAATACTCGCCGGTTAACGAATTAGGCGCGCCTACAGTGGCGCGAGCATAGCTGAACCCCGCGTCTACGGGAGCGCCCAACAAACACTTGAGTCTTTCATGACTCATACTACTCTGAATCCTCTCTACTCGCAATGCGACAGACTCCATACGCAAAGACAAATAACGGCACAGTTACTGCCATTTCGCCGTTGCTATCGGTACTTATAAATAAAGTTCCCTTGGCTATTACCCAGCAATTTACAATTTTTTCATTATGATTACAATCAGTTACATACAGTCAGAAACAAATACACTATTACATCGATTACGCATTAAATACAGTTTCCGCAATAAGGCTTACAGATTCAGAATCAGAAGTAGAGTACAAGTTATAAACGGCTATTAAACGGCGAAAATTTCGTATGGTAATAGTAATAATGTCGTGTGACGAGGGCCTCCCGTCGAGTAGACCGCTCGCCTGAGGCAAGTCTTTCGATTTGACGCCACTTCGGTGACTTGCGTGTCGATAGGGATGAAATGATGATAATTAGGACTACACAACACCCAGTTCCTGAGCAGAGAAAATCTCTGACCCAGCCGGGAATCGAACCCGGGCCCTTAGGATTGACAGTCTGTCGCGCTGACCACTCACCTACCGGGTGCAGAACGTATTTTATCTGCATTTTCGGTGTTACAAACTCTTGAATTGTATGCGGGTTGTCACTGCAGAATTTACTCTTTAAATTAGCGCACAATTCAAAATCGCTAGTAGACAGATCAGGAGAGTTTGTGGAAGCTATACGTTCAAGGGCGTATGACATTGAAGACCATTAAGTATGTGTCGTAGCGCAATCCTGCTGGACAAACGCATTCTCTCGTTCTTCCTCATTTAGTTATGCTATGAATGGTTTCAACAATTTAGTTACATACGCTTGAGTGTTCACGGTGTTGTTAAAGAAAACTGAGCCTACAATTCGTTGACTCGAAACTGCACATCAAACGCCTACTTTCAAATCAAGCAGAGGCTCATCAAAGCATTCTCTAGGATTGTCTGTTGCGAAATAGCGAGTTTTTTCAGAGTTTGCGTACCCGCTAAGGTGAAACCATGCTTCGTCTGAGTAGAACAAAAGATTCGGATCCAGATAACCATCATAGACCTGCGTGAGTAACAATTCGAATAGTGTTGTCGTAGAGCGTAATACATAGGTTTTCTTGCTTGCATCTCCCTTATTTTGTATCCTCAAGCAGAGGCACATCAAAGCGTTCGCTAAGATTGTTGAGAACAGCTTCAACATGTTCTGCCACGACGTCCGTTTGAAGTTTGGATGGAATGACATACGTCTAGTTGATTTGCTTGGACTTCTTATCTTAGTCCCGTGAACATTTTTAATATTTTCAAGGGGACAACTTTTCTTTACTCGGTTACGTTTGGAGCTGACGCCTGAACAAGTTGCTCTAAATTCAGTGATCAGTTTCTGCACAATACTTTCTGCAGCGGAAGTTTTCTCCGGATATTTAGTTATGAATCTTTCATTTAACGTTTTAAACGATTTACATCCAAAAACGCGTCAATAATAAACACTCTTTGTTCGATTAAAAAGGGCATTCTGCAGACCTGTGTTCGCAACAAAATTCAAACTCACTACTGAATACCAGTACTGATCACTCAATCGTTTATCTACATCAAGCGACATCACGTGATCCCGTTCGAGCGCCGGCCTAGCATTAAGAAATAAAAACATAAAGAAAAGCCTTGTATCTTCGATTTTTGCACTGTCTTAGCCACGGAGATAAAAAAGGAAGGGAGATGGCACTACAGACTTATTGCGGCATGTTGTTTTGAAGCCAGAGTGGACGGACCATCCGCCATTTTAAGTAGCCCAAATCATTTGCAGACTACTGTTTACGGTTGCTTCTTGATCACTATTTCTGTAGTGTGAGTGCAACAACTGGTTTAAATACAAGAAATTATAGAGCTTACATGGAAATCATAGTGCCTGGAAAGCAATTTCCAGAGTTCTTCTGTTCTTGAATGCGTATTTACTCTAGTAATACTACACATTTGACATGGTTAACGTTCCTCTTTTTTTTATTTGCTGCTATATTTCGGATAACCTGAAACAGAACGAAGCGATTTGAAAAGCATGCTATCGTAATACATTTCATTCCGCTTTTACTGTCTTTCTATCGATAGGAAATGAAAGTGTAACTCAGAAACCAATGTTTGTTTGCTTACTGGTACCGGTACTGCTTCTTGTTCATTACATATTCAACTTTCAACTCGTATGCACAAAATTTTTTGCGTTCACGTTTGCAATAAACTTACCTAGATATTCTTTGAGAGACCATAAACTTATGGAATGAGGAAAGAATCAAGGCATGCTGTCGTATATTGGAAGTATACCTCCATGCTGAATAAACTTCTTGTTTTATTAGATTGTCAGTGCATAAGTCTCGCCGTAGTTTACCAACCTTCTCACTATGAAATCTTACCTATGCTGCGTCTTCAGTATGTGGTCAATAATAGCAACTAAAGGGGTAAAAAAAAATATAATTTTTCAAACATTTTCCAGCATTGTGGCATGCTATAAATGGCGTTAAGAGGGTGCTCCCAAACGCTTAAGAGCCTTTATAAGGTGTCAGGCAAATCCAACACCTTCCATGAAAACCCTGACATGGTAAGCAAATCCAGTAGTATGTCACATAGCTCCGAATAAATCGTGACATTAAATTAACCAAAGTAATACGAGTAACGAGCGAGCAAATGGAGTACCACAGACTAACACAAGAATGCCTAAATGCATGTTATACCTTCCCACCGTGAGACAGACGCAGTTCCGAGGGGAGAAACGAGAACAGAAGTCGAGAGCAGAACCGTGTTAAGCTAGAAGGCCCTACGGTAGGGGACGGATACCCACGTCGCCAGCTAACCACCAGGACCACCCCCAGCCCAAGTTAAAAGCTAGAGCCCTCCAGAAGAACAGTATAGATCTTACGATAACACTAAAAGGGCCACACCAGCTGCAAGTTTTAGCGTTAGACTTTTTCGCGTCTCTGTTACGTTGCAAACTTTAAAAACATTGCCCCACCACGAAAAGTATAACGTTTCTCATTGGATAGACAGAATTTTTGTAGGCGGAGCTTAAGGTTAACATTGAGACCCTGATTGGTCAGATGAAAACACAGCCAGATGTTTTATTTTTACGCCAACTTCGACAAATTGTAGTAAGGAGAAGTTAGGAGAGAGTTGCTTCCGAGACGGCGAGCTGTATGGAGCTGCGCCGGCCGCAGCCCCCTGACGAACACCGACAAGGGAATGAACGCCCGCGATGCCGCATTTTTGAGCGCATAAGGCTTCACTCAGAACTGCAGAAGTCTCATCTGCTACATCCCCTTTTTACGTAATACTAGTGTCGATCGTTAATTGAAGCTCATGGTATTCTCATTTGCTACGTAAGTTAAAATCTGAAACGCGATGATTTTTCTGTTATATAATTATTGAGAAGCCACATCAGCCACTGTAATTTACGACAAGTTAGATAAGTAATTAAAGATAATTGAGGGTCACTGTAGACCATTTTGATAGTTTTCTCTTTTGTGAAATTTAATTTAAATCTAGATTAAAGATGTGATATGGCTTAGGTCATCCTTCGATCCATTGTAGAACTTGGAAACCCATTCAGGGAATATTCGTTCACATTTTTGTTGAACGCAGTAGGTTGTTATCATCCTGTATTAAAACATTTCCTTTTATGAATAGCGCAATTTATAAACAATGTTTTGTGAGTAGAATAAAATTTCCAATGGTAAACTTAACTGCTTTTTCGACGTTATTTTGCCAGCTACCTAAAAATAGGAAAGCCTTGAATCCCTTCCACTAAATTTAGTTGGTATTAAGATTCTTTTACAGGGAGTGCAGTGGAGCTGACGCTGAAATCATTAAGTATTTGGTTATATTATCGCTAGTCTCACTGAACTCTTCTGAACTCTACATGTCATGTGTGGTCTGGCGTCTCCTTACCAGCAACAGGTCCCAGGTTCAAACTAGTCAATTCCCTAAAAAACACGCTCAGAGCGTCGTTGCGCGAAAGTGGTAGGGAGACACGACATAGAACAACAGACACCACGCAGAATGTTAGACCCTTAAAATGGATATTTTCCTTTTAACATGTATGTGCGTGACTTTTACTAATGGTAGCCTAACATGTGTAAGGTGGAGGTTTACCTTTCCATCAGTAACCTATTTGATTCCTTTCCCAGAATATTTCTCACGAATAACTCTGCCAGTTTTTCAGTAACAACCAAACGTATCACAAGTGGAATGTACGTCTGCTTCGATCATCTGCTTGATTTTACTTTTGAATTTCATTTCGAGATTTCAAAGTACACACATCAAAAACAGTTTTGCATCACCTCGCTTCCGAGAGTTCCGGAACCTGTACAGAAAATTGGAACACAGATAAACATAAACATCATTTCCAACCTTTTTATTACTCATGAAAACCACACATTGCATGTTGTACTACCATACAGCGAGACATTCAGTTATAGTGGTCCAGATTGCTGTACACACCGGTACCTCTAACACCCTTTAGCACGTACTCTTGCATTGATGTATGCCTTTATTCAAAAATGGTTCAAATGGCTCTGAGCACTATGGGACTTAACTTCTGAGGTCATCAGTCCCCTAGAACTTAGAACTACTTAAACCTAACTAACTTAAGGGTATCACACACATCCATGCCCAAAGCAGGATTCGAAACTGCGACCGTAGCGGTCACGCGGTTCCAGACTGTAGCGCCTAGAACCGCTCGGCCACTCCGGCCGGCTGCCTGTATTTGTCGTGGAATATTATCCACATGTTCACCAAGGCACTGTTGGTCGAGATTGTCCCACTCCTCCACGGCTATTAGGCGTAGATCCCTCAGAGTGGTTGGTAGGTCACGTCATCCATAAGCAGCCCTTTTCAATCTATCCCAGGCATGTTCGATAGGGTTCATGTCTGGAGAACATGGTGGCCACTCTAGTCGAGCGATGTCGTTACACTGAAGGACGTCGTTCACAAGACGTGCACCATGGGGGCGCGAAATGTCGTGCATGAAGACGAATGCCTCGCCAATATGCTGCCGATGTGGTTGCACTATCGGTCGGAGGATGGCATTCACGTATCGTACTGCCGTTACGGCGCCTTCCATGACCTCCAGCGGCGTACGTCGGCCCCATATATTGCCACCCTAAAACAGCAGGTAACCTCCACCTTCTGCACTCGCTGGACAGTGTGTGCCTTCAGCCTGACCGAGTTGTCTCCAAACACGTCTCCGACGATTGTCTGGTTGACAGTCATCGGTGAAGAGAACGTGATGCCAATCCTGAGCGGTCCATTCGGCACGTTGTCGGGCCCATCTATACCGCGCTGCATGCTGTCGTGGTTGCAAGGGTGGACCTCGCCATGGACATCGGGAGTGAAGTTGCGCATCATGTGGGCTATGGCACGCAGTTCGGGTCGTAAGACGACGGCCTGTGGCTGCACAAAAAGCATTATTCAATATGGTAGCGGTGTTGTCAGGGTTCCTCCGAGCCATAATCCGTAGGTAGCGGTCATCCACTGCAGTAGTAGCTTTTGGGCGGCCTGAGCGACAGTTCCTGTCTCTCTGTATCTCCTCCATGTCCGAACAACATTGCTTTGGTTCATTACGAGACGCCAGGACACATCCCTTGTTGAGAGCCGTTCCTGGCCAAAAGTAACAATGCAGACGCAATCGAACCGCGGTATTGACCGTCGAGGCATTGTTGAACTATAGACAACAGGAGCTGTTTACCTCCTTCCTGGAGGAATGACTGGAATTTATCGGTAGTCGGACTCCCTTCGTCAAATAGGAGCAGCTCTTGCATGGTTGTTTACATCTTTGTACGGGTTTAGTGACATCTATGAACAGTCAAAGGGACTCTGTCTGTGATACAATATCCACAGTCAACGTCTATCTTCCCGAGCTCTGGGAACTGGGGCAATGCAAAACCTTTTTTTTTTTATGTGTGTGTGTGTGTGTATAAGTGTACAATTTCTTTGCGATACGTCAATAGCTAGTTATTTAGTTTCAAGTTCCATGTATCATTTGCACGATAAATTGTAATGATATGGAACGAGTCTTTATATATCATTCTTTTCCTGTAAATATGCCTCCGTTTAGATCATTATTAGTTTTTACGTTTTTTACTTAGTCAGATGTTAGTCAGTAATTTCTACCCGTCACCATTTACACACAGTAATTCATTATCTTCTGCAAAATAAGAGGAGTTATTAAAAGACAAATGTTTTCAGTTTAGCTTCAAGTTTTACTTTGCTGTGTGTCAGGCATTTTATATCAATGAGCAAGTGTTCAAAACTTAAGGTTGGAGCAATATGAATCTCTGTTTGTGCTACAGACGATCTTAATGTGGCGTAGTGAAAGTCCCTTTTTTATGTGGTATGGTAATTATGTGCAGTGTATTATTTATGTGATGTCTAGGAAGCCTGCACACCCTGTTCGCTAGACAAACAATCAAACAAGTCGCATAAATGACTTTTCTTACAATAAGAAAGTTACAACACTTAACTTTGACAATTTCACAGATGTGTCGCAAGCAAAGGGCGACATACGAAACAATGAATCTTCTTCAGTACAAACAGTCCCAAGTCTGTGCTACATAGAGAGTACAAGTGAAATCGCTGATCTTGAAGTCGCTATTGAACTAGGCCGTCACGAGTCGGTCGTGGCACTTAAGGCCTTTTCACATAGTGGGAGCAACTCGCTGAAGATCGCAGAAAATGGAAGAAGCTGAAGGCAGATGAAAGCAAGATGCATGACGTATGGCTTCACAATTTAGCTGCAAAACGATCGCGCAGGCATGAACTTATGACTAACCCTCTTGCTGGAGTGACTCATATGTGGCTCGTTTGTGGGTGTCAGGTCGGTTCTCTCATCCGACTTCCGAGCCACCAGAGAAAATATTTCCAGGATGCCACTTGAATCTTCCGACAGGAAGCACCAGGCCATTATAAGTCGTAGAGTCAGTAATGCCTTGTGTGTTGCTACCCTTTTCTGGAACCTGAACCGGTGAGGGAGAGTTAACAGTACTGCATGCGCGGCCCTCGCCTTTCAAACAGACAAGAAGCTCTTCTGCCTTATTACTCATTCATCTGATATTTTGGTGAGATAAGCCAGTCTCACTCTCCTGTGATCTGCTAAGCATTTTGTGGCGATCTTCCCTTATTTTCACTTCTTTCAAAACAGGGTTCCTGAATCCTGATTCTGACCTTAAAATTGTTTCTGTCTTTATTCAGAAACAATTCAATAATGATGGCCATGCTGTTAGTCGTCATTGTCTTTCAGTTGTTTTTTTTTTGTCTCCAAGAGCTTTTATGGAAGTCCATCTAGAGCTAAATTACTCTGGATTCTGTGGTTTAGAGTAGAGTGCCGTTTATTCTGATTTTTGGTGGCATTAAATTTGAATTTTTACTTACACAGGTTTCTTTTATTATTATTATAAATTTTTAATACTGTTACATGAATCATAAGCATTGGCTTGGCCTTGTTTAATTCATTCTGCTGTTTTTATTACTATTGGCCTTTCAGTCACAAAATTGTGTTCTATTCCTTACGGGTTTAATTACTGTTATGTGAATCTCAGTGGCCGGTCTTTGTCACTCACAAAAAGTTTTCAAGTAGTCTGTATCTATTTAGCAATCCTTATATGCTGTTCTTGCACTTTAGATGCAGTATTCTTCTATTAAGGATTTACTATGGTCATAGTGTGTTTATAGAAGATCTGTTGAGGTTCTTCCATTACTGTGTACACTCTGGATAGCAGCATTTGTCATTTGCTTGGAATTGTCTTGTTAACGAATTGTGTATACTTATAAGAAATATATAGGCCATCTCTAACTCCCCTCACTTCCACTCCTCATCATATACTGCTGCTAAATCCTGGCCAGTCAGTACACTGAGCAAGCGCTGAAGGAGGCAAAGGAGAAATTTGTAAAAGAAATTATAGTTCAGAGAGAAAAACATAGTCTTTGAGGTAGGGCGACGATATTGTAAATCTGTAAGAACCGTCAAAGGACTGGTCAAAGCAGCTGAATGGAATAGCTAGTGTCTTGGGAAGAGGTTATAGGATGAACACCAACGATAAAAAATCGAGAGTAATAGATGACAGGCGAATAAAATCATAAGATTTTGTGGGAATTAAATTAGGAAAGGAGGCGATAAAATGTACTATGTCAGTTGTGCTATTTGAACAGCAAATTAACTGATGATGGACGAAGTAGCGGGGGTATAAAACGCAAACTAACAATAGCAAGAAAACAATATGTGAAAAAGAGGAATATGTCATTATCTAATATAAGTTTAAATTTTAGAAATATTTTTTATGTTATTCGCTTGGAATGTAGCCATGTGCGGAAGTAAATGTGGTGTATAAACAATTGAGAAAGGAAGAGAACCTAAGCTTTTGACTGGTGTTGTTACTGAAGTATGCTAAACATTAGATGGACAGTGCCAATAACCAAGAAGGAGACACTGATCCATTTGGATAAAAATGAAATTTGTAGCACAACTTAACTAAAAAAAGGGAATAATTGACAAGACTTTCTTAGGCACCAAGGCATAGTCAATCAGGTAATGAAGGGAACTGTGTATGGTGCAAATTGTAAAGGGAGACTTTGGAAAAAGTACAGTATGAACATTCAAATGGACATAGGTAGTGGAAGTTACTAAGAGACGAAGAAGGTAGCACAGGATAGACAATCGCGCACATCTGCAAAAAAGTAACCAGGTTCTTTACGAGTAGAAAATTTAAAAAAAGAATTTGGTGAATAAGTTATGTCATGAACAAATGCTACATGTCCTGAAAGGGACAGAACGCGGTAGGTAGAGCAGTTTCTTTACAAATATTGAAGATACCTTGGTTCTAAAAATATCTCGGGTAAACAGTTATGAAGGAACACAACAAGAATGAAAAATCTAGATTTGAAAACTAACTTGACATCAGCTTTTAGAAACATTTTCTTTACATTCTGACAGTTAAAAGTGGCGTTCACACAATCTAAACATAGGACAACCACAGTATTGGTCAGTATTAGTGCAGAATAAATGAGATTTTGCACGGTGCTACACAGCCTGTGACAATAAATGATGAAGAATCAAAATAGCTTCAAACGAATGTTAATCATAATTAATTAGTTTTCTTGAGTAGGGGAGAGTATTGTACCTTGCCACACTTTTCCGACTTCTGCCTTGGTTATTCGGTATTTAAATGGTAGAAATAACTTTTAATGAGCTTCAGTCTTTCTCTGAAATTAGAAAAATTATTCCTGAAAAGTAGAGATTTTCCAAATGTGTAAAAGTGTTCCAAAGTGCAGACTGGTCGCGTACCTAGGAACTATGTTGTAATTTTAAAATGTTGCAGACAAGAAATTGTTGCCAATATTGAAGTTAACAGTCTAACCTTTACATTATTGCTCTACAACGTCTCAGTAACTAATAACTGAAAGCACATGACAGAAAATGTTATCAAAAACATGATAAAAATAAATCATTTTAAAATAGTAGCTATTGAAAAGTAACACAAACTTCCATAATCAAGAGAGGTAATATTGTTAACACTTTAAAGAAACTCAGTTAATTTGCGAATGTCACATGTTCCGTGGTAGAAGATGATCTACCGTATCAGGATACAAGGTGATTCACGACTGATGAAGTATAGCATAACAGTCCACACACAATACCATTGGTTTTAAAAATATACAGAATTTTACTCACCATGAAATTCCGTAACTGAAGAACCAACAACACCTTCAAAATAGTTTTACCATATTAAGCGGATCTTCGATGTATAGAGCTAAATATATTTGCCAGTGTTGCACAAAGCTCAACCGCCGGTCTCACAACAACAGAAACTACATAAAATACTGGAAACCACTTATGTCTATCTCTAGTGCGAATACCTTCGTGTGATGTTAAATTCTGTCCCTAGATTCAACACTGACCAAGAAACATCCAGTGTTCCTAGGTACACTATTCTCCAAGTACAACACTCTGCCTTATTACAGGACTGAGAAGTTTATTAACCGTTCGCCATCCCAAAGCTGAATCATATTTACTCGGAATGTAATAAATCTGTGGTGTCACCGCCAAACACCACACTTGCTAGGTGGTAGCCTTTAAATCGGCCGCGGTCCGTTAGTATACGTCGGACCCGCGTATCGCCACTGTCAGTGATTGCAGACCGAGCGCCGCCACACGGCAGGTCTAGTCTAGAGAGACTCCCTAGCACTTGCCCCAGTTGTACAGCCGACTTTGCTAGAGATGGTTCACTGTCTACATACATTCTCATTTGCAGAGACGACAGTTTAGCATAGCCTTCAGCTACGTCATTTGCTACGAACTAGCAAGGCGCCATATTCAGTTACTATTGATATTGATATTGTGAATCATGTACCGTCAAGAGCGACGTTCATCATTAATGGATTAAAGTTGAGTATCAAACTAGCTATGTCCGCTTTCTCAATTCTAATTCCTTGTCATGTTCCAGACCTCACGTCAGTATAGTTCTTCCCTCCGCACGCCAGCCTGCGTGAGCTAAAACGCGTGCATTTCGGCCTCCTCTAGTAACCTGGTGTTGGCTCTTCTGCCAACACAACAAAATCGTATGTTATACCATCACAAAGAAAATTACGACGATTGCGAAAAATTGCTGTTAGTAGCAAATCAGTCACAGGATACGATTCTGTTTCGTAATAAGCCATTTAGACAAATATATCGTCTTAACTTTATGTCTGAGATATCGATCTTCAATATGAAAGGGATAAACAGACAGTAATTGGTATGTTCCAACTGCTGTATCTAACAGTTTCGGTTTGTGGTAAAAAACTAATGTTTCACTGTTTTATAGTCGTTACAGTGTTACCAATGCATTTATTATATGAAGTACACTTCAAGAGGCTGTATAAAGTGGTTTTGGAGAGCTTAAGATTCTGAAAAACAATTAAAAACTAATTATCACAGTTGATAGTGCAAATACTGTGGAAATGGGATGGCAGGTAATAGAAAAAAAGTTATCGCTCAACTTTCATGGTTCAGCGGAGTATTTCATGCCTTATATAAAGAGGTTAAGGGTGGGTAGCAGACGACTTCCTCGAGACAACGCCTGAAGGAAAAGTAGATAATGTTGTGGCGTAACCAGACAGCTACGCCACACTGAAGTAGCCGAAAGGCACGCGTAATCTCACGTAGGGTAGATAGAGGTCTGAAACAGGATACGTAATGAATGGTAGCAAGAAAAGTACGTAGCTGCTATAATACTTAACTTTTAATCCTTCATTGGTATACAGCATTCCTTGATGATACAAGTGAGACTCTATCTTAAAATGGTTAATGGCGCCTTGCTAGGTCGTAGCCATTGACTTAGCTGAAGGCTATTCTAACTGTCTCTCGGCAAATGAGGGAAAGGCTTCGTCCGTGTAGTCGCCAGCAATGTCGTCCGTACAACTGGGGCGAGTGCTATTCCGTATCTCGAAACCTGCCTTGTGGTGGCGCTCGGTCTGCGATCACACAGTGGCGACACGCGGGTCCGACATGTACTAAATGGACCGCGGCCGAATTAAGCTACCACCTAGCAAGTGTGGTGTCTGACGGTGACACCACAGATAAAATAGTAGATATTACGCCTTGATGTACACTGAAGAGCCAAAGAAACTGATACAGGCATGTGTATTCAAATAGAGAGATATATAAACAGGTAGAATACGGCGCTACGGTCGACAGTGCCTATATAAGGTAACAAATGTCTAGCGCATATGTTAGTTCGGTTACTGCTGCTGCAATGTCAGATTATCAAGATTTAAGTGAGTTTGAACGTGGCACACGAGCAATGGGACACAGCATCTCCGAGGTAGCGGTGAAGTGGTGATTTTCCCGTACGACCACTTTACGAGTGTACCGTGAATATCAGCAACCCGGTAAAACATCAAATGTCAAACATCACTGCTGCTGAAAAAAGATCCTGCGAGAACGGGACCAACGACTACTGACGAGAATGTTTCAACGTGACAGAAATGCAACCCTTCCGCCAATTGCAGAAGATTTCAGTGCTGGGCCATCAATAAGTGTCAGCGTGCAAACCATTCAACGAAACATCGTCGATATGGGCTTTCGGAGACTGAATCCCATCGTGTACCCTAGATGACTGCACGACACAATGCTTTACGCTTCGACATTGAACTGTTGATGACTAGAAACATGTTGCCTGGTCCGGCTAGTCTCGTTTCAAATTGTATCGAGCGGATACACGTGTACGGGTATGGAGACAACCTCATGAATCCATGGACCCTGCATGTCAGCAGGGACTATTCAAGCTCAGGGAGGCTTTGTAATGGTGTGGGGCGTGTACAGCTGGAGTGATATGGGACCCCTGATACGTCTAGATACGACTCTGACATGATCATCTGCATCCATTCATGTCCATTGTACATCCCGACGAACTTGGGCAATTCCAGCAGAACAATGCGACATCCCACACGTTCAGAAATGCTACAGAGTGGTTCCAGGAACACTCTTCTGGGTATAAACACTTCCGCTGGCCGCCAAACTCTCCAAACATGAACATTATTGAGCATATCTGTGATGTCTTGCAACGTGCTGTTCAGAAGAGATCTCCACCCCCTCGTACTCTTACGCATTTATGGACAGCTCTGTAGGATTCATGGTGTCAGTTCCCTCCTGCACTACTTCTGCCGATAGTCGAGTCCATGCTACGTCGTGTTGTGGCACTTCTGCTTGCTCACGGGGGCCCTACACGATATTAGGCAGGTGTAGCAGCCTCTTTGGTTCTTCATTGTAAATCGGCACAACGACTAAACTGAGCGACATGTTGATTGTTACCACCTGCAGTTTTTGACGGTTCTTTGATGTCCTCCGTCGCTGAGTTCTGGATCTATACCGTGTGCAGGTAGAATGCTATGCCGTAGCCAGCGCTAGAGACTAAATGCAGTGCCACCTTCTGTGATAATGGTGATCCGCGTGACGTGCCTTTTGGCAGCGCGTGACAAAGCGCCCCGGTCCAATTAGTAACCTCGGACTGCGCGGTGTGGCAATGTTTTGAACTGTACTCCACTCCGCGCTTCGGAAGACAGACAGGCGATTACTGGACCATTATCTGAGCTTCGCAATTTAGGTCTCACCCGTGATATGTGTCCGTCCGTCCTTAAATGGATCCACACATACCGGATGACAAATGCCAGTGTAGCAAGGCTGCGACCGTTTCCGGGAAGTTACGACAATATTCGACATTCTGCGCACCTATAGCGGTGAACTGCAGGACTGCGATATGAATAGTCGTGTACACAGTCGAGCTACGAGTCCACTCTTAGGTGTGATGTTTACCACATTAGGTTCGTGAGTAGTTTCATGCGTTATAATGTGACGAACTTTTTCGTTAGCACTACGTTGCGTGTCAGTTGTGTAATAGCCTTTCTCTTCAGTTAGCTATTTGTCGTCAAATTCAGATAATCAGAAGGAGTTTGCATATAAGTCTGCATCCACACACCGAAGGCCACCTTATGCAGTGTGGCAGAAGTACTTATCATTTCTGTCCTTCCATCTTTCATTTGTGAATGGCCCTTGGGCTGCTTAGCAGCCTAAGCGCCAGCTGGGATTTAATTGATTCTAGACCCCACAGCAAGGTTTTGATGGAACGTTGAACTTGCTGGTGGATGTCGAAGTTATGGTTGCCTTGAGGCTGACTTGAGAAGAGCAATAAGTTACTCTGGAAAACAAGAGTAAATGGCTGAAATGCGAGCATCATGTAACTAATAATTAATGCAGCAGCGTGGAAATAAATTGTCTTATAGATTCTGGGAAGCCGGCCGGGGTGGCCGAGCGGTTCTAGGTGCTACAGTCTGGAACCACGCGTCAGCTACGACCGCAGGTTCGAATCCTGCCTCGGGCATGGATGTGTGTGATGTCCTTCGGTTGGTTAGGTTTAAGTAGTTCTAAGTTCTAGGGGACTGATGACCTCAAAATTTAAGTCCCATAGTGTTTAGAGCCACTTGAACCATTTTTGATTCTGAGAATCCAATAACTTGTGGAGCACTTCTAATGTGCAACGAGAACATCGTAACACAAGAACGCCCAGCTTCAAACTATCCCGTAGAAAGCCCGACAGAGCTCAACTGACCGCTAAGTTCTTTTATTGCATTTTAAGCACGCTTTTACAAAGTATAACGATATTTCGTGTTCATTGTCTTTAATGTGACTTGTATTGTGATCTCACGTGTAATAATTACGTAGGCACATTTTAATTTGAACCAGCTAAATTTTAGTTTTACGTTACACCATTGGAAAGTAAGTGACATATATATACACTCCTGGAAATTGAAATAAGAACACCGTGAATTCATTATCCCAGGAAGGGGAAACTTTATTGACACATTCCTGGGGTCAGATACATCACATGATCACACTGACAGAACCACAGGCACATAGACACAGGCAACAGAGCATGCACAATGTCGGCACTAGCACAGCGTATATCCACCTTTCGCAGCAATGCAGGCTGCTATTCTCCCATGGAGACGATCGTAGAGATGCTGGATGTAGTCCTGTGGAACGGCTTGCCATGCTATTTCCACCTGGCGCCTCAGTTGGACCAGCGTTCGTGCTGGACGTGCAGACCGCGTGAGACGACGCTTCATCCAGTCCCAAACATGCTCAATGGGGGAAAGATCCGGAGATCTTGCTGGCCAGGGTAGTTGACTTACACCTTCTAGAGCACGTTGGGTGGCACGGGATACATGCAGACGTGCATTGCCCTGTTGGAACAGCAAGTTCCCTTGCCGGTCTAGGAATGGTAGAACGATGGGTTCGATGACGGTTTGGATGCACCGTGCACTATTCAGTGTCCCCTCGACGATCACCAGTGGTGTACGGCCAGTGTAGGAGATCGCTCCCCACACCATGATGCCGGGTGTTGGCCCTGTGTGCCTCGGTCGTATGCAGTCCTGATTGTGGCGCTCACCTGCACGGCGCCAAACACGCATACGACCATCATTGGCACCAAGGCAGAAGCGACTCTCATCGCTGAAGAAGACACGTCTCCATTCGTCCCTCCATTCAAGCCTGTCGCGACACCACTGGAGGCGAGCTGCACGATGTTGGGGCGTGAGCGGAAGACGGCCTAACGGTGTTCGGGACCGTAGCCCAGCTTCATGGAGACGGTTGCGAATGGTCCTCGCCGATACCCCAGGAGCAACAGTGTCCCTAATTTGCTGGGAAGTGGCGGTGCGGTCCCCTACGGCACTGCGTAGGATCCTACGGTCTTGGCGTGCATCCGTGCGTCGCTGCGGTCCGGTCCCAGGTCGACGGGCACGTGCACCTTCCGCCGACCACTGGCGACAACATCGATGTACTGTGGAGACCTCACGCCCCACGTGTTGAGCAATTCGGCGGTACGTCCACCCGGCCTCCCGCATGCCCACTATACGCCCTCGCTCAAAGTCCGTCAACTGCACATACGGTTCACGTCCACGCTGTCGCGGCATGCTACCAGTGGTTAAGACTGCGATGGAGCTCCATATGCCACGGCAAACTGGCTGACACTGACGGCGGCGGTGCACAAATGCTGCGCAGCTAGCGCCATTCGACGGCCAACACCGCGGTTCCTGGTGTGTCCGCTGTGCCGTGCGTGTGATCATTGCTTGTACAGCCCTCTCGCAGTGTCCGGAGCAAGTATGGTGGGTCTGACACACCGGTGTCAATGTGTTCTTTTTTCCATTTCCAAAAGTATATATATATATATATATATATATATATATATATATATATATATATATAAAATTCCGTAGATTTTCAGTGTTTGTGTTTTCCATTGTATAGCAAGAAGTGACAAATTTCATCATACAATGGCCGAGCTATTTAGTAATTACATTCTTAATCTGCAACAAATAGATTTTGTTTTGTCAGAGACATCTATATGGAAACTTTGTGTATTCAGAGAATCTCAATTGCACCTTTTGTATATCCATTTGCTTGGAAATGAACCACATGCACATTTTTTACGTGTGAAACAATTATCTCTAGTTTTGTTTTTCTTGCACAACCGGCTTGGTAAGTTTTCCTCTTAACATATTTATATCTTTTTTCTTCTCTGTCGGCAAACGAAATTGATAGAATATGGATATGCTGAGAGTGAGAATTCGTAACTAGTACCACTAACTCTTCTGCAGATATCATTATAAAAGACAGGCGAGAGATGCTAGAGCCACTTATCAACTTTTACAAGTTGTGGACAGTGATCGAAGCTAGATCTAGAATGTTATACAAGACATATGTGCGAAGATCTCATAGTCGCTCTTACGCTACATACGTGTGACATTTGAACCTACCACATCTACGCCGATGTTGGTGTTACTATAAACATTGATTATTTACAGAGTTATGATTTTTGAAGTCTCATCAGCTGTCACACTAGAGAGCATAAAACTAAAATAAGCCCATTTTCTTATTCTTCTCTTGATAAGCTGTGAGAGTAATGTCATCAATGAATATTAAAATGAAGTACATCTGCTCTTTTCTCAGAGATGATGCTGCTTCCTCGTACTCCTCTTTAAAGTACCAACAATGTTGGTATCACTCTTTTTCATCTCTTTTGGGGGCTTGAGAGAGTGAAAATGCTGTTTGATGTAACTTTTCCCCCCTTTCGTGAGTAAGGTTTTTTGAGACGTAGCAAATTACACTCCTGGAAATTGAAATAAGAACACCGTGAATTCATTGTCCCAGGAAGGGGAAACTTTATTGACACATTCCTGGGGTCAGATACATCACATGATCACACTGACAGAACCACAGGCACATAGACACAGGCAACAGATCATGCACAATGTCGGCACTAGTACAGTGTATATCCACCTTTCGCAGCAATGCAGGCTGCTATTCTCCCATGGAGACGATCGTAGAGATGCTGGATGTAGTCCTGTGGAACGGCTTGCCATGCCATTTCCACCTGGCGCCTCAGTTGGACCAGCGTTCGTGCTGGACGTGCAGACCGCGTGAGACAACGCTTCATCCAGTCCCAAACATGCTCAATGCGGGAGAGATCCGGAGATCTTGCTGGCCAGGGTAGTTGACTTACACCTTCTAGAGCACGTTGGGTGGCACGGGATGCATGCGGACGTGCATTGTCCTGTTGGAACAGCAAGTTCCCTTGCCGGTCTAGGAATGGTAGAACGATGGGTTCGATGACGGTTTGGATGTACCGTGCACTATTCAGTGTCCCCTCGACGATCACCAGTGGTGTACGGCCAGTGTAGGAGATCGCTCCCCACACCATGATGCCGGGTGTTGGCCCTGTGTGCCTCGGTCGTATGCAGTCCTGATTGTGGCGCTCACCTGCACGGCGCCTAACACGCGTACGACCATCATTGGCACCAAGGCAGAAGCGACTCTCATCGCTGAAGACGACACGTCTCCATTCGTCCCTCCATTCACACCTGTCGCGACACCACTGGAGACGGGCTGCACGATGTTGGGGCGTGAGCGGAAGACGGCCTAACGGTGTTCGGGACCGTAGCCCAGCTTCATGGAGACGGTTGCGAATGGTCCTCGCCGATACCCCAGGAGCAACAGTGTCCCTAATTTGCTGGGAAGTGGCGGTGCGGTCCCCTACGGCACTGCGTAGGATCCTACGGTCTTGGCGTGCATCCGTGCGTCGCTGCGGTCCGGTCCCAGGTCGACGGGCACGTGCACCTTCCGCCGACCACTGGCGACAACATCGATGTACTGTGGAGACCTCACGCCCCACGTGTTGAGCAATTCGGCGGTACGTCCACCCGGCCTCCCGCATGCCCACTATACGCCCTCGCTCAAAGTCCGTCAACTGCACATACGGTTCACGTCCACGCTGTCGCGGCATGCTACCAGTGGTTAAGACTGCGATGGAGCTCCGTATGCCACGGCAAACTGGCTGACACTGACGGCGGCGGTGCACAAATGCTGCGCAGCTAGCGCCATTCGACGGCCAACACCGCGGTTCCTGGTGTGTCCGCTGTGCCGTGCGTGTGATCATTGCTTGTACAGCCCTCTCGCAGTGTCCGGAGCAAGTATGGTGGGTCTGACACACCGGTGTCAATGTGTTCTTTTTTCCATTTCCAGGAGTGTATATTCCTTCAGGCTAGTATGCGCAGGTCTCGTTTCATCTTTTCCATGTCTATCTTTAGCGTCTGTGAGCAACCAACACTTTATTTTCAGCTTGAGAAAGACCACAACTGTGACAGCGGTCCATTATGGTTATCAGTCGAAGTGTTAGTTAGTGGCAACGAACAGACACGCAAGAAACTATTACACCGAACATTGTGTTATGTACATAATTTTTGTTTGACAAAAGCACCAAATAAACCAGGCAAAGTATGTCTGTGAGAAACGGTCAAGCGATCATCATTGGAAACAATTGTAAATTTATAATCGTCTTCAAAATCCTTAGTTAAAAAGCAGAGCTATTTAGACGAATTAAACCTCCACTAAAACCGCAGGAACAAACTATTTTAAACACTGAAGAAATTGGCATCATTCAGATATATCCAGTAATAAAGAATGGTCCGGTGACCTCCGCCATACACTCTAGTGTAAACGCTGTGGCATAAAATCAAAGAAGTCCTAAGAATTTTACCGGGAAATATTCCTACGCGATGTTTCAACCTCATTATAAGACTAGAATTTTTTGTAACTCTATGTTATGCTGTTAATTTTAACCGAATTCGTTATAAGCCTCTATAAATGCCATGGATTTGGGTTATTGAAGAACGCAAACAGTATGGGTCTTCACCAGCACGCCTTCCTTACTTCGCGTACACCCCTGTGTTCAGGTACAGGGGGCTAGCTGACGGTGAAGGTGACTGTAATTTCACTAACATGTCGGAGCGAATGTTGACTATAGGTGTTGGGGGGAAATGGCTAACGATGTAGGCCAGCAAACCACTACTAATGATTAGTTCAAATGGTTGAAACGGCTCTGAGCACTATGGGATTTAACCTCTGAGGTCATTAGTCTCCTAGAACTTAGAACTACTTAAACCTAACTAACCTAAGGACCTCACACACATCCATGCACGAGGCAGGATTCGAACCTGCGACCGTAGCGGTCGCGCGGATCCAGACTGTAGCGCCTAGAACCGCTTGGCTACATCGGCCTTATACTGATTGGTCATTCAACAATAGCCCCACACTTCTGATTCTTTAAAGAATCTAACTTCCACATATGAAACAACGAGAAAAAGTTTAGAAATGGTCTAAAACCATAAAATTTATTGGAATACTGTACCAGCAAAAGCAGAAACCGACGTGCCATGAAGGAATTATCCGAATGGGACGGAAATCGGTAGATAGGGGTAGATAAATTATTACGGTTTCAGAAAAATTTGATGATTTATTCACGAGAAAGGGCTTCACAAACTGAGTAAGTCAATAACGTGTGGATCCATTTCTGGCCGTTATAGAAGCAGTTATTCTGTTTCGTTCAGATTGATACAGTTATTGGATGTCCTCCTGAGGGATATTGTGCCAGATTCTATCCAACTGACACATTAGATCGTCAAAATCCGGAGAAGGTTGGAGGCTTCCACCCGTAATGCTCCAAACGTTCTGAATTTGGGAGTGATCTGTGGACCTTGCTGGTCAAGATAGGATTTGGAAATCACGAGGACAAGCCGTAGAAACTCTTGCCTTCTGCGGTTTTTCTGAAATGTAAGCCCAGGATGGCTCGCCACCAAGGGACAAATAACTGGACGTGGAATACCGTCAGTGTACCGCTGTGTTGATGGGTACCGCGTTTTTTTTTTTTTTTTTTTTTTTTTTTGGTCATCAGTCTACTGACTGGTTTGCTGGTTTGATGCGGCCCGCCACGAATTCCTTTCCTGTGCTAACCTCTTCATCTCAGAGTAGCACTTGCAACCTACGTCCTCAATTATTTGCTTGACGTATTCCAATCTCTGTCTTCCTCTACAGTTTTTGCCCTCTACAGCTCCCTCTAGTACCATGGAAGTCATTCCCTCATGTCTTAGCAGATGTCCTATCATCCTGTCCCTTCTCCTTATCAGTGTTTTTCCACATATTCCTTTCCTCTCCGATTCTGCGTAGAACCTCCTCATTCCTTACCTTATCAGTCCACCTAATTTTCAACATTCGGCTATAGCACCACATCTCAAATACTTCGATTCTCTTCTGTTCCGGTTTTCCCACAGTCCATGTTTCACTACCATACAATGCTGTACTCCAGACGTACATCCTCAGAAATTTCTTCCTCAAATTAAGGCCGGTATTCGATATTAGTAGACTTATCTTGGCCAGAAATGCCTTTTTTGCCATAGCGAGTCTGCTTTTGATGTCCTCCTTGCTCCGTCCGTCATTGGTTATTTTACTGCCTAGGTAGCAGAACTCCTTAACTTCATTGACTTCGTGACCATCAATCCTGATGTTAAGTTTCTCGCTGTTCTCATTTCTACTACTTCTCATTCCCTTCGTCTTTCTCCGATTTACTCTCAAACCATACTGTGTACTCGTTACACTGTTCATTCCGTTCAGCAGATCATTTAATTCTTCTTCACTTTCACTCAGGATAGCAATGTCATCAGCGAATTGTATCATTGATATCCTTTCACCTTGTATTGTAATTCCACTCCTGAACCTTTCTTTTATTTCCATCAGTGCTTCCTCGATGTACAGATTGAAGAGTAGGGGCGAAAGGCTACAGCCTTGTCTTATACCCTTCTTAATACGAGCACTACGTTCTTGATCGTCCACTCTTATTATTCCCTCTTGGTTGTTGTACATATTGTATATGACCCGTCTCTCCCTATAGCTTACCCCTACTTTTTTCAGATTCTCGAACAGCTTGCACCATTTTATATTGTCGAACGCTTTTTCCAGGTCGACAAATCCTATGAAAGTGTCTTGATTTTTCTTTAGCCTTGCTTCCATTATTAGCCGTAACGTCAGAATTGCCTCTCTCGTCCCTTTACTTTTCCTAAAGCCAAACTGATCGTCACCTAGCGCAGTCTCTATTTTCTTTTCCATTCTTCTGTATATTATTCTTGTAAGCAGCTTCGATGCATGAGCTGTTAAGCTGATTGTGCGATAATTGTCGCACTTGTCAGCTCTTGGCGTCTTCGGAATTGTGTGGATGATGCTTTTCCGAAAGTCAGATGGTATGTCGCCAGACTCATATATTCTACACCCCAACGTGAATAGTCGTTTTGTTGCCACTTCCCCCAATGATTTTAGAAATTCTGATGGAATATTATCTATCCCTTCTGCCTTATTTGACCGTAAGTCCTCCAAAGCTCTTTTAAATTACGATTCTAATACTGGATCCCCTATCTCTTCTAAATCGACTCCTGTTTCTTCTTCTATCACATCAGACAAATCTTCACCCTCATAGAGGCTTTCAATGTATTCTTTCCACCTATCTGCTCTCTCCTCTGCATTTAACAGTGGAATTCCCGTTGCACTCTTAATGTTACCACCGTTGCTTTTAATGTCACCAAAGGTTGTTTTAACTTTCCTGTATGCTGAGTCTGTCCTTCCGACAATCACATCTTTTTCGATGTCTTCACATTTTTCCTGCAGCCATTTCGTCTTAGCTTCCCTGCACTTCCTATTTATTTCATTCCTCAGCGACTTGTACTTCTGTATTCCTGATTTTCCCGGAACATGTTTGTACTTCCTCCTTTCATCAATCAACTGAAGTATTTCTTCTGTTACCCATGGTTTCTTCGCAGCTACCTTCTTTGTACCTATGTTTTCCTTCCCAACTTCTGTGATGGCCCTTTTTAGAGATGTCCATTCCTCTTCAGCTGTACTGCCTACTGCGCTATTCCTTATTGCTGTATCTATAGCGTTAGAGAACTTCAAACGTATCTCGTCATTCCTTAGTATTTGCGTATCCCACTTCTTTGCGTATTGATTCTTCCTAACTAATGTCTTGAACTTCAGCCTACTCTTCATCACTACTATATTGTGATCTGAGTCTATATCTGCTCCTGGGTACGCCTTACAATCCAGTACCTGATTTCGGAATCTCTGTCTGACCATGATGTAATCTAATTGAAATCTTCCCGTATCTCCCGGCCTTTTCCAAGTATACCTCCTCCTCTTGTGATTCTTGAACAGGGTATTCGCTATTACTAGCTGAAACTTGTTACAGAACTCAATTAGTCTTTCTCCTCTTTCATTCCTTGTCCCAAGCCCATATTCTCCTGTAACCTTTTCTTCTACTCCTTCCCCTACAACTGCATTCCAGTCGCCCATGACTATTAGATTTGTCGGTGTTGGTCTGCTGTCGATTCTGATTAGAACAACCCGGTCACTGAACTGTTCACAGTAACACACCGTCTGCCCTACCTTCCTATTCATAACGAACCCTACATCTGTTATACCATTTTCTGCTGCTGTTGATATTACCCGATACTCATCTGACCAGAAATCCTTGTCTTCTTTCCACTTCACTTCACTGACCCCTACTATATCTAGATTGAGCCTTTGAATTTCCCTTTTCAGATTTTCTAGTTTCCCTACCACATTCAAGCTTCTGACATTCCACTTCCCGACTCGTAGAACGTTATCCTTTCGTTGATTATTCAATCTTTTTCTCATGGTAACCTCCCCTTTGGCAGTCTCCTCCCGGAGATCCGAATGGGGGACTATTCCGGAATCTTTTGCCAATGGAGAGATCATCATGACACTTCTTCAATTACAGGCCACATGTCCTGTGGATACACGTTACGTGTCTTTAATGCAGTGGTTTCCATTGCCTTCTGCATCCTCATGCCGTTGATCATTGCTGATTCCTCCGCCTTTAGGGGCAATTTCCCACCCCTAGGACAAGAGAGTGCCCTGAACCTCTATCCGCTCCTCCGCCCTCTTTGACAAGGCCGTTGGCAGAATGAGGCTGACTTCTTATGCCGGAAGTCTTCGGCCGCCAATGATGATTATTTATCAAAATTTAGGCAGTGGCGGGGATCGAACCCGGGACCGTAGAAGTTTTTGATTATGAATCAAAGACGCTACCCATAGACCACATATGCTCTGGTACCGCGTATGATAACCAAACGGGTCCTGCTATGAACAGAAGTGAAGCCGCAGATCATTACAGAACGTATGGCAGGTGATATCAGATTAGTATCCCACTCCTCTCCGCCGTCTCCAGATGCATTTTCTCTGGTCTCTGGTGCCTAGTTCGAAGTGGGACTCATCACTGAAGACAATTCTACTCCAGTCATGAGATTCCACGCCGAAGAGGTCTCTGGACTCACTCCAGGCAGTGGTGGGATACCAACCCGATTATTGCCCGACATACGACCCGACAACCAGGAGTGATGGTTTCAGATGTCGTTTCTTTTCATAGCAGGACCCTTTGTCTTCCTCGGGACCCTAGCATTTCAGCGATACGTTGACGATATTCTACGCCCTGTTTTGTTGGCATAGATGGCATCCCATCCTGAGATTACATTTCAGCAAGATAACGTCCACCCACAGATGTCTTCGTGGTTGCCAAATCTTACCTTGTCCAGCAAGGTTGTAGAATGTCTCCCCAATTGGGAAAATTTAGAGTATTATGCACAGGACCCTCCAAGTAGCTGAGGATTCTGACGATCTAAAGTGCCGAATGGACAGAATTTGGCACGATATCTCTCAGCAGGACATCCAACAACTCTGTCAATGAATGCCAAACAGAGGGGCCTGAAGCGGACCGGCGCTTTATTAAGTTGCTGAATTTGTGAGCGCTTCCTCTTGAATAAATCATCCAGTTTTTCTGAAATTACAATTGTTATGACTGGGAGAACACAGAATCAGTTACTGAGAAACGTTTACTACTGACACCACGAAAACACAAGTCTGCCTCACAAGCCAAAGTCAGCTTCGTGAACAGTCTCCAGGAGGTCTGGCCAAATGTAGACACGGAATGATAGAATATACCAAAATGCGATCATTGGTGCCTGTAGCAGCATAACACAGATAACTGACCGTAGCGAACTGCGTGCTCGTTTAAATAAGGCGCGAGGCTGGTGCTGGCTGAAGGCGAGACTTGTTTCAAGGTCGCGATGGTTCACCGTTATCTGCCGTATAGAGATCGGGCTAACTGGCCAGATGGTTAATTGATGCTGTAGTTGTTAATCCCTTTGGCGAATCGGCCGAGATAGCCTCAGCCGGATACGGTGTGTCTCTGCGCGGACTGTCTTGCTCCTCATATGATATGAAGTGTCGTCTCAGTAGTAATCATTTGCTTGTCTATACATGTACATTACGTCTACCTACTACTGTCCCATTCGAATAAATACTTCATGGTGCGTCGTTTTTTTGCGTTAGTGTATATCACAAAAAACATGTGTAACGTCGCGACTGGTGAAAGTGGTTGTATTTGTTAGTCCGAGAAGCGAAAACATTTCGTGTTGAACCATTGTTGTTTCGTTAAAAGGAAAAATTAGTACAGGGCTATTACAAATGATTGAAGCGATTTCATAAATTCACTGTAGCTCCATTCATTGACATATGGTCACGACACACTACAGATACGTAGAAAAACTCATAAAGTTTTGTTCGGCTGAAGGTGCACTTCAGGTTTCTGCCGCCAGAGCGCTCGAGAGCGCAGTGAGACAAAATGGCGACAGGAGCCGAGAAACGTATGTCGTGCTTGAAATGCACTCACATCAGTCAGTCATAACAGTGCAACGACACTTCAGGACGAAGTTCAACAAAGATCCACCAACTGCTGACTCCATTCGGCGATGGTATGCGCAGTTTAAAGCTTCTGGATGCCTCTGTAAGGGGAAATCAACGGGTCGGCCTGCAGTGAGCGAAGAAACGGTTGAACGTGTGCGGGCAAGTTTCACGTGAAGCCCGCGGAAGTCGACGAATGAAGCAAGCAGGGAGCTAAACGTACCACAGCCAACGGTTTGGAAAATCTTACGGAAAAGGCTAAAGCAGAAGCCTTACCGTTTACAATTGCTAGAAGCCCTGACACCCGATGACAAAGTCAAACGCTTTGAATTTTCGGCGCCGTTGCAACAGCTCATGGAAGAGGATGCGTTCAGTGCGAAACTTGTTTTCAGTGATGAAGCAACATTTTTTCTTAATGGTGAAGTGAACAGACGCAATGTGCGAATCTAGGTGGTAGAGGTAGAGAATCCTCACGCATTCGTGCAGCAAATTCGCAATTCACCAAAAGTTAACGTGTTTTGTGCAATCTCACGGTTTAAAGTTTATGGCCCCTTTTTCTTCTGCGAAAAAAACGTTACAGGACACGTGTATGTGGACATGCTGGAAAATTGGCTCATGCCACAACTGGAGACCGACAGCGCCGACTTCATCTTTCAGCAGGATGGTGCTCCACCGCACTTCCATTTCTTAAACAGGAGATTGGAAAACCGATGGATCGCTCGTGGTGGAGATCCTGATCAGCAATTCATGTCATGGCCTCCACGCTCTCCCAACTTAACCCCATGCGACTTCTTTCTGTGGGGTTATGTGAAAGATTCAGTGTTTAGACCTCCTCTACCAAGAAACGTGCCACAACTGCGAGCTCCCATCAACGATACTTTCGAACTCATTGATGGGGACATGCTGCGCCGAGTGTGGGAGGAACTTGATTATCGGCTTGATGTCTGCCGAATAACTAAATGGGCACATATCGAACATTTGTGAATGCCTAAAAAAACTTTTTGAGTTTTTGTATGTGTGTGCAAAACATTGTGAAAATATCTCAAATAACAAAGTTATTGTAGAGCTGTGAAATCGCTTCAATCATTTGTAATAACCCTGTATGTAATTATGTAATTACATAATATTCCCTTAGGACAAGAAGTATTATTTTGTGTTAAACGATTTTTCGTGTTGAACGTTTTCGTCGTAAATATTTTTCACCGTGTGTTTCACAGTGCGGCGTGTTCCACATTATTGAGTATCCCTATACTATGAGACTACAATCACAATGTATCTAATCAAGTCTAATCCGCCTGGCTCGTATGGTGTTTCTGGCAGCTATTATACTGCTGGCTTAGCTATCGACATCCTCAACGAACTCAACTCTTCTGCCCGATACTGGAAGTGACTTCGGTAAGACAGTGATGTAGTCCTGTACTGTGAACACTTAGAGTAACCTCAGAGTGAGTGCGCTACTAGACTGTAAGCCTATCGCGCTGCGAGTTGTGTTGATGAATGTTGAATGTGAAGGCAGGGCCCTCTAAAAAAAAAATTGGTGACTGGAATAAAGTTCCTAAGAGAAGTAAACGACTGCATTCTACAGATCAAGGGTTGCATATGATATATATTACCCAAATAACAAAATGTAGCAATAAAGGCGGAAATAAAAAAAATATTTTGGAGCGAATCTGTTATAGCAGGCCGTCTAAGTAAATGCTGGACTACATTCTAGCAGGCAAGAGGGATATAGGGAGACCACACGGAAGATGTCATGAAAGAAATCATTTTCCGGCATCAAGCTCCTTTTGTTTGAAACAAAAGTTTTATTTAATTGGCAACTAGCTATGTGCGGGTGCCTTGCAGTGCTCTTTTTTCTTTCCGAGTATGTACACATTTACAAAGCAGACACATTTACATGTACAACAGAACTGGAAGACAGTGTATCCTGAGCATTGTTTCAGCAAACAGTTTGCCTGTGGCTTCGCCCACATACTCTTGTCTCATACATATGTGACAAAGACATTTATTCCACATCTATTTAACACATTTCACATATATTTACACACATACTTGATTCGTAGAGCATTTCCCACTGCAGTTTCGTCTGAGTTGTGAGGAAACTTGTAATTCTGTTAGTAACTGACTCTACAGAGGGCATTAAATATGTATGTGGTACTGAGCCTTGCGACGCGATCCTTGACTCCTGAGCACGCTGGTAAAATCATTAGCTCGCTACATGTCACTTCTTCTCATTTTGATCCCCACACGCCGGCCGGGTGGCCGAGCGGTTCTAGGCGCTACAGTCTGGAACAGCGCTACGGCTGCGGTCGCAGGTTCGAATCCTGCCTCGGACATGGACGTGTGTGATGTCCTCAGGTTAGTCAGGTTTAAGTAGTTCTAAGTTCTAGGGGACTGATGACCTCAGAAGTTAAGCCCCATAGTGCTCAGAGCCATTTGAACCATTTGACCCCCACCCCTAGCGGTTGTGGGACATTTCAACGAAAAGTACTTTTACACAAATAATAAGTCGTCGGTGTACCAAACTGTTTGGAAATTGCCCCCAAGCGTTCTGGACCTATGCTTTTATGTCACACCTTTTCAGCCCAAACCCTAAGCCATATGGATGCTAGGGATATCTTACCATCACAGTAACATTTTCCAGCTAGCCAGTGATGTGTGTGCCAATTATTTCTCCCAGTTGAGAAAATTTAGAGTATTATTGGCGGGGCCCTCCAGGTAGCTCAGGATTCCGACGATCTAAAGTGCCGAATGTACAGAATTCGGCATGATATCCCTCAGGAGGACAACTCTTAGCAAACGCCGCTGTCTCCGTCGTTAAGTGAAGGTCGTCGGTCGCTACGTTGCCCGTGGTGAAGCTAATGCCAGCAATTTGTTATTCTCTGCAGACTCTTGACACTGTGGATCTCGGACTTCCGAAATAGAATGGCTCCTTCGCCTAGCTCTAATTATTATTCCGCCTTCAAATTCCCCAAACGTCATACGGCCATAATGACGTCGGAAATCTTTTCACGTGAATCACCTCATTACAAATGACACATCCTCCAATGCACTGCCCTTTTATGCTTTGGATACGCGATACTATCGTCATTCTGTGTATGTACATATCGCTATTCCATAACATTCACCACGTCGATGTGTGGTGTTGTGTATTCAATTGTCATATATATTCAGATTGGTAGAAGTATTCTACTCATAAGCTGATAAACCATTATTAAAACGTTACTAAAATATTGTTTTGCTACAGCTGGATTCGAGGAAGAAAATAAAACAGCACATAGTTGGGAACAACTGTGTGTTAATAATCATACATATATGGAGAAACAATATATACGGGAAAAACAGTTCGCCTAATGGTTTAAATGCCCTGCTAAGGTAGTTAAAACCAACTGCGAGAAAGAAACAGAAACCGCACATTTTTATTGCACAGCAGAGCATTTTCTTTCTCGCTTTCGATTTTGACAGCAAACCCGTTTAAAAAAATATTTGCCTCAGTGCTTCCGAATGCTAATTAGAGCTCATCTGAGTATCGCGTAAAAATGTGAAGTAAATTGGTCAAGAATATTTGGAGGTATTTGTTGACAAACGTTTCCTTTATATACCATATATATTTATGTATTACATAAATTTAAAAAATATATTCGTCCAGATGTTGGTTAGTAACGCCAAAAAATTTGAAGTAGGTCGGTCAAGAACATTTCAAGACTTTTGGAAACTACGTTAAACATTTGCCTTTTATCAATCAGTATAGAAGCGTAGATTACAGGGAGGACACGAGACAACGCAATAACTTTTACGTTGTTTACCGGTGCAGGTACTTAACAACTGAAGAGACGTAAAGAGAATAGCAACGTTTTTTTGTGTACGTGAGATAGGTAGTAAACAGCACTTGTCATTGAAGCAGCACGACATTGCGAAGAGTTAATACAGAGTTGAATTTCTGTTTATTTTGATAAAATGGTGACAGGTGTAGGAACAGTCATTCGAGACTTCAATTTACAATAGAGATTATATTAAGGCAGTCATAAAAAGCGAAAGACGGTTTTAAAGCAGGGTTGCCATCCGTCACCACGGCCGATACAAACCTTCTTGTACCTAATTTTGTCCCAATTTTGCAAAATACTGTTACGAGTGTTGCTGAAGTAGCGAATTAACGCCATCTGTTAGCGCAGCATGTAAATGAGGCCTCAGTTAATTTTATTTATGTCAACGAGTTTATATTGACAAGGTCGTCTCACAGATGGCGTTGCACGTTGCGTATCCTGTATCGACGATGTAAGCATCCTCTAGATCTACCACCATCATTCGAGAAAATAACGGACTTCTCCAGTAGTATGGCGATGGAACTATTCAAGCAGCGCCACGCGGCAAGACGATTACTTGTAAACGTAATACGAACAACGAGTGCAAGTTAGTAATGTTTGAAGTGTTTATTGGGGGGTGTATAGGCTTGAAGTGTATAGTGACGTCTACTTCGATGACTAAAGTATTACAGTCGATTGTTTACTGTCTAGTAAACTTATCATAGTTTATGAAAATGCCTACGATGGAAAGAGAAAGTGTAACTTTTCGAATGGTCACACAAAAGAATGGTCTTTTGTCAAGAAAGGACGTATTGGTCACGAAGTGTTGTGTGAGATCTGTAACTGTTTCATCTCAGTAACTGTCAGAGGTAAGGCAGATGTGAGAAATCACATTTCTACGAAGAATCATACAAACAGATCACGGTAGCATCAACATCAAAGCCAATTTCTTCATTCATGATTAAAGAAGATACCCAGGAAGAATTACTCGTTGCTGCTACACAATTAACAATAGCTTATAAAGTTGTCAAGCATCATCAATCATTCAGTTCTCTTGACTGTACCATAAAACTGATAGCCGCAATGTATCCTGACTCCAAAATCGCCGCAAAGCAGTCTACAGCAAGGAGCAAAGTTACAGCGATTGTTATAAGTATTCTCGCGCCACACTCCGTGTCCGAATGTGCATAAAACGATTGGTAGAAGTTTCATTTTACGGCAAAGGCGTATCGGACCGCAAGACTGAAAATAGATTTCCTTTAGCTGTTCAATACTTTACTGAAACTGAAGTCTGATTCGCTGAATGACGGACCATTGGAGACAATAGGAAAGTTTTCTCTAGACACTTTAAGACAACCACAGATTCCATTAGTTAAATTAATCTCTTTTTGTGGAGACAATACCAATACCAACAACGGAGGGCTTCATTGGCGCTGCCGGCGGAATGTGTTTCACCAAATTATAGAAGACCCAGGAATAAATGTAGAGGGAACTGGATGCCCTGCCCATATTCTCCACAATAGTATATCAAGTGCTGCTGGAGTCTTACTGTCGACATTGAAATAGTCATCACGAAAATGTTTAAAAAAATGGCTCTGAGCACTGTGGGACTTACTTCTGAGGTCATCAGTCCCCTAGAACTTAGAACTACTTAAACCTAACTAACCTAAGGACATCACACACATCGATGCCCGAGGCAGGATTCGAACCTGCGACCGTAGCGGTCGCGCGGTTACAGACTGTAGCGCCTAGAAGCGCTCGGCCACTCCGGCCGGCGAAAATGTTTAATTATATTTCACTATACACGGTAAGGATAGAGAACATGAAAGAGGTCTGCTTATAAGTTGATGTCGATCACTAGACACTTCTATCGTATAAAAAAGAAAAGAAAAAGAAAAAATGGCTCTCGTTAATGTCCGCAGTTGAGAGAATTCTAAAGCTTTGGATTCCATTAATTCAATTTTATGACGCCGAAGATAGGCCACCTAAAATAATTTCAGATTTTTTTAAGTAGGCCGATCAGTGAAATTTACTTCATGTTTCTGCAGTCAAACTTGGCTCTGTTTGAAAAACAAATACATGTATAAATAAAAAGCGTGGAGAGGAATAAAGTATCAATAACTGAAACAGAAATATATTAATCCACACTCAAAGATGTTTGAATGAAAGGAAGACTGCCAGTTTTATTGACATGCTAACCAAGAAGAATTTCCACAAATTAAAGAATCAGAAACCTAACGAAGAAATAATTAATTTGATTTAGAAATTGGAGGAAGAGACAATGTCTTTCTATACCATAGCATTTGAGTCCTTAGAGAGATTAGCTATTTCTTTTAACAAATATCATGTATTTGATTGGGTGACGCTATCTGAAACCCCAGATTGGGTGATGATTGAAACATTGTTATGTACCTGACTAAAAATGGTGTGAAGCTTTCAAGCTACAATTGTTTTCATGAATATAAGTACCTGAAGAATTTTTAGAAACTAAGCGTGACTCTGAAGAATGGACACCTAAACACTCCGTGAAAGAAAGGTGGATTTTCTTTCTTAAGGAACCCGAAAATTCTGAACGCAAAAGCCAACTGCCAAAATTATCTGAGTATTTGTTTTCTATTCCCGCGCACAACGCCATTGTAGAAAAGAGTATTTTCATTGATATCGGCGCAATGGGTTGATGAAAGAAATCGGCAGCTGCCACTGCATGTGGAATCAATCTCACAGTGCCAGTTTCGCTACAGGGTGACTTGCATGGAGTTTTATAAATAAGTAAAAGAGAAACAAGACGTGCTGAAAAAGGTGAAATCTTCAGAAAAATATGGTGTACCAACTAATTCTGCCGAAAGAAGTCTCTTGTATTAGTGTTCTAAATAAAAAGTGATTATATTAAACAAACTTTTTACTTCATGTCTACACCCCCATCGCAGTGTGTCCCGACGAGGTCCCTGCTAGATATGGCAACCCTATATTGAAGTAAGGTGTATTTCAACGTACTTTGAGAGTTCCTTGCTGTCACTGTATCTTCAGTGTTGACTGTCAGTTCAGTCTTCAATTCTTTTCGTTTTCTTTTCTTTTCTTTTTTTTTAGAAAAAAAGAAGGAAATAAACAACCTTCTGTTCTTGCTGTGCTGTTCGATTGTCTTTGTAAGTTTTGTAAAAAATTAGGTATTCCTTTTACTGAAATCTTCCTCAGTGAAGGCCTTGACTCTTAATTTTTCTTCTATACACAAAGCTGCAGAGAACATTATAATGAGACAGTAGTTCCGAGCACACGAGAAATACTCATCTCGTTGATTAATATTTGAAGGAAGCAGTGAATAAAATTTAAGAAAGAAATTCCTGGAAACTACGTAATAAACTGTCATAGAGTATGAAATAACAACACGACGGGACATTTGACTGTTATCGAATAAATATCTGAGGAAGGTACGTTAGTAACTCTTTTACTAGCAGTAGTACCTGCCAATAAAAAGATTAGGAAGACGCTTTTTCGCCTTCCTTATTCTGCTGTGCAATACCGAGATCAATAATAAGAAACGATGAAGGAAAATTCAGGGATACCTTCCGAATAGTATAGTGATCATCCAGTGGCGGGAGGAATCTTTTTCCATTCATTTTTTAATGGAAAAACTTGATTTTCTGCTTTCCACAGATTAAACACCTCAGAAGTGCAATACATCTTTCTTGCATTCACATTTTTTAATAAAAGCGCCAGACGAGTTTGTCTGGGCCCTGGTGTAAGACATCATTTGGCAGCTTCTCGTAGTTGTTACTATGGGAATCCACCTTGGTAGCACATGAATCTGAAATTCTGACAGCGTTTCTGAGCTGTATTAATACAAAAGTTATCTGTTGGCATTTTAACAAATATGACTTCCATAGCTTTTATAAAGACTACAAAATACACCTCAGTGCAGAAGATTCTTACACAAATTAGGATTGGGTTCTTTCTTCCCAATGCCACACAGTGATCTCAGTTTTGATTGCTTAACACTGAATTCATACTCCCACTTTTCACTTCAACGTGAGATTCCATACCTAAAAGTGTTTCCTTTTTATTCTGTAACTGATGTCCGGCAAAAAAGTGAAAGGATTGCACGCCATCTGATTCCAGTAACCAAAAGATAGTTGGCGCAGTGGTGAAGTCTTCGGATTAGAATTTGCAATGAGACAGTTAGAATCCTCGTCCGACGACTCAGATATACACTCCTGGAAATTGAAATAAGAACACCGTGAATTCATTGTCCCAGGAAGGGGAAACTTTATTGACACATTCCTGGGGTCAGATACATCACATGATCACACTGACAGAACCACAGGCACATAGACACAGGCAACAGAGCATGCACAATGTCGGCACTAGTACAGTGTATATCCACCTTTCGCAGCAATGCAGGCTGCTATTCTCCCATGGAGACGATCGTAGAGATGCTGGATGTAGTCCTGTGGAACGGCTTGCCATGCCATTTCCACCTGGTGCCTCAGTTGGACCAGCGTTCGTGCTGGACGTGCAGACCGCGTGAGACGACGCTTCATCCAGTCCCAAACATGCTCAATGGGGGACAGATCCGGAGATCTTGCTGGCCAGGGTAGTTGACTTACACCTTCTAGAGCACGTTGGGTGGCACGGGATGCATGCGGACGTGCATTGTCCTGTTGGAACAGCAAGTTCCCTTGCCGGTCTAGGAATGGTAGAACGATGGGTTCGATGACGGTTTGGATGTACCGTGCACTATTCAGTGTCCCCTCGACGATCACCAGTGGTGTACGGCCAGTGTAGGAGATCACTCCCCACACCATGATGCCGGGTGTTGGCCCTGTGTGCCTCGGTCGTATGCAGTCCTGATTGTGGCGCTCACCTGCACGGCGCCAAACACGCATACGACCATCATTGGCACCAAGGCAGAAGCGATTCTCATCGCTGAAGACGACACGTCTCCATTCGTCCCTCCATTCACGCCTGTCGCGACACCACTGGAGGCGGGCTGCACGATGTTGGGGCGTGAGCGGAAGACGGCCTAACGGTGTGCGGGACCGTAGCCCAGATTCATGGAGACGGTTGCGAATGGTCCTCGCCGATACCCCAGGAGCAACAGTGTCCCTAATTTGCTGGGAAGTGGCGGTGCGGTCCCCTACGGCACTGCGTAGGATCCTACGGTCTTGGCGTGCATCCGTGCGTCGCTGCGGTCCGGTCCCAGGTCGACGGGCACGTGCACCTTCCGCCGACCACTGGCGACAACATCGACGTACTGTGGAGACCTCACGCCCCACGTGTTGAGCAATTCGGCGGTACGTCCACCCGGCCTCCCGCATGCCCACTATACGCCCTCGCTCAAAGTCCGTCAACTGCACATACGGTTCACGTCCACGCTGTCGCGGCATGCTACCAGTGTTAAAGACTGCGATGGAGCTCCGTATGCCACGGCAAACTGGCTGACACTGACGGCGGCGGTGCACAAATGCTGCGCAGCTAGCGCCATTCGACGGCCAACACCGCGGTTCCTGGTGTGTCCGCTGTGCCGTGCGTGTGATCATTGCTTGTACAGCCCTCTCGCAGTGTCCGGAGCAAGTATGGTGGGTCTGACACACCGGTGTCAATGTGTTCTTTTTTCCATTTCCAGGAGTGTATGTTTCGTTGTTTCCGTAAGTCAGTTAAGGCAAATGCCGTGATGGTTACATTGAAAAGAAGACAGCTGATAGTTCCTCCATTCTTCCCGAATGCAAGTTTCTGCTCTGCTTCTGATGACCTCATCGTCAGAAGGAAGTTTACCGCACATTTTCCTTCTTTTCCCTTGCTCTCATCAATCCCAAATAGGACGTCACTTTATGTTTGAAGCAGTACTTTCAGCACTGACATTTGCAGCAGCAGTCATGTACAGTTGATCATATTATGTAATCCTACCGCCCCAGCTTCAATAATAATCTTAATATTTGAGCACTGTTGCAGGAAATTCCTTCAAAGGTCCAATTCGCGTCACGTTCATTTACGCACTGACATCGAAATTACGCCGAGACTATAACGGAACTTGACAGGACTATATTGCTTGCGAGTTGAATACATCCACTTTGATTACACTTCCGAAGTTATCAGAAATTGGTAAAAGTACAAACTTCATTTCGACAGCTAAAGTTAGTCAGGGGTGGCTTATAATAAGCGTTGCATGCAATTTTAGACAAGTGAGTACCTCATTAAAGACGAGAAGCTGTGTGCAGAGAAAAAGAGGGCGAGATGGAGGGAGGGGGAGATAGAGAGAAACAGAGAGAGTGAGAAAGAGAGAAATGATTTCACATCAGACCTCTTACAGTCGTGGATATTTCGCTCAGGAGAGGGGTGTGCTAAGTGTCGAAACTTCGGGATAGGTTAAAACTGTGTTGCTAAAGTCCTGAACAGTGTCCAAAGAAATTCTGCCGAATTTCGAAATCCTTTGCATTTCGTTTTAGTCAGATTTGCCTGACTGTTTAAACTGATTAAAACTGATTAAAACTACAAAACACAAAAACTCTTATAGCAAGCATATTGCTGTATGCCATACATTCCCTCGCTGCTTTCATCAAAGCTCAGCTCCCATCCAGAATTCGCCATACATGTCAGTAGTGGGGTAAAGGAATTTCTGGTGCAATTTTGATATCAAGATGATATTCTAATTAATTAAATTGTGACAGCTGATTGATTTATGACATTAACCTATTGTTCCGCTAACTGATTTATGACTCCCTAGGAATACCTACTCTTATGCTAATTGATTTATGACCCCTGGGGATAATCTGTCCTTCTGAGAAACCCCCACCCTCCCCCTCCTCCTCCTCCTCCTCCCTCACTGCTCTTGAGAAAGAGACAGTTGTTTTGTCACCCCTCCCGAGTTCAGTTCTGAGCCCTTTTCCCCCATCTGGGAAATTACCCAGCCCTCCCAACCCTTCTCCCACTGCCCCCTCACAATACCCATCTGGAAGTCGGCAGGGAAAAGACTGTCTGTGCTGGAGAGGAAGGCTCTCACGATGCAAAATTCAAATCGATGTCCATAACATATTGTTCAATTCAATTTTCATATTCTTTATCTAATGGATTTGTGGGAGACAGGGTCTCCCAACTTAGTAGACCTCACATCTGCATCCACCACCACACTTCCTATGGCATATTAAGCGTAAGCGCCAAAGAATGGAATGAAGTGTGGTATATTAGTCGCTGTTTCCCATACTAAATACCACCTACTACATACTGGAGCTGAGGTCAGAGTGCTTTGATATTCAGTACCCCGGAAACTAACACTGCTCTCTCTCAAGTGGCTACTTCCTGTTGTAAGACCTGTGCCCTAAACCCATAGACCTATGTGATGTGACATGGCTACTCGCCTGAGGGACGTCAATTTGATGTAGCAGCCCCTGAACAAAGAATCAGGTTGTGGTATTCCATTGATCAAGAAATTCGAGACTCGCTTCCTGTCTCCATCTCTCTCATGTGGTCACTTCCTGTTTGTGTGAATGCATGCATGAAAAAATGTGTCCAAACACATAGACAGAGAATTTCATCCATCATCACAGTACTTTGTTCCCATTGGCTAATGCAGGGGACAAAGGCAGAGCTGATGCAATTGCAATATTAAAAATGACAGGAAAAAACCTTCCAATTGCACACACTCACAACTGCAGAGAATGTGCCATCAGTTGACTGCCAAGGAGCCACAGATGTGCCAGTTGGAGGAGGCCCACACAAGCATTGGCCATGCTGGCAGTGGCGCATACGTCTCCAGCTGTATCAAATGCACAGAGGCTGGAAAGACTGTCAAGATGTCCACTAAGCAGACAACTAATCAGTTTACATAGGAGGGGGGGGAATAATCGTCCACCACAAACACTCTCCATATTGAATATTCTCACACAACAAACACATCCACTTCTGTCGCTGATCAGCCAAAATACTTCACTATTCAGCCACCAAGAGGGCGCTGCCACGAGAACTTGCCCCCCACAGATGTGGGCAGAAGTCGACAGGCTGAAGCATTCTTTGTAACTAACTGCTACTCATAGGCTGAGCCGCGTCTTACTGTCAACCAATCCCCTATGATCGACCCTGCCTTTGCTACAGCACACTGCAAGACAAGGAGAGTTTTTTCAGACATAAGATATTGGAGCATACACGTGCTTTCAGTCACTGAAGTATCGTTACTTGTGAAAATCCTATACAACAATATTGCATAGGCTGCATTTCCCCTACGTATTCTGTCATCAGGTAAAAATAATCTGGTCTTATTGGCTTGATATCTGTTATGTCCTGTATCACAGGACTAGAATATTAAACTCATTTTGGGTCATGGTCGACAGCATGTTCTACCTCTGTCACAGCATGCCTCCTCACTTTTGAACTCTCTTAATGTAGCCTAATAGCTCGTTACCTACCAAGTCTGTTAAGGTAGCAGCACAGAGGAGTTGTAAATATCAGGTTAATACTATGTATCACTTTATAAATTTGATAACAGAGCTGATTTTATTGCGATGGCCATGTCTTCCTGCGTAAGCAGGAGATTGATTTTCGTTAAAACACCTCGCTGCAACGAAAAAACGCCTGATTACCACACCAACTCGTGAATCATATCTGTGATACTCTTGCTCTCGCTTCCACCCACAAACTCCATCACGTCATTCGTATCACCGATTGAATAATTAATTAAATTGATTGTGGGAGTAAATCTGCATGGTGAGTAATTTCTTTCACCCAGTCAAATTACACACGCCAAGTAATCTTTACAGACGCTCCTGTGACGTCTCTTGAGACTTCCCACCAGTACCGGCAGTCACCGTCGTCAAATAGCTGAAGATATCCAATGCTAATCATGTTCCATATGTCGCTTGCCTTGTCAAACTGGTGGAAGTGTATTCACATAGAACCTGATACACTGATCCCGAACTAATCCTGCTGAGACCTGTCTGTCTGTGGGGACAATAGGATGTTTCACTCTCTTCTCCATTCCTCGATGCCCCCTTCCCTGTCGCCGTCACTGCCACCAGCCTGCAGGTGAAAAGTAGCCACCGCCACCTCCGTCAAAAGCATACGAGCCCGCACACATGGGTTTCCCCCAGAATACAGCCCTGTAGAACCATTCCTTTTCTCTTTCATTCTATTTGCGAGTGGAATAGGAGTGGTAGTGCACCCTCCGCCACACACCGCACGATGGCTTGCGAGTTATGCATGTAGATGTAGATATAAATTTAGTCTACCTACTGTCAGTCCTTGTTTTTATAGGCACACAAAATGCACAGAAGAATGTTGTCTCTCATTTCGAGAAAAGGAAAGGCAGAACTTCTGCTGCTGACTGTGCCTTCCTAAAAACCTTCGTATTAGCCTCTAATTTTCTCAGTGTAGTCACTTCATAAGACCCATGTGAGACGTTCTAATATGTTCGTCCACAATACTGTGAAGAAACAGTGTAGAGGTAACCTATCAACTATCCTTTCGGCAGAGTAACGCTTATCTACACTCCTGGAAATGGAAAAAAGAACACATTGACACCGGTGTGTCAGACCCACCATACTTGCTCTGGACACTGCGAGAGGACTGTACAAGCAATGATCACACGCACGGCACAGCGGACACACCAGGAACCACGGTGTTGGCCGTCGAATGGCGCTAGCTGCGCAGCATTTGTGCACCGCCGCCGTCAGTGTCAGCCAGTTTGCCGTGGCATACGGAGCTCCATCGCAGTCTTTAACACTGGTAGCATGCCGCGGCAGCGTGGACGAGAACCGTATGTGCAGTTGACGGACTTTGAGCGAGGGCGTATAGTGGGCATGCGGGAGGCCGGGTGGACGTACCGCCGAATTGCTCAACACGTGGGGCGTGAGGTCTCCACAGTACATCGATGTTGTCGCCAGTGGTCGGCGGAAGGTGCACATGCCCATCGACCTGGGACCGGACCGCAGCGACGCACGGATGCACGCCAAGACCGTAGGATCCTACGCAGTGCCGTAGGGGACCGCACCGCCACTTCCCAGCAAATTAGGGACACTGTTGCTCCTGGGGTATCGGCGAGGACCATTCGCAACCGTCTCCATGAAGCTGGGCTACGGTCCCGCACACCGTTAGGCCGTCTCCCGCTCACGCCCCAACATCGTGCAGCCCACCTCCAGTGGTGTCGCGACAGGCGTGAATGGAGGGACGAATGGAGACGTGTCGTCTTCAGCGATGAGAGTCGCTTCTGCCTTGGTGCCAATGATGGTCGTATGCGTGTTTGGCGCCGTGCAGGTGAGCACCACAATCAGGACTGCATACGACCGAGGCACACAGGGCCAACACCCGGCATCATGGTGTGGGGAGCGATCTCCTACACTGGCTGTACACCACTGGTGATCGTCGAGGGGACACTGAATAGTGCACGGTACATCCGAACCGTCATCGAACCCATCGTTCTACCATTCCTAGACCGGCAAGGGAACTTGCTGTTCCAACAGGACAATGCACGTCCGCATGTATCCCGTGCCACCCAACGTGCTCTAGAAGGTGTAAGTCCACTACCCTGGCCAGCAAGATCTCCGGATCTGTCCCCCATTGAGCATGTTTGGGACTGGATGAAGCGTCGTCTCACGCGGTCTGCACGTCCAGCACGAACGCTGGTCCAACTGAGGCGCCAGGTGGAAATGGCATGGCAAGCCGTTCCACAGGACTACATCCAGCATCTCTACGATCGTCTCCATGGGAGAATAGCAGCCTGCATTGCTGCGAAAGGTGGATATACACTGTACTAGTGCCGACATTGTGCATGCTCTGTTGCCTGTGTCTATGTGCCTGTGGTTCTGTCAGTGTGATCATGTGATGTATCTGACCCCAGGAATGTGTCAATAAAGTTTCCCCTTCCTGGGACAATGAATTCACGGTGTTCTTATTTCAATTTCCAGGAGTGTACCATGTTGTGACAAATCCTGCAGTCTTCGATATATAGCATTTGAATACCTCTAATTTTTAAGAGTAAGTGATGTCCTCCGCCAAGTCACAGACCCCTACCAATTCTCTTGAGGTCCCATCACTTTCCAATATAATTGTTCCATTAGTCGGAAGACCGTCTAGTCCTCCATCTGTCACTGACTAGGTAGAGAGCTATAACAACGAGAAAAATAGCACACTAACGTACAGGAGGATATTCACAACCATGCAGGGTATACGTGGACTACACAAAGAAATTCACAAGAATAACAGCTACAACTCATTGATATTGATTGACTGTCTATAAATATCCCCCTGTGCACGTCCTAATCTCCTTTCTTTTATTCCTGTGATTACTGTGCTATGAATACGACTGTGTGACAGTGTCAAAGTCTTCCTTGGCAGCAGTGTCTCTCTGCCACACTTCTCGTTATTTTTGTAACATCCAACGGTGTAAAACTACTAACTGTAAAACTTCGCTAATGTCACCTGATTGAGAACTCAATAAGATTTGACAGCGTCTCTCTCTTCCAATATATCTACATCAAATACCTTCTGTGTGTTGACATCGAGCATGTGTGGTTATCCCATTGAATGTAACAGGTAGTTCTAAAAAGAGAGGCGGTTTTGATATACCAGAGAAGTTTATTTTTACAAGAACCACAAACAAAAGACATAAACTTGTTCATCTAACCTTCCCATTTCATGTAAGAAAAATGTGAACCATATGAGCTCCTCTACTGCCCTAGCATGCAAGAACTCATTTCTTGAAGTTCACTATGACTGCACAACAAGTTTCCACATCCATTTCGCTGGAAACTCGTCGAATTTCTTCCTTCAAGTCACTGATGCTTCAAGGGTTACTGGCATACACCAAAGAAAAAGCCGCAAGGAGTTAGTCACGACACCTTTATTGCCATTGATGGTCAGCATTACGCGAAATGAGGCGATCAGGGAACCTCTCGTGGAGAAAATGAATTTTTTCGTGAGAAGTATGGCAGGTGGCACTATCCTGCCGAAACTGCAGCTCTTCGATGTCCATTCCATCCAAATTAGGCCACAAAAATCCCGTATCTTTGTATGGCATCGGTCTTAAACTTTCAAGCTTGTCCTGCCTCGTCTCTCTTTCCTTTCTTTTTTTTTTTTTTTTAAAAAAAAAAGAGGGACGATGATGTTACCTGCCCAAAAGCCGCATCAAAATGTCACTAGTTGTGGGGTGTTCTCCTTCCTTGGATTATACAAGGAATTTCTGACCCCCAGATATCGCAGTTCTGCTTATTCATGAAACCATTTAAGTGGAATTAATGCTTCATCATTAAAGATGATTTTGTTTGCGAAGGTGCTGTCCTCCTGCCGTCCTCTTATAACCCACTCAACAAACTGTCCTCCCTTCTGGTGGTGCTGCACTTTCAGCTGATGCATTAACTGAATTTTATAGGGGTGGTAACGGAGATCATACTGGAGAATTCCCCATACTGAAGAGCAGCTTAAGGCCAATTGTTCTCAATGTTGACGAAATGATTTCATTGGTTACCAGGCACACTGTCACGAGCTACCGCAACGTTCAGCTCACTTTAGCCACAACAACAATGCGAGGACTTTTAAGGTTTCAAAAAATGGTTCAAATGGCTCTGAGCACTATGGGACTCAACATCTGAGGTCATAAGTCCCCTAGAACTTAGAACTACTTAAACCTAACTAGCTGAAGGACATCACACACATCCATGCCCGAGGCAGGATTCGAGCCTGCGCCGTAATGGTCTCGTGGTTCCAGACTGAAGCGCCTAGAACCGCAAGGCCACACCGGTTGGCTTTTAAGGTTTACTGTTGAACTCGTCTCAAATAACTTTTCAGTAATATGCAATTGTTGATTCATTGGGTGCCTCATTACAACCTAAAACCGCTCGAAGTCGCCTGGCAGTTGCTGTGTAACTTTCTCCATTGTGACAAACCGTTTTCACGATTAGCACACGTTGTGCACAGGTGAACTGCTCCATGGTTAGATACTGAATCGATAGCTTCAAACTGAGTCAACAGTCGAAATGTTCCTGGAAATAGAAACGAATCAAAACAATGAAACTTACAGACAAACAAAAACTACAGAACTGACGCTCTTTTTCATCCACACTTTTGATCCACTGGAGCAGGCAGCGAGTGATCGAAGTTGCTTCCACGGACCTGTGTAAAGTTTTGTCGCCTGTACTGGAGGCAGGCCATATTCCACATCACAATAGAGGGTTCTTATGTTGTTGTTTCATAAGCAGTTTGACACTCTTTCCCTTCTTCTTTTTATTGTAACTCATCAAGTCAGTATATAATTACCGCTTTGTACCCCGCTATTTATTTTATTTTTCTACCACGACTGTGAGGTCTGTGTTAGGTGCTAAACTGACATTAACACATTTCGATCCTTTGGTCCCCACAGGAAGCTAGCCATCGCTTGGTATAAGGTAAACTGCTCCCACAACACATAGGATGGTTGAAGTAAAAGAGTCGGTGGTTCTTATTGACAAATATGTGGAAGACATCGCAACATATGGAAACTGGAAGAGTTTGCAGCATTGTGGAGCGTTTCCACACAGCTGTCTGAAGATGATGACCTCTACATTTAATCTCATCTTCGATAGTGACTGGGTACCAGTTGTCTCGGTGTTCTGTTCTCAAAGAGACCAAGTTTACTGATTCCTCAACGTGGTGGAGCATATTGCACCCAGGTATATATCATTCCTTCAGTGTCCTAGGTGCTGGTCATTGTGACCTCCAAACCCTTGGCCACTGCTTCATTCATTTTTACAGCTTACAATGCACAACTCCACATGGAACAGGGTGTGTTATGCAGTACGTAAAACTGAGAGCACGGATGGTATGCACCATCTCTTGTAAATCACACTGGTGGAGAATGGAATGATTTCCATACGCTCAGACGGGCGTGTAAGTATTATTATTTTTGTTGTGTTTTCCTCAATCTTACGTATTTTCCAGCAATTTTCGCGTTTTAACCAGGTTTTCCGTAATTTAAACGCAAGTTCCTATGGCTTACCATGCATAAATGCATGTGAAACAAGAGGGTACTCTGGAAGACTAAACATATAAAACACGGATCGTATCCACCATCAGTTGTCAATCACACTGTTGGAGGAATGAAATGATTTTCATACACTCAGGCGAACACATAAATACCCTAATTTTTATTGTATTTTTCTCTTTTTACGTATTGTCCATCAACTGTCACGTTTTCCATAATTTCAACGCATTTTACCCAATTACTCGAGTTCGAAACGACTGCTCTCAACGACTTTTCGCACCAACAAAACGTCTCATAGCATCGATCCCGCGACGCTTTCAGTCAGTAGTATAGCAGTATGGTTCTCAACTTCTGTATCATTGTTACACCAAGTCATTGCTACACCAACCATCCATTACTAATGTGTGTGAGATGTTGACTGAAATAAGAGAACGAGCAGTATCCATCATGTAGACAGCTAAACGTCGAAATGTTTTGTATGTGTGTGATCCTAAAAATACGATTATTGGAAAGTCAGCCTTCATCCCAAAAGTGTTTATGCTTGCAAATCTGTAGCGACGACTTCAGTGGCTTTCTGGGAAGGATCCGGCACTTAAATCTCACTCACCAGAACCTCACTGAGTGTTCTGATCCCAAAATGTTTGAACAGAGTCAACATTACTACAGCAGTGTGCAACTTTCAGAGTGGATTCATTTCTATGACTTACAATGTGTAACCACATAAGGGGGAACTCTTGGTACAACAGCAGTCACGATCTGATGCTACATAGTACGGCTCATGTGTAGGGTTGTGACACGCACCCTCCTTCCACTACTGAGACATATAAATCTTTCGTAAGTCCATTCTCCCCGCAGAACAAGCAGTAGTATTGATTCTGGCCAGTACTCCATCGTTTGTACATTTTCCATTACTGTGTACTGTAAATACTAACAGTGCCCCCCGTCATACTGAGATATCCCCATACACGATGTTTAAAGCCATATGTAAATCCTGCTCGCACAATTGCAATTGCCTCTTCTTTTTCCAGTTATAGTTGCCCTCGCCGTGGTGTAGCTCCAGTATTTTTTCATATACATAGTACATTAACTGTACTTAGAGAAGTAATTTCCTCAGAAGGGAATGGCTTAAATCTCTTAGATACGTAGGTTCCTCTCCTTAATACTTGGGGAAAAACGATGTTTGTGAGAACTAGCTCTAATTCGGTAATATCTTTAAAAATGGTATGGTGGACAACGCTGTCCTGAATTGAGGGGAATATGTTTCACCTGCTTTAATATAACGCATTTGTGTAATAATTATATCGTCTTCGTTGGAGATGGCGTTATGAACCCTCTCGTAGTTTACAGTGAAGCGTCCCCTTTGAAAAATTGAGAATAACAGTGCTGGTAAACATCTTACGTTATTTAATTTTCAAACAGCGGAGTAAAACTGAACGTACTCAGACATTTCTCTCTTTACTTATTCTGATCATCACTAAACTGACATACAATATCTTTAGCGCGACGCAATCTTTCAATAATCTCTGCAAAAGAATGGCACTGACTAACAAAAACCTATACCTTACATGAATCACTCACCTCACAAAAATTTTCGTCACTCAAACTACTGCAATACAGGGAGCGCCAATACTGCCAGCTAAATAAAAGATTCTAACTACTGAAGGCACTAACTACTGATAGGCACAGTTAGGAAATGAAAGATTTTGGTACAGAACAAACAATGTATTTACCTTAATAGTGTTCAAAAGTCATAATATATATCAGTTCATAACATCCAGTCTTATATATTTCCTTTTTCTGACGGACACACGTCCAGATCGTCCGCTCTCAAAATTCTGCCATCACTCTCCCCACATCCGCCACAGCTGGCAGCTCACCTTCAACTGTACAACGCTACAAGCTGTTCACATCCAACTGCTCAACACTACAATAACGAATATTCCAACAATGTCAACCAGCCTCAGGTTGCGCACAGCACAGTCAGTGATCCTCATACGGAGTGCCACACGGCGGCACCAACATAAAAACCTAAACAGTCTACTTACATAGCCCCCATGCTCCCCACAAAAAATTTTACAAATTGTTTTGGGCATTGGCCAATAAATATTTCTTAAAAAATTTTTATATTAAAGCTAAAAAATATAACAAATGCATACACATATCGATACAATGTTGGTCAAAACCAAAAATTTTCTCGCAGTCCATAAAGACAGTCCTGATCATTCATCACAGTAGTAATTGGAGTTCTTTTTTCTCAAAGTCTGAGAAGTAAAAGAAAATCCATACAGAAGTAGTGGATTTCCATGCAGTCTTGAAGAATTAGTATTGTCCTTCCAACGGAAAGACAGTGCTAACTCTTGACATACAGACAGGTAATGGGCCACAACAGAGCACAGCAGTATCAGCTGAAGGTGTGAAGAATATTGGTAGGTAGTTCATCACAGAGCAGACCCACTGTAGTTCTGGTAGAGAGTATGATATTGGTGGGCCATCAAAGGTGCAGACCCACTGCAGTCCTTGTAGAGACGGCCAGCAGCCATCTGTTGCGAAGGTGTGGGTGCACAATCACCATCAAAGAGTCTTGCGGACAATATAGCAAGTCCATAAACCACCACTTGAGCACTCACAAACTTTTGGGAATGTCCTTAGAACCAGCAGCGCTGTCAACCAGTTCCTTGCTGAATTAACAGCACATGTGCAAGCACTAACAGTCCTTTTCTTAACTTCTCACATGTTGTACATATACTCTGACCAACAGAATCGTGTACAGTGAAATGAAACTTAATTTGAAGAACTGGTGTCTGTACAATTATAAATTTACGACATGAGAATACAGTTACAGAGGTACAGAAAACGTCAATAAATAACATAATAATACAGATAACATCTGTAGTATTACAGGCATTACAAAAGAATAGAAATAAACATATACGTCAGTGTTACAGGAATTATGACATAAGTAAATAAATAAAAAAATGAGAAGAGCTTTTGTAAGATTAACTTCACACATGATCATTAGAACAGAACAGAATAAATAATGCCTAAACATCTTTCCAAAGTAAATAACATAGTATTAGAAAAATTCTACAACATAACTCTTATCAGATAAACATATAAAGACAGGAAGAACACAAATACACAAGGGCACACAAACACATAGCGGGATAACGCAAAAGGAAAGGACAGGGTTTGTTTTATTGAAGTATTTATCGTATTTGATTTGCAAACAAAACTTTCTTTACTTCTTGGAGATCTCTCTTAGTTCATCATGATTCCCAAAAAGTCCTACCCATACCTGTTGCCCCTAAACGCTATTGTTTTGTTCATATCCTCATTCAAAATAATTATTTCTCATTGTATAATACTCATTTTGGCCCAAATCTTTTTCATATAACTTCTCAATGCATTCTTTCCCTATTCTTCATAGTTAGTTTCTTATATATCCATCCTCCTCTTAAGCTAACATAAATCTACTGAGCTCATATATATATATATATATATATATACTGCTGGCCACCGTAAATGCAACACCAAGAAAGACAAGTCGTAGCACTACAAAATTTATTTTGTGGATAACATGTTGCCCAAGTATCAAATGATTACGTTTACAGACGTCTGTGACATGTGGTTCCTGCCAGAATCAGTAGCCAGAGTAGCCGCCATTGTTGGAGATCACCGCTGCCACACGTCTCGGCATTGAGTCAAAGAGACGTTGGATGTGTTCCTGGGATACAGCAGCCCAAGCAGCTTCCACACGTTGCCAAAGATCATCTGGTGTGGCAGCTGGGGATGTAATCTGGGTCACTCGTTGAGCAACCATGGACAACATGTTTTCTATCGGCGAAGATCCGGAGAGCGAGCCGGCCAAGGAAGCAATTCAATCTGGTTATTGACGAAGAACCTTTGGACAATGCGTGCCACGTGTGGTCGCGCATTATCCTGTTGAAATATGGCTGTGGCCGAGCCCTGAAGGTAAGGAAGGACAACTGGCTCCAGCACCTCGGATACGTAGCGCCGGCTATGTAAAGTACCGGCAATGCGTACTAGAGGCGTGCGAGAGTAATATCCAATACCGCCCCATACCATAATACCCGGTGCAAGACCAGTGTGGCGGTGCACAATGCAGCTGTCCAGCGTCCTCTCTCCACGGTGCCTCCACACTCGAATCCGACCATCGTGGTGCTGCAGACAGAAGCGTGCCTCGTCATTAAAGACAACGTCATTCCATTCTGCCGTCCACATCCGTCTGTCATCACACCATTGGCGACGGAGACGTCTGTGGTTCTGCGTCAATGGTAGACGAAGCAATGGACGTCTTGCGGACAGACCACTCTGCTGTAAACGGCGTCGAATGGTACGCGCAGACACTGGATGATGCGTTACAGACGCAATGTGCTGTGCTATGGTTCGGGATGTCACTGAGCGATCCGTCACTGCCATGCGCACAATTTTCCTATCAGCACGTGCAGTGGTGCACCGAGGTGAATGCGATCGACCACGTCGGTCGGTCGTACCCTCCTGCATCCAACGGTCACATATCCGCATTACAGTTGTTTGGTTTCGTCCAACACGACTAGCGATTTCTCTGTATGATAATCCACAATCTCGGTAAGCAACTATCCTTCCTCTGTCGAACTCGGATACTTGATCAAACGATGTTCGCTGTTGTCTACGAGGCATAACTGATCGTCTTGTGAAACAACCACAAGGTAAACACACATGCCGAACGTACACTCGTCGAAATCGCCAAGCCTTAAATGGCGCTATGAGGTGGCGCCAAGGCGCGCGTGATGTGCGTCTGCGCTGAAATTCTAATCAGTTGCATATCTCATCGCTGCAAACCCATGGTGTAAATTTCACTTGATTCGGATGCTTCCTTCAGGGTGTTGCATTTACGGTGGCCAGCAGTGTATATTTTAAGGGATGAGGCAATGCAGCAGCACAAAACAATTAACACAAACAGCAATGACAAAAAATGCAAATTGGCAAAGCAAGGAGCAGTATATCTAAATTAGCAAAGTAAATGCAACATTACAACTAATATGAGCCAATGAGCAGCAACAAGAAAAATAAATCTGTAGTAAAACTGGCTTAGCAGAGTAATACAAAGTGCCAAATGCAATAACTTATACCTAAATATGACAAAGCTCAAGCAGGAAAAATATCACAGTAAAGACGGGAAATGTCTAATACCTAAGACAGATCTTGACACTAGAGTGATGCATCACAAAAACTTACTCTACTAAAAAAGTTACCAAATCGTCGGAAAGATTATGTATGCAATTCCTGTGAAGGCAAACGTTATTTGCGCTCCCTTTTTTAAGAAAGTAGATCATGAAATTATTATTTACTGGGTCTGTATACAGAATACGTTACTATTAGTACATCTATTAAATTTTATTTATCCAATGGTGCAGTGCAGCTAGAAACTAGATATTAAACAAAATAGGCAAATATAAACATAAAGCAAGGCATGAAACACCATTCACTAGCCATATGGCATTTCATAAGGCAGTAGAAAGTCTCTCAACCAGCAAGACAATAGACGCAAAATGTTTCTCATCATTTCATTAGGCATTTCAGTAAAAATTAGAAATTACAAGCTCCAGAGTGTAATTATATGTTTTCAAGTATGAGAGTGTCGTATTTGCGATGCTTTCTACAAAGAAATGTCAATAGCGAAGTTAATCGCCTCTCCTTTTTATTTTTTGTTGTGTCTCTGAAAGGCACGGCTTTTTTTTTTTTTCAGGCAACTGTCGTGTAGCTGGGCGCCTACAGCTCATTACGTCAAGGTCACTTAGCATTCTTACCGCAATATTTACGACAGCAGTTTCTGCTACAGTGATAGTCTCATATAAAAAAAAATTCACAGGTCGAAAAATTACAGTAGAAATGCATGGAAACTAAATCTCATGAATAGCAGTGTTGTGTTACATTCACATGTACACACATGTCATAACCCTTAGAGTACGATTCTTGGTTTCCAACATCCTTTTTCACAAATCGGAGTCCCTAACCACTTATTATTCCTTACCTTATTACACGTATACATATTCGTCGACACTTCTTCAATATTTCATCATAGTAAATATGAGGCATAATTAGTTTCCTCATATAGCATCAGCTTGTTGACCATAAACATACCTCAACAGCATAATACACATCAGCGTCATAATAATAACATCATAAAACCTCATTCAAATATCAAAAACGTCGTAGCTTCCTTCAATAATCTCACAACTTTTAAAAAAATGCTCTCTGCTCGTTTCAATGAAGTCATCTACCTCATACGTACTTCAAAAATCATGATCCCATACCAAATACATCATTCAAAGCTCTCATAGTATCACAATGGTTCCAAAAAAATATGAACAGTTGACAAAGTACAGACAAAATACAATTTCATATGTGTGAAGTTATCGAACTGTGTAACTGCGTAAACGATTGCTACACACTTAGTATACAAAGTAGGCATGTACCCCCTGAGGATTAATTTAATTATACCCTCAGATGTTACAAAGTACAGCAATCGAATGAAATGTATCACAGGAAACCTTTGTATCTTTGTGATTCAAACATCTTAAAAAATAAATGTTTTAAGTACAAAATTAATCACTCAAATACATGTGCTGTAGCGCTAAACTACGCGTCTTGTTGTAAGATAATCTCTATTGTTACTTAACGGTAAAAATGTGCCAAGTGTCGTAATTATCGTCATCCTTAAGCAATGTTCTGTAGAAGTCATGTACTTACCTCATAATAAACAAAAGTGAAATGCTTTGCGTATAGATATAGTAGTTATTACGTATATTCCCATGATCAAGAAAGTACTATACTGTAACGTATTGTTGTGCTACGGAAAAGGCTGTCTCATTGTAACTATACCATAAAAGTTACTACTAAAACATGTTTTACTTTCCAGTAGAATTCAGAAAAACTGTGTAGATATAAAACAGATCGAGCGCAAAATCAATAATATATACGAAACGTCCCCTTTGAAAAATTAAGAATAACAGTGCTGGTAAACCTCTTACGTTATCTAATTTTCAAACGGCAGAGCAAAACTGAACATACTCAGTCATTTCTCTCTTTACTAATTCTGATCATCACTAAACTGACACACAATACCTTTAGCGCAACGAAATCTTTCAATAATCTCTACAAAAGAATGGCACTGACTAACAATAACCTATACCTTACATGAATCACTCACCTCACAAAAATTTTCGTTACTCAAATTACTGCAATATAGGGGGCGCCAATACTGCCAGCTAAATAAAAGATTCTAATTACTGAAGGCACTAACTACTGATAGGAATAGTTAGCAAATGAAAGATTTTGGTACAGAACAAACAATGTATTTACCTTAATAGTGTTCCAAGCTCATAATATATATATATATATATCAGTTCATGACATCCAGTCTTATAAATTTCCTTTTTCTGACAGACACACGTCCAGATCGTCTGCTCTCAAAATTCTGCCATCTCTCTCCCCACATCTGCCACTGCTGGCAGCTCACCTCCAACTGCGCAACGATACGCACTGCTCACATCCAACTGCCCAACACTGTTGTTGTTGTTGTGGTCTTCAGTCCTGAGACTGGTTTGATGCAGCTCTCCATGCTAATCTATTCTGTGCAAGCTCCTTCATCTCCCAGTACCTACTGCAACCTTCTGAAGCTGCTTAGTGTATTCATCTCTTGGTCTCCCTCTACGATTTTTACCCTCCACTCTGCCCTCCAATGCTAAATTTGTGATCCCTTGATGCCTCAGGACATGTCTTACCAACCGATTCCTTCTTCTAGTCAAGTTGTGCCACAAACTTCTCTTCTCCCCAATTCTATTCAATACCTCCTCATTAGTTACGTGATCTACCCACCTAATCTTCAACATTCTTCTGTAGCACCACATTTCGAAAGCTTCTATTCTCTTCTTGTCCAAACTATTTATTGTCCATGTTTCACTTCCATACATGGCTACACTCCATACAAATACTTTCAGAAACGACTTCCTGACACTTAAACCTATACTCGATGTTAACAAATTTCTCTTCTGGAGAAACGCTTTCCTTGCCTTTGCCAGTCTACATTTTATATCCTCTCTATTTCGACCATCATCAGTTATTTTGCTCCCCAAATAGCAAAACTCCTTTAGTACTTTAAGTGTCTCATTTCCTAATCTAATTCCCTCAGCATCACCCGACTTAATTCGACTACATTCCATTATCCTCGTTTTGCGTTTGTTGATGTTCATCTTATATCCTCCTTTCAAGACACTGTCCATTCCGTTCAACTGCTCTTCCAAGTCCTTTGCTGTCTCTGACAGAATTACAGTGTCATCGACGAACCTCAAAGTTTTTATTTCTTCTCCGTGGATTTTAATACCTACTCCGAATTTTTCTTTTGTTTCCTTTACTGCTTGCTCAATAAACAGATTGAATAACATTGGGGAGAGGCTACAACCCTGTCTCACTCCCTTCCCAACCACTGCTTCCCTTTCATGCCCCTCGACTCTTATAACTGCCATCTGGTTTCTGTACAAATTGTAAATAGCCTTTCGCTCCCTGTATTTTATCCCTGCCACCCTTAGAATTTGAAAGAGAGTATTCCAGTCAACATTGTCAAAAGTTTTGTCTAAGTCTACAAATGCTAGAAACGTAGGTTTGCCTTTGCTTAATCTTTCTTCTAAGATAAGTCGTAAGGTCAGGATTGCCTCACGTGTTCCTACATTTCTACGGAATCCAAACTGATCTTCCCCAAGGTCGGCTTCTACCAGGTTTTCCATTCGTCTGTAAAGAATTCGTGTTGGTATTTTGCAGCCGTGACTTATTATTGTGATAGTTCGGTAATTTTCACATCTGTCAACACCTGCTTTCTTTGGGATTGGAATTATTATATTCTTCTTGAAGTCTGAGGGTATTTCGCCTGTCTCGTACATCTTGCTCACCAGATGGTAGAGTTTTGTCAGGACTGGCTCTCCCAAGGCAATCAGTAGTTCTAATGGAATGTTGTCTACTCCCGGGGCCTTGTTTCGACTCAGGTCTTTCAGTGCTCTGTCGAACTCATCACGCAGTATCGTATCTCCCATTTCATCTTCATCTACATCCTCTTCCAATTCCATAATATTGTCCTCAAGTACATCGCCCTTGTATAGACTCTCTATATACTCCTTCCACCTTTCTGCTTTCTCCTCTTTGCTTAGAACTGGGTTTCCATCTGAGCTCTTGGTATTCATGCAAGTGGCTCTCTTTTCTCCATAGGTCTCTTTAATTTTCCTGTAGGCTGTATCTATCTTACCCCTAGTGAGATAAGCATCTACTTCCTTATATTTGCCCTCTAGCCATGCCTGCTTAGCCATTTTGCACTTCCTGTCGATCTCATTTTTGAGACGTTTGTATTCCATTTTGCCTGCTTCATTTACTGCATTTTTATATTTTCTCCTTTCATCAATTAAATTCAATATTTCTTGTGTTACCCAAGGATTTCTACTAGCCCTCATCTTTTTACCTACTAGGTCCCCTGCTGCCTTCACTACTTCATCCCTCAGAGCTACCCATTCGTCTTCTACGGTATTTCTTTCCCCCATTCCTGTCAATTGTTCCCTTATGCTGTCCCTGACACTCTGTACAACCTCTGGTTTAGTCTGTTTATCCAGGTCCCACCTCCTTAAATTCCCACCTTTTTGCAACTTCTTCAGTTTGAATCTACAGTTCATAACCAATAGATTGTTGTCAGAGTCCACATCTGCCCCTGGAAATGTCCTACGATTTAAAACCTGGTTCCTAAATCTCTGTCTTACCATTATATAATCTATCTGATACCTTTTAGTATCTCCAGGATTCTTCCATGTATACATCTGCTCAACACTACAATAGCGAATATTCCAACAATGCCAACCAGCCACAGATTATACACAGCACAGTCAGTGATCCTCATACGGAGCGCCACATGGCGCCACCAACATAAAAACCTAAACAGTCTACTTACAACAGGTTGTTAAAGAAAACTGAATCTTGACAGACCCTAATTTATAAGTGTTTATCATGAGTGTCTGGGAGGTTGACATTGTATCAAAACGCTCAGAAACTGAATCAAAATACAAACAGACTGCAATAAACTGTTTCCAGAACTGCAACATCGATCATCACAACTTTCAGCTCCTCCACCACTACAAGAATCCTCCATACTAACTTGGCTTTTTTCTAGTACAGGTGAAAAAACTCTACACAGTTCTTCAGTAAGTCTAGAGAAAAGACTTCATTCACAGACCCACACATGCAACTTGATAACTAAACTCTCAAACAGTTGTTCTGTGAACTGACGAATTTCCATTACACTTCTAGTATAAATACAGATATCCACCAAGAACATTTCGTTACAGAATTTTACTGATTTTGTGACGTTTTTCCATACTTCCGATATTTACCCACATGTATATGCATCTATTGCTTATTGAATGTGGGTTGCTGTTTCTGGTTATACCATCCAACTCTGATACACAGCTCCCAACCCAGTCATGATATCTACAGACTATTGCAAAAACACACGTGCATGTAAATGGGTTACTGCTGTAGGGTAGGATGTTGATGTTACTCTGTTGTAAAGACACATATGGCGGAGCATAGTTACGCTATTTTGTGTGTTGGGTTTCCAAGATGGGACCTCTCACACAATCTCTTATTGTTGTTTGGTCCTACTCATATTACATTATTGGCAAAGAATTAGTATAATGTATGTAATATGTTTAACGATGGTTGGATGGCTATAAGTGTTTCTTTTGCAGCATTTTCAACGCAAGATTCAATGTCTTCAGTTCAATATTCACTGTATCAACCATAAGTTCATACCATGAGAGTGAGTTTACACTTATGTAGCTGCAAATTTAACTGTTTTTAGTGTTATATTCATTATCTGGTCTGTCACAGTATTTGTTGTAAAAGAGTAGACTACATCCTTTACGTGATGTGTTGGTACAATATTCATTGTAGCAAGCGTAAGATTCACGTCTGTAGCATACACGATTGTAATACTTCATGCATCAAATGAGGGTTCATGTTTATTCAGTCACTTTCTTAAAATAAATGGGCTGAAATTACAGCAATTGAGCTGTTAAAGAATGGCAACATATTAGGCAGACACACATTGTTTCTCCATCGTCAGTTGTTCCACTGTCTGTACAGCAGGAATGCCTCTCTTTCAATGCCAACATCCCTGAACCGTTATGTGTGTGTACTCTTTCCGGAACAAGTTTCGACTATCCACGAATGTACATAGAGCATTGTCAACAAACCATTTTCTTAGGTGGACGTTCCTAAATAACAGAGATAAAGACAACATTCTGTGAGGTGAGTGGATGCCTCACTCATCCTTCCACAGGATATGAGAAAACAGACACACACACACACACACACACACACACACACACACACATTCACACACACACACAAAGTGGTGCAGTGGAGTGTCTGAAAATTCTGCAAGACAGCCTTCATACAGTTTACCTGAAGAAGCAGATTAGACATGAGCGATGACAGGTTATAATCACATGCAGCGGCGTAGACTAACGAGTGTGGACACTGCTCTCCACCTCTCAGGGGCAAAGCGGATGGATCAACGCACAGTCAGATGACTAATACAATATGCAAGTGTATCTCATTTAATTGGAACATATTATTTCAACGTTCTTCCTATATAAGACTCAATTTACTTAGTCAACGAGCCAGCACTTTCAGAGAGTGCCAGCATACCCAGTACGTTTGTAAGTATGCCACTGTTGATAATTCGGTTCCTCATCCATGACGCAGTCAGGTATTTTCCTATTGTTCTGAGGGGGTGGGGGGAGAGGCAGTCTTTTCAAGAAATACGATTAACGGCTTGCAGGGATCGTCCTGTTCATGAGTCTTTTGTCCATCTGCACTGATTTCTGCAGACCAGAAACAGTATATCACTGCAAGCAGATGGGTCTGTTTGTGTACCATCAGTGTCAGATTAGAATATGCCTGGAAAACTGGTATCCCTGCCTTTGGGGGAGGAGGAGAGGGAGGGAGGAGTGGAGGAAGGGAGGAAGAAGGGGAGGTAAGACTGTCATAAGCTGCTTAGTCTGAATCCAGACATCAAGGTGAACACAAATGCAGTTGCCACCACTCTATCCTGGCGAGATCTCTTGGGGTCAGTTTCTGCGTGTAGTTGTGTTATTATATTGAATTTTTTTCAATTCCCTATGTCTGTGTGTGTTGCATTATGATCTGTCGTTTATGAGTGGTGTTTCTTTCACAACAATTTTGATGTGTAATCAGAGTAGTGAACCATTTTCCATCGTTTGTGGTAGCCTGCATTGAACCATGATGTGTGTGTGTGTGTGTGTGTGTGTGTGTGTGTGTGTGTGTGTGTGTGTGTGTGTGTAAGTTTCTCAGCAGCTATACACTTTTAGATTGGTAGGAGGCAACTCTTTCTATCTACAGTGATAATGTGCTGCCATATCCCTTCATGCCACGCACTTGCGTACAACTTCTTCAGCAGCCATACAGTTGTTGAGCAGGAGACACAATTCTTCTAGCTGTGGCTGTATCACAATTTCCCGCCAGTTTCGAGTGGTATTGTGGACTAGGGTAGAAAGTAAGGTGAACACACGCATGTGATCAGAAGGGAAATAAAACCTGTTTCAAGTTTCCTCAGCCAAGTCCCATACACCTAAGTGAGAACTTTTGGTTCATTCAGTTGGGATAGTGAAATACTACAGAGCTATCTCCTGCACTGGGGTTTGACTGGCCACTTCAAAAACACAAACAACTCCAGCATAGGCAATAGTCTCTATCAGTTGCGAAATACATCTCAGCCCATCCCACTGCATCACCATTTTTGGCTGAAATGTATCCACTTACACTTATCCACTACACCTCCTTCCATTCCCGGTGTAGGAGGCTACGGGTGCTGTTCTAAGCTATATGCTTACAAGTAATACACTTATTAAACTGCTCTCTGTCCAACAGCAATATTTTGGCAATTGAACACATTTTCCACCATAAATAAAAAAATACCTTACATCCTTTCTCTCCAGTACAGATTGAGTCTGTTTCCCATCAGTTCACAAATGGAGGAATGGAGATAGCTCTAGGACAATCCGATACATTCCCTTCCTCTCCAGCAGCTCAGTGAGTGCAGATTGAGTCCTTTTCCTGCCAATTCCCAAGTTGGGAGTGGAGGAGTAAGGATTAGTAGTGGAAGGCATGGGGGAAGGGAGGGGAAGTGGGGAAGGGGGTGAGGAGTGGGGGTGGTGACGTCATCAGTCCGACATTGTCACATTCACTACCTACAGAGAGAAGGTGAGGAGCCCCTCAGGGGCAGCCGCCATCTTGAATAAATTTGGCAATAATGCAGACTGTCCCACCTTCGTTTTCATCTCCCTACTGACGTTGCTGAGGACAATGCTCCCAGTATTAGCAGTTGTATGTTTAAAATACTTATAACGATTATCTTAACAACCACTACCTCAAGTTCTTGAGATGAACAATATTAGAAATTATGGTACCTGTTTAAACTGTAAGAGAGCGTTGTATTTTCAGCTGCAATCTGCAATATATAAGCAATAATCCCAATAAAAAGACATGATCTTGATTCCCTTAACGTTCGTCTCATGCGTCGCTCGCACCTCTCACTACTGACAGCAAAATATCAATACAGTTTTCACATTTGAAGCTAACAGTCTCCTAAACTCTGTATACACTGGGGGATCATATCGCCAGTCACTGCTTTGCATTATCTGTGTTGGTTTCTAATCGCAGTCTGGAACACTGAGTTACGTTTGTGAAGTCCAGTGTAAATTTATGAACTATATAATTAACAATAGCATGTGTCATTAAATGGAATGAGGAATCAGATCTACGGAAACAGTAACCATCTTTCCTAATAGATCACTTCTAGTACAACCAGGATGAAAAATGGAAGTCTGTAAGCTTTATATGTAATTTATCTATGTATAAATTACTGAATATTCTTTTTCAAAAACTTTATCCTTGTGTAATGTGTCCTTTGGATATCGTATTGAACTGCTGAGCATTACTGACCTTTGGCTGGCCTGCTATTGCTCTCGTGGTGTCGTGAAACAAATCATTAAACTTACCGAAATTCTGAATTTGAAAAAAATGAAAATATACCTACCGTCGCAAAAGAAATTAATTGTGTATTTAGTGAAATCTATTTAGCTGAAACCAATATTGAAGTGCATTACGGCAGTTACAGATCATTACGTGCAGTGTCTGACTTGAAATAACACACAATAAAATACTGCTCAGCTAGGAAGACAATAATGTTTAAGATTATCTTCAATGTTCACTGTAAATTAATCTGCATTCTTCACAGAACACCTGAAAATTCTGACTACATACAGTTTGCTCACAAGAAAGCAAAGTGAGATCTGCCCTGAAAGATAAGTAATTTACCTCTTGCTCAGCAAGCTATTTTGTGTCTGGTGTACTGGAGTTCTGGAAAACAAATTGAAAGCGACAAATGCAGCAACTAAGGAAAAATAATCTACTCACTACTAAATTTCTCTTTGCTTGTCAGAAACAATCTGTGGCTGTGTGTGGCGTAAGGTGCAATGCACACGCAACAAAATATTAAAACTGACATATAATGACGAACTCTGATTACTGTCAAAGTCTATCGTACAACATAAGAAGACTCTAACAATTACAAACGTTTAAACCAACTGCATTATTTGTGACATAATGAAAAAAAAGAGATCAAATTAATACTACTCAAGAATGTTACTAGTTATCTTAAGGACAAAGATATCCTTCAGATAATAGTTGTGACAAAGAAACATTTCATTATTGCATGTACAATGGTTACATTGAAATATTCCTTCAAAAAACCTTCTCCATCCATAAATTCAAGAAAATGTCTTTACACATAAGCTTTCATCTCCATAATAAAGTTTTGCAGATAATTTCTCCAGGATTCACAAATATCAGATTCGAAAAACTCAACTGAACGGTACTTTGCGTCTAGTAAAAATGCACTAACACTGCACAACTGACTATCGGCTAAGCGCACCACAGATTACATTAAACGCAAAGGATCTCATCCACTACTCGTGCTGTGCACACAGGCATCTTTGCTCAAGAACAGTAAAGGTGAAATATTTACAATGGCAGAAAAGATTTGAAAATGTTACAAGTTGTGTACTATTTGAAACTTATATATTCGTTTTTTCACAATAATCCGCAGTTATTCTTAGATACTGAGTGAAATTCATGATTGGTGACAAGGGCCCTCTTACTGAACTACACCATGAATATAAGTGTACTTTAACATCTACAGTGCAGGTTCCCACCATTTTCCCATGAATCAGGGGCAGCAACCGTGTTAATAGTTGAAAAAACAAAAGTCTGGTTGTCTGAGTGTTCTAACCTTGTACCATTAGTAAACAGGGCCTTGCCATTATGACACTGCGAACGACTTAGAAAAGTGGAAACTACAGCCATCACATATACTGAGGATATGTAGCAATGTTCCACTACATCATAGTGGCATTCTCTTGGGTAATACATTTCAGAAGTAAAATAGTTCGTCATTCGGATCTCCAAAGGATGTTGTCATCATGGAAAGTTAGATACCTTAATGGGCTCTGTGGGTTAGAGAATTCAAAAAGAGAAATATAAAGGGTGAAGTTAGATATAATCGCAACTGGTGAAGTGTGGTGGCAGGAATGTTTAGGAATATGGTGTCAAAGCAAAGAGATCCTACATATGCAAGATAAATCACCATCAGGATGAATGATGTTTCCTGTTATTCCAAATTTTTACGTTTTTCAATAGTAATTTTAATAGGTTAGTGTTCGTAAGATGGCTGTTTGACTAGCAGAGTGTCTCAGGAGCAAGTTCAATAAAGTTATGCGTTCAACTAGCTCTTGTCACGGATATCTTCCCTGTAATCTTACTCACCACAAATATGAGAGGACCAAGAATCATGTTCTGCTCGGCTACTTAAAATTAACGTCACACGGGCGACCACAAGAGGCGAGTAAGCATCTTTGAACTAAGCCTGTTGAAAAAAAATAATCATTAGAATTGTGGCAATGGAGTAACTAATGAATACTATAAGTTTCCGTTCAAAGGCCGTACAGTCCAGAATCGGTTTACCCTCAGGTAAAATCGCCGTAAGCATTTAGGCAATTATCCCACCGACGAAACAAGTTGAAGACACCCGTTTGCTGAAACACTGTGTCCTCCTGGGTGAAGAAGTCCGCAACTGCCTGCCGCACATCCTCACCTACCATCAATTGTCGACCCTTCAGTGTCTCATTTAAGGGACCTAAGTTGTGTGTAATCGCATGAGGAAAGGTCAGGACTATAGGGCGGGTGCTCGCCTCCAACTTGAGTTAGTCCCTAATGGATGAGGCTGCCCTCGCAGATCGACAGACGTCAAGTGTCGAATCACGACCAGCACAGAACATGACACACGATCCCACAACGGTGGTTTCCGACAGACATGATGCCTTATAAACATTCTTAGTTCTCCAATGAATATCTACAGATGTTTGACCATCGACAGCCAACAAAAGGGTAAACATTACGTTGCTCCTGTTTGGACTCATTTAGTAACAAAGTCGCTATAGTTCACGTTTCCGCATTTACCGTACGCACGTCGGAAAGACACGATGCGGCACTGACCACTTACTGGCATGTCGGTGTTCATACAGAGTGGTCCATTGATCGTGGTCGGGCAAAATATCTCACGAAATAAGCATCAAACGAAAAAACTACAAAGAACGAAACTCGCCTAGCTTGAAGGGGGGAACCAGATGGCGCTGTGGTTGGCCCGCTAGATGAAGCTGCCATAGGTCAAACGGGTATCAACAGGTTTTTTTTTTTTTTCTTTTTTTTTAAATAGGAACCCCCATTTTTCATTACATATTCGTGTAGTACGTAAAGACATATGAATGTTTTAGTTGGACCACATTTTACGCTTTTCTATAGATGGCGCTGTAATAGCCACAAACGTACACAAGAACGTGGTATCACGTAACATTCCACCAGTGCGGACGGTATTTGCTTCGTAATACATTACCCGTGTTAAAATGGAAAGTTGACCAATTGCGGAAAAGGTCGATATCGTGTTGATGTATGGCTATTGTGATCAAAATGCCCAACGGGCGTGTGCTATATATGCTGCTCGGTATCCTGGATGACATCATCCAAGTTTCCGGACCTTTCGCCGGATGGTTACGTTATTTGAGAAAACAGGAACTGATCAGCCACATGTGAAACGTCAACCACGAACTGCAACAAATAATGATGCCCAAGTAGGTGCTTTGGCTGCTGTCGCGGCTAATCCTTACATCAGTAGCAGAGAAACTGCGCGAGAATCGGGAATCTCAAAAACGTCGGTGTTGAGAATGCTACATCAACATCGACTGCACCTGTACCATATTTCTATGCACCAGGAATTGCATGGCGACGACTTTGAACGTCGTGTACAGTTCTGCCACGGGATGATGACAGATTTTTTGCAAGCGTTCTATTTGGCGACGATGCGTCATTCACCGACAGCGGTAACGTAAACCGGCGTAATATGCACTACTGGGCAACAGAAAATCCACGAGGGCTGCGACAAATGGAACATCAGCGACCTTGGCGGGTTAATGTATGGTACGGCATTGTGGGAGGAAGGATAATTGGCCCCCATTTCATCGATGGCTATCCAAATGGTGCAAATTATGCTTATTTCCTGCGTAATGTTCTACCGATGTTACTACAAGATGTTTCACTGCAAGACAGAACGGCGCTGTACTTCCAGCATGATATATGTCCGGCACATAGCTCGCGTGCGGTTGAAGCGGTATTGAATAGCATATTTCATGACAGGTGGATTGGTCGTCGAAGCACCATACCATGGCCCGCACATTCACCGGATCTGACGTCCCCGGATTTCTTTCTGTGGGGGAAATTTGAAGGATATTTGCTATCGTGATCCACCGACAACGCCTGACAACATGCGTCAGCACATTGTCAATGCATGTGCGAACATTACTTAAGGCGAACTACCCGCTGTTGAGAGGAATGTCGTTACACGTATTGCCAAATGCATTGAGGTTGACGGACATCATTTTGAGCATTTATTGCTTTAGTGTGGTATTTACAGGTAATCACGCTGGAACAGCATGCGTTCTCACAAATGGTAGGTTCACAAAGTACATGTATCACATTGTAACAACTGAAATAAAATGTTCAAACGTACCGACGTTCTGTATTTTAATTTAAAAAACCTACCTGTTACAAACTGTTCGTCTAAAATTGTCAGCCATAGGTTTGTGACTATTATAGCGCCATCTACCACAAAGCGAAAAAAGTGGTCCAACTAAAACATTCATATTTCTTTACGTACTACACGAATACGTAATAAAAATGGGGTTTCCTATTTTAAAAAAACGCAGTTGATATCCGTTTGACCTATGGCAGCGCCATCTAGCGGGCCAACCATAGTGCCATATTGTTTCCTCCTTCAAGCTAGACAAGTTTCGTTCTTTGTAGTTTTTTCGTTTGACGCTTATTTCGTGAGATATTTGGTACCGGTCACTATCAATGGACCACACTGTATACCATCATCGGAGCCGCAGCAACGCCCTCAGACGGAAAGTTTTTGACCACCCCTTACAGTAATTACCTTTCTTTCTTTCTTTCTGTTTCTGAGATCGTTTTCGCGAATCACCGTCTTTCCAACTTTCTATTGCAGATGGTTGTCCACAGAACACGATGACTCTGTTTTTCATCAGTCACCGAATATCGGATCTGACTGGTCTGATACATTCCGCCATGACTTCCTCTTCTGTGCGAATCTCTTCGTACCAAGTAGCACTCGCACCCAACGTCCTCGATTATTTGTCTGAAATACTCCAATCTCTGTCCTCCTGTTACAGCTCAATCTAGTGCCACGAAAGTTATTCCCTGATATCTTCGCGCACGTTATCGTGTCCTTTCTTCTTGTCTATGTCTTCCACATATTTCTATCCCCGGCGATTCTGTGGAGAACTTTCTCATTTCTTATCTTATCATTCAGTGTTTCAAATCCTTCTACATCTACATCTACATACAGACTCCGCAAGCAACCGTGTGGGACGTGGTAGAGGGTACCTTGAACGACTCCTAGTCATCTCCCTCCCTGTACCACTCACAAATGCTTTATGCTTCCGTATGAGCCCTAATATCTTTGATCTTACCTTCGTGGTCCTTGCACGAAATGTACAGTACTTTGGCTGCAGCAACTGTAAATTACGGTTCTCCAAATTTTCTCAAGTGTTCCACGAAAAGAACGTCATCTTCTTTCAAGGGATTTCGACTTGAGCCCACTATGCATCTCCATAATACTCACATGCTGGTCGAACATACTGGTAACAAATCTAGCGGCCCGGCTCTGAATTGTTTCTTTCTTTAATCCGGCCCGTTGCGGTTCCCAAACACTCAAACAGTACTCAAAAACGGGCGGCACTAGGGTGTTCTGTACGCTGTCTCCTTTACAGGTGAACCATAGTTTTCTAAAGTTTTTCCAGTAAACCAAAGTTGATCATTCGCCTTTGCTACTATATTCATTACGAGTGTGTTCCATTTCATATCGATTTCTAACGTTACCCTTAGATAATTATTCTAAACGACGTGAATGTCTGCACCAGTACAATGCTGATGCTGTGTTCGAACAGTCTATAGCATCACACCTCAAACGGTTCAATACTCTTCCTCTCTGGTACCCCAACAGTCCACGAATCACTTCCATGGAATGTCGTGCTCGAAAAGTACATTATTAGGAATTTCTTCCTCAGATTAAGGCCAATGTCTGAAACTTGTAGACTTCATCTGGCCAGGAATTTCCTCTTTGCCTGTGATAATCTGTTTTTCATGCCCTGCTTGCTCCGTCCATCATACGTTTTTTTGCTTCCAAGGTAGCTGAAATGCTTCACTTCGTCTACTTCGACGTACCTCATTTTGACTTTCTGATTACGGGTAGTCTCGTTTCTGCCACTGAGCTTGTCTGTGATCTTTGCGAAAGCCTTTACGAGGAATAATGCCACAGTACTGTTGAAGAACTGATAGCTCTAATTTCGAAATTTTTCAGCTAAGTTCAAAAATGGCTCTGAGCACTATGGGACTTAACAGCTGTGGTCATCAGTCCCCTAGAACTTAGAACTAGTTAAACGTAACTAACCTAAGGATATCACACACATCCATGCACGAGGCAGGATTCGAACCTGGGACTGTAGCGGTCACGCGGTTCCGGACTGCGCGCCTAGAACCGCGAGACCACCGCGGCTGGCTTTTCAGCTAAGTAATAGAAATTAACTTTGATAGGAAAGAACCTAGCAAGCAGTCGTGGAAACAACTTTCATGTTTCCACAGTGGAATTCTGATCCGTGAAATGTTCGTAATCCATAGCTGACGCACTCTGTAAAGAAGGACTAAAGCAGAGGTAATTAACACGTCAAGCCACAGGGAGACAGCGCCTGCTACGGCCGCTGACAGAGGACGTGTGCGGAGGAAACAGTGCGGTTGGTTGGCGCCAGTAATTGGTGCGGTAGCCACGGTTCTGTCCACAACAAGAGTCGGACGTGGGCCGTTCGTCACCGTTGTGGCGGGTCCTCCTACACGGGCGTAGCGGCTGCTAATGAGCACGAGGGACTACTGTGCCAGTACTGGTGTCAGCTGGCGAGCGCAATATGTGACGAAGGTTGCTTGTGCACTGCGAGGTAACGAATCCATAACTCCTCGTGCTCTTCCTACCAACGGCCATTGTTTAACCCTTAGCTTCGCAGGTCATTCTTTTGTCACACTCTGTCCCAGGTACGGTCTGATAGACCGCTATATTTAAATAGCCATAAAAATTGCATTCATCAATTTGAGTGAAACAGTTCAGTTTTCTATGTGATAGGTTGCATACACCTTAATAGTTTTCAGGTTTTTGGTTTCTTTCTCAAAGGTTTTCATTGCACTCGTTGAAAATTTTTGTAGTGAAATCAATTTAGATTGGCTTCTTGCAACAATTTCAAATACAAGGCTCTTTTTTCTTCTTTTTTGGGTCACAGGTGGAGCGTGTTTTGCGTTTTCCAACCTTTCTACAATGACTTTTACTCTTCGCTCTGCTACACCCAGAGCACGGCAATTGGTTGCAGGAAGGTCACAGGGAATGTTATAGCTGTTCACTCGCTTTTTATGTATGGGATCACCAATGAATTTTCAAGCTTCTTCAAAAAATTAAAGCGGCTCACCTGATTATCGTCTGTGTTGGAACTGTGGGGGACAAACGAGTTCACTCAACTATGTCCAACATGGGGAAAAATAATGTCATTGGACATCATTGGAAGAGGCCCCTATGACCAGCGATATTTTTGTCAACTAAATATATTGGTAGTAGTACCTTTAACTAAAGATTCAGTCTCTACACTTCTGACTGCATCGCTTTTATCACCTGTTTCTTTCGAGGAATTCACAAGTGGCAAAACAAATTCGTCTTCACTTTCGCACTGTTTCTTATTCTGAATTATGTTCAGTTTCAATTTCGTTGTCACTATCTAATACAAAATCACTTCCTAAACTGTCCTAAATCCATTTTAAAGCATTATCCTCAAAGTCAGCAGACAGAGACCTGGCTACCGAATCCATAAAGCGAGGTCCCAGGTGCGATCTCAGAGACCGCCAGCACGAAAGAAGCAGTAATACACTGAAGAGCCAAAGAAATAGGTACACCTGCCTGATATCGTGTAGGGCTCCCACGAGCACGCGTAAGTGCCGCATCACGACGTGGCATGAACTCGACTATTGTCTGAAGTAGTCCTGGAAAGAAATTACTCCATGAAACCCGCAGGGTTGTCCATAAATCCATAAGAGTACGAGGTGGTACAGCACGTTGCAAGGCAACCCAAATATGCTCAATAATGTTCATGTTCGGGGAGTTTGGTGGCCAGCCGAAGTGTTTAAACTCAGAAGAGTGTTCCTGCAGCCACTCTGTAGCTATTGGGGTGCCGCATTGTCCTGCTGGAATTGTCCAAGTCCGTCGCAAAGCACAACGAACATGAATGGATGCAGGTGATCAGGCAGGGTGCTTACGTACGCGTCACCTGTCAGAGTCGTATCTAGACGTATCAGGGGCCCCATATCATTTCAACTGCGCATGCCCCACACCGTTACAGAGACTCCACCAGCTTGAACAGTCCCCTGCTGACATGTAGGGTGCATGGGGGCTTAATTAAATAAAAGATTGAAAATATTTTTTTTTTGTTTTAGTATGTCCGATTACGCAAGTCTCGTAAACGGTTGGCCCTGACTAGTACTATTACGCTATCTGACTGCAACAAACAATGTAAGAAAATTTTCGTAAACACAGTTAATTAATTAAGTCCCCAGCAACTATAAAACCTACAACACCAATAAGCACAAGAGTAACTGTTCTGTATGTGGGAGTGTGACTCAACGTCCACATCTGGCACGGTTCTTTTCCAACAAGACAAGAATTCTTAAATACCAACTATACTGACGTGACAAAAGAAATTTAGAAAAACTATAATTACGCAAGAAAACCAAAATTCACTCTAATACAAGAACACAAGCCAGATGCTTTGTTGACTGAACCTGTAGTGACGCATTATTTCAGACACACAATCAATAAAAGAACATTGTATTTTTTTACCTTCATATATATTGACGAAATGCACACAATAACATCTGCTATCTCTCCCATCAAATAACTGCATAAAACATGGAACAACACTCTTTACTACAACATCTTACTCCAACTTCACGACAACCACGAGCTCTTAACACACACTGTCTTCAACGAGCTCTCAACAGGCACTGACTTCTACGATCTCTTCACAAGCACTGACTGCCATGGACTCTCGACAACCACTGACTGCTACGAACTCTTATAACAAGCACTGTGGAGGCGGCTTAATAGTACTCTTTGGCGCACTCTCTGGCGCAGTGGCACAGTGTAGCCACCTTTCATATGCCCCTCCTCCACAGGCCAGAATTTGATGGTATTTTTGCCAGCATTGGTGGTGAAAATACCACCAAATTCGTCCAGAAAAATACAGACAAAAAAAAGATAATATTAATACCTAAATATCACATAATTAGTTAAAATTTTGGCTTTGCACTGACCTTTTACTAACCTAATATATGAAATACAGTAAGCAATACAACTTCTTTTCATGCATGTGGCTTTACATAATAGTTTACACAATATACAAAAAATCAGTTTATACAAATGTTCACATAAAATGCTTTCAATGATTAGTTTATACAAAAAAAAGACACTAACAGGTGACATCTTTTTAGTAGAAGCAGTCCATCAGTTGCACCCAGTAAAGTTTAGCAGGTACACCCAGCAACAAGTCACATTAGTTCAGTAGAAGCAGTTCATCAGTTGCACCCAGCAATGTTAAGCAGGTGCAGACACCAACAAGTGACATCATTTCAGTAGAAGCAGTCCATCAGTTGCACCCAGTAATGTTGAGTAGGTGCAGACACCAACAAGTGACACCATTTCAGTAGAAGCAGTCCATCAGTTGCACCCAGCAATGTTGAGAGCAGGTGCAGACACCAACAAGTGACACCATTTCAGTAGAAGCAGTCCATCAGTTGCACCCAGCAATGTTGAGCAGGTGCAGACAGCAACAAGTGACATTATTTCAGTAGAAGCAGTTCCATCTGTGGCACCCAGTAAAGTTCAAGAGGTACACACAGCAACAAGTCACATTAGTTCAGTAGAAGCAATCCATCAGTTGCACCCAGCAATATTGAGTAGGTGCAGACAGCAAAAAGTCACATCTCTCAGCAGAAGCAGTTCCATAAAATTCACTAGCACTGATCACACTGTTCATCATAGTTTATGAGCAGAAATTAAACATGTCCTAGTGTCACACATCATATTGAAAAGTGCAGGTAACAGTTCAGAATACTTATCTTCACTAATCAGACAGTTCAGGCATGAACAATAGTTTGAATACACATACAAATGCTTTTACAGTAAGATACAAATCATAACAAACACACAAATGATATCAGATAATTGTCCTATTAACTATTACAATACACAAATACCAGCAAACCTATAATATTCATGGGTGTCAGTGCAAGCCACTACAAACAAATAAAATAATATTTAGGAGATAGGTGGTTAGGATTAGTAAAGGAAAACGCACAGAACACACTCACTCATCTCTCATCCACATTAAGTACTACTGTGTAACTGAATAGTGTTAATTGTGTAAATGAAATTCTGTCTAAATCTGATGTTCATCATGTGTATCAAGTAGTACTGGCAGCAATGTATAATAGTCAATAATAGTTAGTCAACGTCATAGTCATCATGTCAAGACCAATGTTTGCCAAGCCAGATCAAAATGTACTGTTGTTGAACAACTGTCAGTGAGCCAAGATATGCAATTACTTCCTCTCTCCAAAAAAAAGTATATACTGCTTAGTGATTTAACAAAGTGTGTGTATAGACTATCTTCCTTCTATTTTAGTGTTCTAGTCTGCTATCTTCATCCTCCTTGTTCCATAAGACCAACAAAAAAAAAAAAAAAATATGCTCCTCACTTACTTTACCTCTTATACACCAAAACTCCAATAATCATCAACTTAATCTCAATACGTGACTAATACTTCTTCAATACGTCGATACATATAACTCTAATCATCAATATCATTTACCTTACCTCTTGTCCACAAAAACTCCAATAATCATCATATACTCTCAATACCTCAATAATACGTCGCTACATATAAACCTCAGCACCAATATCATTTCACTTCCATAACAACTCTTTCCTCTAGTCAGTCTCCTCGAACAAGTACAGATAAAATCCTAATGCAACTTCAATTCAGCATCCCATACAATCCGAAGACACAGTGTCCACACACAACCTCTGTGTAATCCATCTGACCCAAATTTTCTACTCATTATAAATTATAAGATACATTTTGGTTCCTTGTCCATCATTAAATAAAAGAAATGCATACCTGACCTCTCAGACTTAGTTCGAATAACTCTCAGCAATTAAGTACAATTACGGAGTGTGAATGATCATAATATTTCACAGTGTGTACACCACTTCAAGAATCATAGCAGAAGCAAACATGTGGAGTATTTTTTGTGTCAAGTGTCACTTCCTATTTCAATTGCTCACGAAAATGCAGTGTGATACTGTCAATGGTCTAAACCTAGTTTTGGTCTGTCATGTCGTTAGCTTCCTTCCTATTAGCATAAATTTATACAGCTTCCATAAAACCTCAGCTCATGTGACTTCTATGACTTTCTTGTACTAATGTCGTTCGTCGAATGATAGCAGTTAATTTTTTGTATCTTAAAAATATAAGGCACTGAGCGTAAGCAAAACATGCAATAGCGAGTAAATATACCAGTAGAGAACAGAATGTCAACAAGTGGATGCAGCACAATTCCTATAACGAGGCTCTGCCAAGCGAACACTCTATAATTAATACAGTAGTGTGACCTAAACTCTATGTTTGTACACTGTACATCAGCATTTCTATACACCAAATTAAAGAGTAGTTGTGACGACAAACAGAAATATATAAATATGCAATCCATACGCATAGCAACAAACAGGTCATTAGCATCGTATCAGCATAAGCAAATAAATGTTCATATGTCATCTTAGCAAGTAAACATGAAGGCGCAAGCAGATAAATCACAAAGTATAACTTACATAGATAACCACAGTCAGCACAATTAATCAGGTGACAATTATAATTTAAATAAATAAGCACAGCAGGCACATAATTAAAAAATATGACATCAGTGAAATAGCAGTGCAGCCAAGCGATGCATAATATATACAAGTCACAACCCAGTTCATTAATAATCATTGTCAAAATCAGTTAACGTACGCAAGCACGTCGCTTCACAAGTAAATTCATAGAACATGAAAGTAGCACATCACGTAATCGCGAGCAGCAATTTACGTCTAAAGTACGTACCTAAGTGGAAATATGTTACCTGAAAAATGAACTCAATTAATAGTTACCTTTTTTAGTTTATTACTTTCTTCTTCGAAATTACATTCTTCCTGAAATTTTCTCGATAGCAAGTCGTCTTAACGTCGGACACGCACACAATTTACCTGTAGTTCTTAAATGCTTTATACACCGTATCCTGCAAAATACTGAATGTTAATAACACAATTCAACAAGTCCTTATAGCTTTATACTGAATTTAATCGGAGAAATTAGACTGTGTATTTGTTTGTGTCTGTCAGTGCATTCGCACTGAGCACTCGATCAGCTGTAGGCGCGTGACGTAGGAAGCTATTGTTCGCGGTCAACGACTGCCTTGTGCGGCGCGCAGACTTCACTGTTGCTTTGAGTATGTGCCGCCGCCAAAACATAGCGCGGTATCCTTGTACTCTCGGCATGTTTACATGTGGCTGTTAGTTCTCAAAAGTATGTCATTCCACAAAAATTTTGACGTTTGATATATGATGTATTCCTTTAGAGCGTCGTGATTTAAGAGTTTCTACTTCAACAGTGTTATCATGAATAATTTTGCGTATTCTATATGGACCGTTATAAAGCAGAAAAAATTTGCGACACAAGCCTTTTCCTTTATGAGACAAACGGTGGGACTTAATTAACACTTTTTGACCAACTGAAAAAAATTTTTAAACGACCAGGACGTCTAGCTGATTTCTCTCTTCTAGCAGCCGCAGATGCAATATTTCGTAGAGCCAGGTTGACAACTTCAGAATGTCGCAGTTTCCGTGAAGGCGGAAAAGGAACCATTTCAGAAATGCGATTTGTCGGTGCTTTGTTTTTTAATATCAATAGAGGCGGTAAAGAAGTTGAGTCATTAGGAAGTTCATTCAGAATGTTTTGAAAAATATGAAGATACTGATCCCAAGTTCTGTGATTCTGATGACAATAAAGACGGCACAATTTATTGATTTCCTTCATCCATCTCTCTGAAGCGTTAGATTGAGGGTGAAAAAGTGAAATGAAGATTGGTTTAATTTTACGACGCTGTAGAGTACGAAGCCAAATTTTAGAACGAAACTGTGATCCATTATCTGATATAACCTTATCAACATGACCAACTTCTTTAAGAAAATGTTTGATGAAAGCATTAGATACTGAACGAGCTGTTGCTTTGCGTAACGGTGTAAAACACACATATTTTGATGTCAGTTCCACTGCTACGAAAATGTACGCAAAACCATTAGTAGAACGAACCACTGGACCGAACAAATCGACTGCAGCCATCTCCTTTAATTTCGCTGGAATGACGGGAAACAACGGTGCTCTGTGAGAAATCGTTGGAGGCTTAGCCCTTTGACATAATTTGCATTTGGCAAGAACAGATCGAATACGTTTTTCCATATTACTGAAGTAACAATTTTCTCGTAATTTATGAAAGCATTTTCGGGGACCAAAGTGTGCATAACTGAAATGTGTGTACCAAACCAATTTATTGACCCACTCATCAGGAATACAAACTAACCAAACAAAGTTGTCGACCGATTTTCGTTTAAAAAGAAGTTTCCAGATAGATCGCAAAAACGAGGTGTGGCCAAATCGTCCAAACTAACAAAGCGTCTAGGAAAATTACAGACACCAAGGAAATTACGAACGTCACGTTTTGTGCTAGGAACAACATAATTACGAACAGCATCTAATTTCTCTGGATCAGGAAGAATACCTTCTGTAGAAATAATGTGACCGAGAAATTTCGCCTAAGAACGACCAAATTCAGATTTTTCCAAGTTCACTGTCATGCCAACTCGTGCAAAAATACGTAACAATGAATCCAAAATTTTGTTGTGCTCACTCCAAGAACGTTTAGCAATAAGAATGTCGTCAACATAAGAAGTAATATTGTCACGAAGATAAACAGGTAACATTTCGTTTAAACTACAATGAATGCTGCAATAGGTACATTAAGTCCAATCGGTAATTTCCAAAGTCACTTTTGGGTAAAACAGTCATATCAGGTTATTGTTCACTTACTCACTAGATAGCTTGATAGTAGAAGAGTTGTTTTTGACAGATGCAAAGAATAGTAAAAGAGTAGGCAGCGGTACAGAAAACTAAAAGAGAAACAGCACCACTACAGCTCGGGGCCCTATGCTCGCTACGGCACATATTCACTTAGAGTAGTGAATCCCCTGAGGACTTTAATAGCTGCACATAATTTCAAGTTTGTGACTTTGTGGCACATCTGGCGGAAGTGCGTACGTAAATTGATCTAGCCATGAACATGGATGTATCTCATTCTTAGAATTACGGAAGATCTTAAATTTCCGAACAGTCAAAAAGTGTTTATAGTCAAAGTTTTCACCTCGTGGCGACAAAGACCTACCGCGTCTGTCCCAGTCCGAATGTCGATTATTGTAAAGTTCGCGCGCCTGGCGCTCTCTTGTTGCTTCTCGTAAAAGAAATAAATTATTTTCTTCAAAGCCTTCCGCTAAACTAACACTTGTCAATTTATCTGAGATCTCCTCAACTCTTTCCGATGAGTCACTTAATTGTCCTTTCTGTTTATTTACGTCTTCCGTAAGTGTCGCGACTCTGGTTTCGGTGTTGTCACTTTTAGTAGTTAAGTGTTCACACTGTTGCGTTAAGTTATTTATTCTGTCATTTGGTACGGATTCCTCGATTCTTTCAATTATTTCTTCCTTATCGTGTACACGCTGTAACTCTGAAAATTTCTGTACTATCACGCGATCTTCTTCTTCCTGTTCCCTGCCCTGTTCCTCTTGTCTAATTTTTGTTGAAATTAAGCTATTATTGTGAGCCTTCAAAATCGGTTGTACTTCTTCTCTAATTTCTTTATTTGATTCGTCTTTCATGTATTTGAAACATGTCCCTGTTCGTGAGCCTAACTGTGTTTCCATTGTTCCCATATCAGTTTCTAATTCAGACAGTAACTGTGATCCCACTGCTTTCATCTCGGTTTTAACTGTTCCTATTTCTGTTTTAAATTCAGATCTTAGCCGAGTTTCCATAGTTCCCATCCGTGTTATCATTGCTTCCATTCGTGATCCCAGTGAGTCTAACTTCGTTCCCATTGTTCCCATTTGTGATCCCAGATTTAATATTGCACTCATCAACTGCTCCATATTAAATTGTTCAGAATTCTTTTCGCCCCTAACATCTCCCGCAAAACTAACTTCCTTCGTCACAGCTGTAAGGCTATCTGTGTTCGATACTATTTCAGAATCTTCTGTCGTTAATCTCAGATTCTGTGAATTTTCCGATTGAGAAAAATTTTGAAATGGTTCCGGACTATTTTCCCGACTTATTAAATTATTTTCAACTCCATTATTCATCATACAGTTGTCCTGTGTTGGCGAGTTCGCCATGTCAACAATTTCGTTATTCTGACTATTCATCAATTTTGCCTGTTTCATCGACCGCGTAATCATTTACAAAACATAAAAAAAATTCGTCACTGTTCGAAAATCACACAATGCCTCCTTATCTCCAACAATACCATTCACATGCAATGTCTCCCTCAAACACGATCAATCGAACAATTGAAATAATTGCACAAAATTGTCAAATGCGTATACAAGGCAATAAAAATTAAATTTTGAAAAATACCATTAGAAGAATGCCAATTACCAAATCTACACATGCAAAATAGACTACAATTAATAAACTACAAATTACTACAACAATACTACGGTCTACTATTTTCACAATCAGAACAATTCCAAGGGACGATCCGAAGCAGCGGTCGCCACGTGCATGGGGGCTTAATTAAATAAAAGATTGAAAATATTTTTTTTTGTTTTAGTATGTCCGATTACGCAAGTCTCGTAAACGGTTGGCCCTGACTAGTACTATTACGCTATCTGACTGCAACAAACAATGTAAGAAAATTTTCGTAAACACAGTTAATTAATTAAGTCCCCAGCAACTATAAAACCTACAACACCAATAAGCACAAGAGTAACTGTTCTGTATGTGGGAGTGTGACTCAACGTCCACATCTGGCACGGTTCTTTTCCAACAAGACAAGAATTCTTAAATACCAACTATACTGACGTGACAAAAGAAATTTAGAAAAACTATAATTACGCAAGAAAACCAAAATTCACTCTAATACAAGAACACAAGCCAGATGCTTTGTTGACTGAACCTGTAGTGACGCATTATTTCAGACACACAATCAATAAAAGAACATTGTATTTTTTTACCTTCATATATATTGACGAAATGCACACAATAACATCTGCTATCTCTCCCATCAAATAACTGCATAAAACATGGAACAACACTCTTTACTACAACATCTTACTCCAACTTCACGACAACCACGAGCTCTTAACACACACTGTCTTCAACGAGCTCTCAACAGGCACTGACTTCTACGATCTCTTCACAAGCACTGACTGCCATGGACTCTCGACAACCACTGACTGCTACGAACTCTTATAACAAGCACTGTGGAGGCGGCTTAATAGTACTCTTTGGCGCACTCTCTGGCGCAGTGGCACAGTGTAGCCACCTTTCAAGGGCTCATGGATTCATGAGGGTGACTCCAAGACCGTACACATCCATCCGCTCGACACAATTTGAAACGAGACTCGTCCGACTAGACAACATGTTTACAGTCGTCAACAGTCCAATGTCGGTGTTGACGAGCTCGCGCGAGGCGTAAAGTTTTGTGTCGTGCAGTCATCACGAGTGAACCTTCGGCGTCGAAAGCCCATATCGATGATGTTTCGGTGAATTGTTCGCACGCCGACACTTGTTGATGGCCCAGCAATGAAATCGGCAGCAATTTGCAGAGGAGTTGCACTTCTGTCACGTTGAAAGATTCTCTTTAGTCGTCATTGGTTCCGTTCTTGTATTATCTTTTTCCGACCGCAGCGATGTCGGAAATTTAATGTTTTACCCGATTCCTGGTATTCACGGTACACTAGTGAAATGGTCGTACGGGAAAATCCCCACTTCATTGCTGCCTCGGAGATGCTGTGTACCATCGGTCGTGGGCCGACTATAACACCACGTTCCAACTCACTTAAATCTTGACAACCTATCATTGTAGCAGCAGTAACCGATCTAACAACTGCGCCAGACTCTTGTTGTCTTCTATAGACGTTGCCAACCGCTGGGCCGCATTCTATCTGTTTACATATTTCTGTATTTGAATATGTATATCTATACCAGTTTGTTTGGCGCTTCAGTATACTATAGGTACACGTCACATTCAAGTGACTGCTCACAAAGAAAACTTCGGCAGCTTCGGGAAAGAACAACCAGAAACGGCTGTAATCTCCTCCTACGCTTTGGCAACGGAGTAACGTTAAATGCTAGCGGTCTGTGAGACAACCATTTTGACGTTAAGGTTTAAGGTATCAGTCTTTCACCATCAGGTTGTTCAGTTTTCTGACGAGATGATTGGAACCCTGAATACGTGGCGCCACCATTAGACTTGTCTGAAATTATTGTTCCCTTCATATTAGGTGTTATATTCTACATCCGACTCGCTTCTGTAGTCGAAGTGACTAAGGTACGCTTGTGCAGTGGCCCTTGATTCGGAGATACGAGGATTCGAAGCCTGGTGGTGTAAAATTGTCACTGTCGGTATTAGAACGGCAAAGGGGGCAGAGGTGGTGGCGTAAAGTTCCTGATAACCAGTCACTGTGCCACTGTCCTTGATTAAATTCCAAACCTCTCGTCAGTGTCTGGCGAAGTGAGCGCGTCTGACATTGTTGACGGTGACCCTCCCGTCGAATGGGGACTTTAAGGTAGGCAATTCGAGAGGAGAAGGCAGTGTGCCGTCACAGCTAATTTAGCCGAACATTTTGCTGTAACAGCTGGATTACTTATTTTAAATAGAAATAGTCAGTAGTGTATTTTCAACTGTTTATTAATAAAACCAATTACTGTCAGTTTTTGTGAGATCAAAGGTAAATGTGCTTCAACTAAGAGAGCAATCGATAAACAGCCTTATAATTTGGAAAAGATGACAGAAACTAGGTACCGGATCTGCTTAATTTCTCGTCCTTGTTAATAAGAATCTCTGATGTCAAAACTAGCTAAAATTTTTTCATTAAACAAAATAAATAATTATGTGCTCTCCTGGGAAGGAAACCGGAAAGATGATCAAGAACTTTGGTCGTTTCTATTAGACTTATAAAGAAATAAATATATTTAATTAACACTGTCGGTACTGGCTCAATACTTGTCCATGTCCGAATAAGCCAGACAATTTCAGCTGAGTCCAAAGATTAACACCAATTAAGGCATTTTGTTTTCTTTAAGATGCAACTATGAACAGAATCCTGTTTGATAAGACATGGACAAATTATATTATTGCACATGACATCGTTTTCGTAAAATTAAAAAAGTCATACATTCATATAGGAAGAGAAAATGAGTTCATAAATACATAATGAAAATGCTGAATAACGTTTTTAAATACAATAGCACTTTCCATGTGGATTTGTACTACATTTTCGTGAGAAATATTTTAAAACTGGCTTGCATACACAGAGCCACACAGCACTGTTCCCACTGATAACATGCCTCCTTGCGAGATGCTTTTTCACTTTCTTTCTTTGCTTTTGAAGAACAAACACAACATATATGGGAGGAATATTCTTTGACTGTGGGTGACTTGTGGGTGGTCAGTCTGCAGTTCCGTTTTCGTTTTTTGGAACTGTCGGCAAGAATGACAGTGAAATCAGTTTCAAAAATGGCTCTGAGCACTATGGGACTTAACATCTAAGGTCATCAGTCCCCTAGAACTTAGAACTACTTAAACATAACTAACCTAAGGACAGCACACAACACCCAGCCATCACGAGGCAGAGAAAATCCCTGACCCCGCCGGGAATCGAACCCGAGAACCCGGGCGTGGGAAGCGAGAACGCTACCGCACGACCACGAGATGCGGGCTGAAATCAGTTTATTTTCACTTTCTTGGTCTGAAGTGGACCCTGTGACCAAAATGCATTCGATACTCCTAGTAAGAACAAATAAAGAAAAACAGTTTCCGCCACCATTTTACCGTTCCGTGTCTGAACGCATTGTACTGTAGTCGTCTTCAAAGACAGCTGTGTCGTCCAAATCATCTTCACTATCTAGAGCATCGACATTGTCTGCAAAATTCGGCAAATCGAAAGTTTCTTCATCAGATAAATCACGGGGCACCATTTTGCTTACACAGAATACGAATGACGTGCTCTATCCGCAGGTGATAACAATGACTCATAACGAACGAAAACGACATGCACATTCACGCAGTCTAGCAGTGCAAGTAATAAATAATGGTATGAACATCGTACATCGATAGTCTGGGGTGCAAAAGCAAAGCGCAGCGCTTTTTAATCAATAAAATATGATAGTCTGTAGAACCTGTTGGCTCGGCGTTTTTGGAAGGCAGCGGGGCCTGTAGAATCTACGGACTTGGCGCCGAGAGGGTTAAGTGGTAATTTTTCACATTTGATCTTACTTCAGCAAGAATGTTCGGCGATGCTTCTGTGGAACTCTTGACAGGATAATTCTAAGTTACTTTTCCCCATCCCCATCTCTGATTTTGTCCGTAATAGATATGAGGTCGTGGTTGGTGCAGAGCTGAATAAGTGGTTGAGCCAACGTTTCAACTCTGAAAATCATCATCTTTGCGATTATGTCCATTTGTCGTTTATGAAAGAGAACATCCTTTCGGCGTTGGCATTGTGGCTTGAAATTACAAAGCTATATTCTGCCAGTTTCAGTAACACTTGCAAGCACGCGGTCATGGCACGGCTGTGCGGGAGGGGTATCGGCTGACCAGCACATTCTACTGTGTCTCGCTGACCCTGCGCCTAGCACGGCACTGACGTGTTTGTTAAGCCGTCCTCACAGTGGACGACGCAGCTAACGTTGACGTGGACACGGGCGGCAAGTCCGACCTAACGAGAGACAACGCCGTCGGCTCACGGGGCGAGCTGGTTAACGTAATTCGCGCCTTCAGCGCTCTCTGACGGCCGTTGTCGGCTATATTTTGCTCACAGACCACACACTTTTTTATGAAAATCCACGCGGGTATAATAGCTACTTAACTGTGTTAGCGATAGTCTAAGAGGAGAGGAGAAAACCACGAGGAAGATTCTGGACTCGTCGATGGCTTGAACAACGAACTGGTGGTAGAGAAATACTGCATAACGCTGTACAACGATCTGAGATATATACTGGCAGAAGTTATTCTTTAACTCAATTGCATTTTCATCCCATTTTCGGTTTTAAACTCAATATAGTTAAGGTATAGTGTCTAATGTTAGTCTGCGCATGAAGTTATGAATTTCATCACACAGATTTCAAGATCAAGATTCGTTAATAGTTTCGCAATTTCATGCGAACGGAAGACGAGTTTTTTCGATGCTGCTCAGCATCATTGAAAAAGACACTTGTCGCAAGATATGCATTTTACGGAAAGTTTCATAACAGCAAACACTTCCAGTGTGTAACTTGTGAACTTGTATTTACTTTCTAATATAGACTGGCAGTCACGTTAAGATTTCTGGCCACTGGGGAAACATTCCAGTTGTTGGCCTTTGAAACAAGAATTCCAGCAAATAGATTGCTTACGACTTGGATAGCAGTGTCAGCGTTAGGCACTTCGATAGCAGTTCAGAAACACTTTTGTCAGTTAGAGATCAGCAGTCACTGCAAAGATTGATTATTTCGTATGTCGCCCTTTACTTACGATACATCTGTGTAATTGCCAAAGTTAAGTATTGTATATTTTCTTACTGCTACAAAACTCATTAATACGACTTGTTTGATTTTCTATCTAGCGAAGCGAGTACGCAGGGTTCCTAGACACTACAGAAATTAGTGCAATCCAAGTAAACTGCCACATCACCAGGTCTGTTAATACACAACTCGCGTGTGTGATGAACTTTATTAAGTCCTGTTCAGTTTCTCCAGTTTGAGAAATATATGATAGCACCTTACTACTACTCTCCATAACGGATGTGTTTACCTACAGGGGGATACTGTTGTACTTCCACTCAGCATTAAAAGCCGCGTTCTATTTTTCACTTAGAAAGATGCTGGGTTGTTGTAAAATGCGATTAGACAACGAATTTTAGAAGAAAGTTCTACGAACAGCCTTGATTTAGTCTGGAAGTCAAGGTATACAAAACTCGCATTTCATTTATACCACTGTACAGTCCAAAGAGATAGTTCAGTTAAATCATGAAATACTTCAGCTGGCCGCGGTGGCCGAGCGGTTCTAGGTGCTCCAGTCCGGAACCGGGTGATACCTACTGTCGCAGGTTCGAATTCTGCCTCGGGCATGGATGCTTATGATGTCCTTAGGTTTAAGTAGTTCTAAGTTCTAGGGGACTGATGACCTCAGATTTTAAGTCCCATAGTGCTCAGAGCCATTTGAACCATTTGAAATACTTCTGAACGACTGTGGGCATTGGTTTGTTCCACAACGCATATTTGAAAAAACTTCGAGGAAACGTTTTATTGTCTTCTGTCCTTGCCTTTTCATCCTTCGGAACCCTTGAGTTTAAAACATCATAGCTGCCATTGGTCATTGATCAGTTCAGTTAAATTTACTTCCACTTCTTTGTTTAGCAGATATTTAACATCTCGCGCACAACGGTGTGAAAACAGCTGTGCTCCCATCCATGCAGACCTTCCGAGCTCGTCCTTTTAATTCTATGTGAGCCTCCATAATATGGTGTATGATGTTCACGTCTCTGTTCTGTGTTGCTAATCGATTTTCAAAAAGCGTCTTGGTTAATACTGTGCTGGTGGACAGACTTACTTCACCATCTAAAATATGATTTATAAGCAATTTAAGCACATGTGTGATACCACAGAAAACTCACTTTCATCTCACTGGAGCCATAGGGTTTCGAAAGTAGGTTTTCGTCGTGGAAACTCCAAGCCCCTTTCAGACCTTTGAGTTCTTGCTTCCCATATCGTAAATTACTGCTGAAATTTGGGTTATAGCTGCATTACAAGATTCAGGAGTAAATGGTTAGTCACGGTAATATGGAAGTCAAAATGTACAGACTGTTTGCATGATAACAAACCGCGAAACATGGCCGTAGTTTTTGTTTGGCCCTAAAATTACATCTCCTGATAAGTCATACCACACCAAATATGACTAGACACACTCATCTCATCAAAACTTAGGACGTCTGTTTTCTCTAGAGATTTGAATGTTTCTGTCTAAGGTTCATAAGATCCAGCACTTCTTTCAGGATTTCTGGTCTCCTCTTCAACTGTTTGGCCCATTTCTAAAGTGTTGGCAGCCCCAAGGAAGTATAAGCTTTGGACGAGAAAACTCTTAAGAGGAGTAGTATCTTTCGGGCCACACTTAACTCTATTTTTATTATTAAGCAAAGTTCGAATCTGACCTGATGTGAAACAATGAGATAAAAGACTATTAGAATTATCTGTAATTTGTTGTTTTATTACAGAAGAAGCTCTGCTATTTACTTCCACAGCATCGCTCGAAAACTTGTCTTTTAGGGAATTGTTACTTTTTTAAAAGCGTAGTTGCCTTTCCTCAGCAGTTATATTTCAGTTTTTAGTCTGTCTGCTTCCTCTTTAACAGTGACGTCTAAATCACGAACTATCTCTGCGCTAGTCGATTGATCAAATAAAATTTTTATCGGAGATGACGCTTCTGAAGTAGACGCGCTCTCCTTCGTGCTCTTTTCTTTTGATATCGGCGATCTCTTGCTGATGTTACCTAGTAATAAAACAAATCTACTTTGAATAACGTTATTATTATTATTATTAGTATTATTATTATATTTTTTATATTGCTATTTTTGTTGTTGTAAAAATTAATCCCCTGTATTCACTATACAAAATTAATGCGCGAATAATTCCTGACCCGATGTCACAAGAAACGTGTTTCTGAAGAGAATGAATATCTGGCAAATTACCTGTGCGTTGTTCTCGCTGGTGCTTCCGACAACCTCGAAAGCATCTCCATGCCAGTTGGGGACTTTTTGTGACGGCACGACGTCACTCTTTAATTTTATTTTCGAAGGCAACCTCGGAAGCTCACTTTTTTAAGTGCCGTTCACAATCTTCGAGAAGGAAATGATCTGAACAAATCCTTTCATTAACAGGATCATCTCTATTACGGTGTGATACCTATAAGCGCTGTAGTACTCTGCGTTTCGGAAATAGATGATAAGCGAGATCGACAGTTTTATATGAAGCGTTTTTGCGGTCAGCAATAGCACAATGATCTCTCCTTGAGCTCATAGTAATACCAAACTACCAGCCACAGAAACAGGTAACAAGCAACTGCACGCTATTTATTTCAACAGAGAGGTTCTCCAAACTCCTTCTCGCTTCCCGTGTTCTATTGACGTCATGCTGCTTCGTCAGCAGTCTGTTCTGGAAGTCAATATGGCATGTTCTGGCCTGACATATCTATATATCTTATTTGAACAGTTCTCGGGTATCCGACGGGTAGCGTCGTAATTTCTCCACAATATTACGGCAGACGTAGACGCTGCCATCTTCAGGTGGTTCCTGATGCATGCTGCGCTCTGCACTGCACTGCACTGCAGATCTCTGGTTACATCTACCAGGAGTGAGACAGGCTAAGCAGCGAAGCTGCTGTTCCTGTGTGAACCTCAAGAACTATTTTTGGCCTCACGGTTAGGATTGGCCTATGTGAGCTTCCGCGTGGGTGCCGACGCTGTTCCTCTCGGCGCCATATATATACTAGCCGTTACCCCTCCACCGTTCCTTTCCTGGTGTCTTCGGTGCGGCCGGCGCGGCGGCTACTGGAGGTGGTGGGGGAAGCGGCGCCTGGGGTCTGCAGTCTCCTTCGCTGCTGCCGTCGGGGGTGGTCATTGATCTCTGGGACCGCATCTTTCTCTCCAGGCTGAGTGCAGGGTTCCAAGCCTAACTAAGCTGAAGGCCGCTGTATTTATTAATTAGATCGTCCTGTAGTCGGATTTCGATGGCCTATTTAGTAACGCAGTCCAAGAAGTAGGAGGATTGACAGAGTATTTTTAGTTTTTCATAGTCCATAGTCTAGCCGGTCTTTATACAATGGTCAGCCACGGCTGATTTAGTGGCCTGGCGTAATTTGGTATGGCGCTTGCGTTCGAGGCACCTCTCTTCTACAGCGCGGACTGTCTCCCCAGTGTATGATTTTCCGTACTGACAGGGAATTTGATAAACGCCTGGCTTCCGAAGGCCTAGGTCATCTTTCACTGAACCCAGTAGAGTCAAGGTTTTTGCGGGGGGTCGGAATACACATTTCACATTGTGTTTCCCCAGGATTCTGCCAATTTTTCTTGAGGTGTTTCCGACAAACGGAATGCACGCCAATGACTTCTTCTGTTTCTTCTTCTTGTTCTCTTGGCGCAGTCTGTCTGAGTGCGTGTCTTATTTGCTTCTGCTTGTACCCATTTTTCCGAGATGTTGTCTCGAGGTGCTGCAGTTCTGCTGGAAGGCCCTCCTGATCGCATATCGATCGCGCCCTGTGAGCCAGTGTGCGCAAAACGCCTTCACGCTGGGAGCTGTGGTGGCAACTGAAGGCACTTAGGTACAAATCGGTGTGTGAAGGTTTTCTGTATACACTGTGTCCCGGCTTGTAGTCAGGTTTCCGTTTCACCAGGACATCAAGAAACGGTAGGGCACCATCCTGCTCCACCTCCATCGTGAACTGTATGTTGGGGTGCAGCGTGTTGAGGTGTTCGAGAAATTCATTTAAGCTGTCCCGTCCACGTGGCCAAACAACGAGCGTTTCATCCACGTAGCGGAAGGAACAAGTTGGTTCTTGTTTGGCTTGTTCTAGTGCCTTCTCCTCGAAATTCTCCATAGAAAAGTTGGCTACAACCGGTGAAAGCGGGCATCCCATGTCGACGCCATCTGTCTGTTCATAATAATTTCCGTCGAACAGGAAGTATGTTGAGGTGAGCACGAACTCGAAGATCGCATATCTGTATATCCTTAAGATATATCTTGTTATTCCTCCTTATACCTCGCGCTTGTCGTTAGCTTGGATCAAATGGTTCAAATGGCTCTGAGCACTATGGGACTTAACATCTGAGGTCATCAGTCCCCTAGACTTAGAACTACTTAAACCTAACTAACCTAAGAACATCACACACATCCATGCCCAAGGCAGGATTCGAACCTGCGACCGTAGCAGCAGCGCAGTTCCGGACTGAACCGCCTAGAACCGCTCGGCCACAGCGGCCGGCCGTCAGCTAGGAACAAACGATAGTAGTGCATTCTCTGCTTCATCGCTAAGAAGCCTGACAAAATCAAGGTATGCCAGAGTTTTACATCTTTGGCCAGACACGACCGTAAAAACTCGGACACGTCCAGCTACAGCCAGAAATCTGGCAACCCCAGGCACAGGGTTTCACCCTCTCCCTTCCCTGCATCCATAACAGCACAAACCGAACACTACACTGTACATGGACTCATCACAGGCATCCATACGACACATTTTGTTGTGTACATAGTTCCGCATAGTCAACGCGTACACAACATTCTCACTAGAGCGCGCCCCGCTAAGCACAACAGCGCAGGCACAGCGCTTGTCCGTCTCTGCACTACGAGATGGCTCTGCCTTAGAGACGGACCAAATTCTGCTTCCGCCGATCCGCGTATTAATACGTAACGCAACCAATGAGATTGCTGCTAATGTAGAACCTTTTCTCCTCGCAGATCACACTCGCGCAGTGATACCTGAACGTGCGAGGTATTATAACAAGTGTACAGACCTCCGATCAGTCAGTCTGCATTTGTCTGCACCAGTCTGTAAAAAGTCTGCATTAGTCTGCACCTAATAAGATTATCATATTCCTGTACATAGCCATGAAGATAAATGTATAGACACTTTGTCAAGTATCAGAGATATGTGAGAATAAGATTAACGTACCAAGACCAAAAGAACTTCAGATTGTCAATTGTAAATAGCATCCAGAATCAAGTTATGTAATGTCTACGCTTTTTATTATTTTGATAAATATGTGTGAAAATTAATCAAGTTCTGTTTAAAGATGGTCACTGTCAATCTGCTACTCTAAGTGTGCAAGTGGCATTTCTATCGTCTGGCCTAACGGCAGAAGATAAACACGCCACGATAAGACCACGAGACATATTGCTGACACTCGCCTACTTTGTTAGAGCGACAAGTCAAATAATCTGATGGTGTGTGTACCGAAGGTCTTACAGTACGCACACCACACATTTACACACTTAGTACTACACAACAGATCAGAGGAGGGCAATAGCTAACAACCCCCACTGGAAACGTGCCTAGAACAGTGAAGCAGGAGTCTCTCATCCGCTCTCCTGCTTTTATTTCGCTGAGTATGGCACTGTCTTGACGCTCTACATCTGCATCTATACTATTCAAACCATTGCGACGTTCATGGTTTCCATTGTGCCACATTTTATAATTGCTTGTCATACATTCATGAATGGAACACAGATAGAATGACTGCTTAAATGACTCTGTGCGTCTGATTTCGTCTTTGCGGATCATACAGGACTGATCCATACGTGGTTGTAGTATATTCTTTATTTCTGTTAGAATTATTTTCTGACTGACGTTTCAGTAAGTCGATTGGTACAGATGAGGCGTCAGGGAATGGCAGCTGATTCTCAGGCATGGTCGCTGTGCTGGCTGTCAAGCCAGGCGAGTCAGTTCGCAGGCCTTCAGAACGGTTCGATAAGGTCCGAATTACTCTCTGTGCCAACGTCTTCATCTCAGAGTAGCATAGCACCTGCAACCTGCGTCCTTAATTATTTTCTGATATATTCCAATCTGTCTTCCACTACAGTTTTTACCCTCTATAGCTCCTTCTAGTACCATGAAAGTCATTTCCGGACGTCTTAAGGTATATCCTATCATCCTGCCCCTTCTTCTTGTCAGTGTTTTCCATATATTCCTTTCCTTTTCGATTCTGCAGAGAACCTCCCCATTATCAGTACACCTAATTTTCAGTATTCTTCTGCAGCATCACATCTCAAATTCTCCAATTCCCTTCTATTCCGATTTTCCCACAGTCCACGTTTCACCACTATACAATGCTGTGCTCCGAACGTACATTCTCAGAAACGTCTTCCTCAAATTAAAGCCTATGTTTGACACTAGTAGACTTCTCTTAGCCGGGAATGTCTTTTTTGCCAATGCTAGTCTGCTTTTTATGTCCTCCTTGCCCCATCTGTCATTGGTTACTTTGCTGCCTAGTGAACAGTATTTCTTAACTTCATCTACTTCGTGGTCACCAATTCCGGTGTTAATAAAAATACGTGTATGCAAGTAAAGCAAAGGACATCTACTCCTGAAGCTATATTTTGCTAAATCTTTTAGTTGCTGCACAAAAATATTGAGAAGTACAATGTCAGATTCGCAATTTTAAGAAATTATCATAAAAACTATCTGTTTAAAAACTTCGACTGTTTGTATCTTACAGTGTCATATCGTAGTTGTCTTACCGCTTTTAATCATCTTCACTGTGATCTTTTAGAATCAAGAAATTTGGTGGGTCTGCAGTGAAAAATGTGGTTGCTTGCCACTTCACGTTCATTGTGCTCTAGATTTCACGTTAGGGTGTAAGAAATGTAGCCATTATACCGAAACTGTTTTCAAAAGTGGAAAGGGAGACGTGTGTCACTACAGCGTGGGGTATAGTACACGTAGATCGGATATGCTGCCCCGCACACAGTCGAAGCTGCCTACACGTGCTACGCCCAATTCACTTGTGTGTTTTATGTTTCTGTTTCTTATGCGACGTACTAGCTCAGTCACGGCCAGAATCTAAGTTTGCGTTCCAGTTACGGGGACAACTGCCAACGTTAAATAGAAGCTGAAATCTGTGCGACATGTTAAGGTGAGGCTCGAATATTGGGCTGGTAATGATAATGAGCATATGGCATTGGTGACCGGGAGACCCCTTGCGGGGCGACTTGCGAGTGAATGAGGATGAAAGACACACAACACCCAGTCATCTCGAGGCAGAGAAAATCCCTGACCCCGCCGGGAATCGAACCCGGGACCCTGTGCGCGGGAAGCGAGAACGCTACCGCAATACCACGAGCCGCGGACATTGGGCTGGTAAGGGAAGAGTCATGAGATCAGATACGTAGCTCACCTTCCTTTTTTTAAGCTTGGTTATTTATTTTCTCGAAGAAAAGTAAGTTATCGCAGAAGTGCAATCACAATATCAGTATCTTTCACTGTAGTCAGTATTAACACTATGCCGTCCGGCGACACCACAGTGGTGTTGTGCGCGAAATAGCGGTCAACGGCCGGCGACACCACAGTGGTGTCGTCTGCATAGTATCGCGCAATGGCCGGCGACAGCAGGTTAGGATCTTTTGGATTCTGTTGGTGTTTTGTTTAGGTAACAATAAGTTACATACGTCAACAAGTGTTTTGTTTTTATAAGTACTTGTGCCCTTTCATCACGGTGGACGAAGAGACAATAGGATTATTTACGATAAATGCGCGACTGATGACCTCAGAAGTTAAGTCCCATGGTGCTCAGAGCCAGATAAACGCGCGGACGTCTTGTCTGACGTTCCGGACGACTTGGCCGATTGGGAAGAAGATATTGGATATTAAAAAAAATGAAAGTGAAGTAGACTCGTAGGAAGATAGTGAAATACGTCCAAGAAGAATTCGGCGAACGCTACGATTATCAACTGATTCGGCTGAATCAGACGAAGAAGACAGCGCACAATGGTCAGACTTTGATTTACCGAGGACCAGTATTAAATTTGAAGGATCCCCGGGTACAAACATATTTCCCAGAGATACACAGAGCGTCGATCATATCGTACAATTATATATTGGGAACGATCTATTTGAATATATTAGCATCGAAACCGAGAAATACTACAGTCAAAATTGCAGTAGAAGGAAACTGGATTTAAAAAGTGCCAAATTTGTCGACGTTACGGGACCTGAACTTAGAAAATGGTTTGGGCTTGCTATCCTTATGGAAACTGTAAGAAAAGCAAGGATCAATGATTATTGGTCAACGAATCTGTTGATGGACACACCGATATTTCGCAAAACGATGTCCCGCAACCGATTCAGGCAAATATTAAGATTTTACATTTTTCTGGCAGCAACAATAAACTGGGTAGTGCCGACCGGCTTGTCAAAGTGCAATTCGTAATTGATTATTTTTCCAAAAAGTTTAAAGAACCGTTTAATCTAAATCAAAACATCTCAATTGATGAAGGAATGATACCGTGGCACCGTGGCATGGACGGTTAAATTTTAAAGTTTACAGTTTGTCAAAAATTACGAAATACGGCGTACTCATTCGGATGCTGTGTGATTCGAGTACGGGATACATTTCCTCATTCAATATATATTCCGGCGCTGGACAGCCTTTAGCAAAAATAGTGACGAAACTATTGACACCTTCTGATTGAAAGTGGCATCACTTCTGCATGGATAATTATTATAACAGTGTAGGACTTGCTGAGAAGTTACTTGAAAAGGAAATAGAGGATTTCCGGAAATTTAAAGCGCGCAGAAGTCAATGTGTTTGAAGCTCGTCATCAAGGGAAAGGTGACAAGCGGCCGTCGACAACCCAAGTAATCCGACTTCGCGCTGCCGGCGCCAAGCGAATAAATGTGTACGAGACGTGCTGAGGGCAAAGTGTTAATTGCTTTATCAATCTGAAAATTATTTAGACTAACGATTTCGTTATTCTGTTTCTGCATGAATCAACCTAAAATAACCGACAATTTATAAAAACTATATTACTTCGTTTTAGTCGTTGATCGACGTATTTCAAATGGTTCAAATGGCTCTGAGCACTATGGGACACAACTGCTGCGGTCATAAGTCCCCTAGAACTTAGAACTACTTAAACCTAACTAACCTAAGGACAGCACACAACACCCAGTCATCACGAGGCAGAGAAAATCCCTGACCCCGCCGGGAATTGAACCCGGGAACCCGGGCGTGGGAAGCGAGAACGCTACCGCACGACCACGAGCTGCGGGCGACGTATTTCAGTTTAATGGAGATTCGTCATGGCTAAAAGCATACAGAACTGAATCTGTAAATCGTTCTGCGGAAAATACATTTAAAGTAAGAGCGCGACTGTTTCGAGCTATTGAAACGATAGTTCTGGAAAATCAAGAGTATTATTTTAGTTTCTGGTCCGCTGACCAAAAGAAACAAAGTTGCCTTCGGTGGAGCCATGTCACTTTTTAACTGTATTCTAAAGTTGGTGAAGAAGGAATAAGGTGATAACAGCTATGTTGTCAAATGGTTCAAATGGCTCTGACAACTACGGGACTTAGCTTCTAAGGTCATCAGTCCCCTAGAACTTAGAACTACTTAAACCTAACTAACCTAAGGACATCACACACATCCATGCTCGAGGCAGGAGTCGAACCTGCGACCGTAGCGGTCGCGCGGTTCCAGACTGTAGCGCCTAGAACCGCTCGGCCACCCCGGCCGGCTATGTTGTCACGCCTGAACGATACACAAGTCCAAATCGTAACGCAGGTTCGTCAATTACGTAATACGCATAGCACTGCAAGCACGTTTATTACGAACATCGACGCACAGCCAGGACAGAATAGAACTCCTGGACGAAGAATACTGCCACTTACAGAAACATCGAGTATTCCAAAATATACAGACATTACAAATATAAATCCTGAGAACCTTCTAGAAAAGATAAATACTAAATACTAACTACTGGTTGTTAGATTTGAACTGGCGTTCTGTAGCACGCAAGCGAACAACGCTAACCATTTGCCACAGTGCATGGGCTAGGTGCTAAGGACGAGGCTGAATCCGGAGGGAAGTCTGGGGTTTAACGGCCCTTCTTCACCGATGTCATTAGAAATGGACCATTACCTCGGATTGATTCCAGCTTAGGAGCAGAAATGGGCTGTGCCCTCTAAAAGAAACCGCACCGACATGAGCCGGGAGCGATTTATGGAAATCAGGAAATAACCCCCCCCCCCCCCCCCCTAGTCCATTGTACCAATCACGACGCCAGGTCGCTCATCTTCGCTTCGTCAAAAACGTATCTTAACTGGACTGAAACTGTACTGTGCTGGAAAAACTTAGTCGCATCTCCAGCACATTTTCAAGTTAATTGTTCGTTTATTTATTCATTTTGTTTTACGAAATAATTTGTTACTTTGTGACATGTGCATGACTGAACGGTCGTCTTACTACCGTTATTCGCCTCCAAAGATATAATTACGGTATAGTATTCACTGTCGTCCCTACGGCTGCTACGGGAACATCAATGCCTTCCCTTTACCGACAAAGTCGGTGAAAACAGGTGGTGCACTGTGAATCCATGGAACTGCTTGCTGATAAAGGGGAGTAACATTCTGTAATCCTCGTGGTGATTTGTTTCATTGTCTACCTGCCCTCCTTATTTTCTGGTTTGTACCGACCCTCAGAGTTTTACTCGGTCGGCTCTTTGGTCGTAAATAGAGGCAGTAGTGTTGTACTAAGACACTAGTTGTCGCTTGAAAATTTGTCCCGCTATTATATTGCCTTTCCATTCTAATTATTCAGCTCTTGGTCGAAAATACAGCCGGAACAATTGTATTAAGGCATAGATTGCCGTTAAACAAAAGAGGGACCTGCTGGTTAGATTTAGCTGTTAACCGGTTCATTTCTTTGATTGTAATTGCATTTCTCAGTCATTAGTTATAATCTGAACAACCCGTTGTACTAAGCTGTTCGTTTCTGTGTTTTAGAAACCAGGTCATTATCGGTGTATTTTAGCTGGATCTTGTGGTTGCGCCGGGTGAGTTCTCTTATAATAAGTATTCACAAGTAATATTTTAAGACGTTCTTTCCGAGCGGTCTTAATAACTGACAATCAGTTTAACTTTGAAAATATTAACAGACATCTGTCGCCAGGGCTTTAGTCAAAATAAAATTGTCAGAAGGCACAGGTTGGGATCCAGTCGCACCTTGGTTGCCGATTGAAATTAAGAGGTTAGTTGCCTTGAAGTAAATCTTATCATTATCATTGTTGGCTAATCTATTTAACCTTCAAGCACAGGTGCGCATCTTAACACCCAACCTTTCGACATACAGCTTTCAAATTAAAGTCATCTGTTTTGAGTAACTCAATGATTCTTGCCATCAATGGTGCTTATATAGTTTCATGTGTTGCAGAAGGGCATTTAATAAGATAGACTGTGTCCAGGGCGGTAGCAAACACCGCAGTTTCACCCGATAAGGAGCGGGCTGCAGGCCCGGCCGTCTTGCAATCATTGTCATATTATTTGCAGTTTTGTAATCAGCACTTCAGATTTTTTTTTGGAAAGATTAAAAGCTTATTCAATTTAAGGTTGGTTGGTTGTTTTCGGGGAAGGAGACCAGACAGCGAGGTCATCGGTCTCATCGGATTAGGGAAGGACGGGGAAGGAAGTCGGCCGTGCCCTTTGAAAGGAACCATCCCAGCATTTGCCTGGAGCGATTTAGGGAAATCACGGAAAACCTAAATCAGGATGGCCGGACGCGGGATTGAACCGTCGTCCTCCCGAATGCGAGTCCAGTGTCTAACCACTGCGCCACCTCGCTCGGTTTCAATTTAAGGTTTAAAATCAAAAGAATTTTGCTAATTTGTTTATTTTGTTAAAGAAAATTTTATGGTTAAATGCTCTGATTATCTGTAAAACACAGTTTATATGTTGTTAAATAAACGCGCCGGCCGGAGTGGCCGTGTGGTTCTAGGCGCTTCAGTCTGGAGCCGAGCGACCGCTACTGTCGCAGGTTCGAATCCTGCCTCGGGCAGGATGTGTGTGATGTCCTTAGGTTAGTTAGGTTTAATTAGTTCTAAGTTCTAGGCGACTGATGACCTCAGAAGTTAAGTCGCATAGTGCTCAGAGCCATTTGAGCCATTTGTTAAATAAGCAGGTTCTGTGAAAAGAAAGTTATATTGTTGGGTCCTCCCTTCCACGTTTTACTTGATTTCAGTAAGTACCACGTATCAGTATTGTTTCACTGTTTCTTTAAAAAAACATTATGAAGCAATTGGGCTATCTCAGCTTAAATACGAAGTGAAAGTATCTCATATCGGAAAGCTACTACACGCATGCTCATAAATTAAGGATAATGCTGATACATGGTGAAATAACGCTCTGGTGGGCGGTTTGCGGATTTAAATCACCTCGGGGTATGACCATGCGGTCCGCTTCACCTGCGGTCGTCGCACGGTGGCGCTGGCAGCAGTCCTAGTTAGTGTGCAGGCGTTCCCAGACGTGCTAATGCTGACTTTGTGTTGAAAATGGCTCGAAGAACTCATATTGATGACGTTATGAGGGGTAGAATACTAGAGCGCCTGGAGGCTGGTCGAACACAGCAGGTTGTAGCACGGGCCCTCCGTGTGCCGCAAAGCGTGATCTCAGGTGTATGGAAACGATTCTCACAGGCAGGAAACGTGTCCAGGCGCTACGGTACGGGACGTCCACAGTGTACAACACCACAAGAAGACCGATATCTCACCATCAGTGCCCGCAGACGGCCACGGAGTACTGCAGGTAGCCTTGGTTGGTTGGTTGGTTTGGGGAAGGAGACCAGACAGCGTGGTCATCGGTCTCATCGGATTAGGGAAGGATGGGGAAGGAAGTCGGCCGTGCCCTTTCAGAGGAACCATCCCGGCATTTGCCTGGAGTGATTTAGGGAAATCACGGAAAACCTAAATCAGTATGGCCGGACGCGGGATTGAACCGTCGTCCTCCCGAATGCGAGTCCAGTGTCTAACCACTGCGCCACCTCGCTCGGTACGCAGGTAGCCTTGCTCGGGACCTTACCGCAGCCACTGGAACAGTTTTTTCCAGACACACAAACGACTGAACAGACATGGTTTATTCGCCCGGAGACCTGCAAGGTGCATTGCACTGACCCCTGGTCACAGGAGAGCCTCTGAAGCCTGATGTCAAGAACACAGTACATGGCCATTGGAACAATGGTCCCAGGTTATGTTCACGGACGAGTCCAGGTATAGTCTGAACAGTGATTCTCGTCGGGTCTTCATCTGTCGTGAACCAGGAACCGGATATCAACCCCTTAATGTCCTTGAAAGGGAACTGTATGGAGGTCGTGATTTGATGGTGTGGGGTGTGATTATGACTGGTGCACTTACACACATGCATGTCTTTGACAGAGGAACTGTATGAGATCAGATGTATCGGTACATCATTTTGCACCAGTATGTCAGCCTTTTCAGGGGTTCAGTGGGTCCCACGTTCCTCCTGATGGATGATAACGCACGGCCCCACCGAGCTGCCATCTTGGAGGAGTACCTTAAAACAGGAGATATCAGGCGAATGGCTGCCTGTTCTCCAGACCTAAACCCCATCGAGAACGTCTGGGATGCTCTCGGTCGACGTATCGCTGCACGTCTTCAAACCCCTAGGACACTTCAGGAGCTCCAACAGGCACTGGTGCAAGAATGGGAAGCTATACCCCAGCAACTGCTCGATCACGTGATCCAGAGTATGCCAACCTGTTGTGGGGCCTGTGTACGTAGACATGGTGATCATATGCCATATTAATATCGGGGGACATACGCAGGAGACAGTGGCTTTATGTAGCACACGTGTTTGGGAACGGTTTTCTCAACTTATCACCAATACCGTGGACTTGCAAATCTGTGTCGTGTGTATTCCCTATGTGCTTATTCTATTAGCGCCAGTTTTGTGTAGTGCGACGTTGTGTGGCACCACATTTTGCTACTATCCTTAATTTAGGAGAATTAGTGTAGTTTCCCCTAAAAGACGATAGTTTAATTAATAGTAATTTATTAAGACGTCTATAAAGTGCGGCATACCTTGACTAGAAAGAAAACGGTTTCTGATTTGTATCCTAAAATTAAGCACTATCATTTGATTTACGAAACATGATCAGTAAGTAATGGAACACATTATTTTTCTCGGTAAGTTTCGATTGATTTAAGGTGGAATTTGCTGTGGGAAATTGTGGAATAGACCCGCTTCACCCATTCACCCCCTTTAGCAGAGAGCTGTCATTGAGTTTCCTTTGCGGAAAACTAGAGCATTGCAGAAAAAAAAGGACGTGACTCCTGCAATATTGGAAAGTGGAACACTCTCATTGGAAGTGACTGACAGACCAAAATCAAACACCTCCCTACGCAGCAGGGCGTCGGGACCTCGCACCTTCCGACTTCTGTGTCTTTGGCCCAATTATGGGTGCACTAAACGGGAAACAGTACGCGGATGATGGGGAGGTTACTGGTGCAGCAAGATGTTGGCTCTGCCTTCCCAGCAAAGTGGAGTAAGGCTCACGAATTGAACGGACATTATGCTGAATAAAACGGTTTTGTAGACAAAAGAGTGGGGAATAATATCGAATCCTGAACAAAACCAACCTGCTTTCACAGAAAAACGTTGCGTTGCTTTGAACGTTTCGCGTATGCAACCATGATATTGCGTTCAGTGTATGTTATTGCATTTTTCTAGTGATTTAAAAAGTTTTGTAGTTGTATTGTAAGATAGTTTTCTTGCATACTGAATCTGCGAGGATCCCCTTTTTATGTTTAAAATGTTGCTTAAAAGTGGATTCACGATAATTTGACACTGTGTAAAACATAACATAATTTCAGAAATAACATTCGTAACAATGACATCACAATACAAAATAAAGTGTTCGCTTGTCATTCGAACGTCAGTATCACATCAGATCGTAAATGAATCTGCGCATCTCGGAACCTGCACGAAGCTGCATCAACTAAAATTCTTCATGGGAGAAGTGAATTTGGGTAATTGCCAAAAAATAAACGTATGTGGATCTTTAGTTTCAATTTTTACTAATTTTTTGGGAGTTATACGTATTATAGTTGATAAAGGTCCATCTGAAAGTCATAGGACCCACGTATAGAATTTGATGCTAGCTACGGTTCACGACGAAACAGTTTTTTGCACTGTGGACTAATGCGTATACTCGCAGACGTTAAACAGCGTAGGCAAAATAAAAACCCAAACTGGTCTTATCGACGGACGGGGCGTTAAGTTTCCAATTGCATGGATAACACACTTACACCAGTCACGGTCTTAGGAAATGGTAAATTGAGGATGCCAATTCACCCGAATTCGCCACAGCTGAAAGTTGATCCAGACGCTGTAACTCATATCCAACAGCAAGCCTGCAAGGATACAGACGCAGGTCCTTGTTGATATTGCTTCAACATGACGATCTCCTCATTCCTAATTACATGGATAACACGTGTTGAGATTTTGTTCCAGGAATTCCTTCGGAAAAGCAATGCTTCCTGGTGTTGGATCTCTTCGTGGATAACTACGGTCCTTATTTCCTACAGGGCCCGCTTCGCGGCATTTTGTCATTTCCACTGTAGACTTTGTTCGAGGTGTCGCCGAAACACCCCAACTCTTTAAATTCTTGCACAAACAGTTCTGCACAGGCTTTCCACGAATTGTGCTTCGCTTAACTTTCGACAATGAACACGCGCGTATTTATTTTCCAAACCAGTTTCATTTTTCCTAACCTCTAGAGTAATTACATGTTATTATTTGGGAGACGAAGCAAATGGTGACTCACGAATTCGGAAGGAAACGATCGACGAAAAGTGGGAATGAGATGATGTGTGTTTTTTCTGCAGGTGGCCTTTGTTCGTCAGATTATCAATGGGCAAGACGGCTTTCGGATGTGCCGGCTGACTTCCTGTAGCGACTTTGCGAGTCCTGGGAACAGTAACGCGATGATAGATACAGGGATTGGGCAAAACATAACGCGAAAAATGCATGCTTGAAAATTAATTCAGATGTTACCTAAGCCTGCAGGTTGCGATGTTAATTTGACCACGCACGGCACCTGTGCAACGTCCTCAAAACGTTGCAAGTGTCAAACGTGGTCGGAACAGTGCTCTGTGTAGTCATCTGCGATTTATGTCGGATCTAAGTAAATTCGAATATCGACAGAAGTTTGATGCATCCGTAACCATGGTAACCGAAGTATTCCGATCGAAGATTTGTACCGCATACGAGGAAAGTGGAAAAACATCATTCACTGTGGCACAACGTGCGTTGACTGATCGTGACATACGGTCGTTGAAAAGGATTCTGACGAAAGATGGTAGGATGATAACTGAAAAAGCATGTGCAGAAATGAATGTCGCACACGCGAACCCTGTCAGCATCAAACCCACACGAAGGGAGGTCCAAAGCTCGAGAACTGCAAGGAAAGCTGTCTTTCGAGAACCACTCATCAGTTACTGTATGTCCGTCACAGGATGAAGTCGTGCCGAAGTTATAAAACCTGGTCTCTAGAGCAATGAATGAAAGTCTTTTGATCGGGCGAGTCTGTTTCACACTCTCTCCAACTTCTAGCTGAATTTACCTCCCAAGAGCGAAACATGGTGGGCTTCTGATGGTGATTTCCGCAGCCATATCGCTGTATTCCTTGGGCCACATGGGTACCCCCCAAGGTCGCATTACTGTCAATAAAGTAGGCTGTTTAGGTTTTTATGTTGGTAACGCCACGTAGCGCTCTGCATGAAAATCACTGACTGTGCTGTGTGCAGTCTGTGGCTGGTTGGACTCATTGCTGGAATATTCGCTTGTGTAGTGTTGGGCAGTGGAAAGTGAACAGCATGCAGCGTTGGGCAGTTGGAGGTGAGGCGCCAGCAGTGGTAGATGTGGAGAGAGAGATGCCAGAGTTTTGAGAGGTTACTATAAGCGGACGATTTGAACGTGTGTCTGCCAGAAAAAGGAAATTTGTAAAGATTGATGAATTGACGTATGATGACTTTTGAACATTATTAAGGTAAATACATTGTTTATTCACTATCAAAATCTTTCATTTGCTAACTATGCCTATCAGTAGTTAGTGCCTTAGGTAGTTAGAATCTTTTATTTAGCAGGCAGTATCGGCACTGACTGTATTGCAGTACTTCAAGTAACGAAGATTTTTGTGAGGTAAGTGATTCATAAAAGGTATAGGTTATTGTTAGTCAGGGCCATTCTTTTGTAGGGATTATTAAGTCAAAATGCGCTGCGCTAAAAATACTGTGTGTCAGTTTTAGTGATGATGAGAATAAGTAAAGAGAAAACTGTTTGAGTTTTGCTCAGCTGTTTGAAAATCAAATAACATAGAAGTTTACCTTCACAGTCATTCATAATTTTTCTAAGTGGACGTTTCACATTTAGGGTGACCATTTCCAACCCATGGTACAATGTTTGCTCCCGAATGGCAGTGCCTATTTCCAAGACGACTGGGTCTCTGTTCACACAGGTCTCATCGTGCAGGCCTGGTTTTGTGTACGCGACGATGAACTGCCGCATCTTACCTGGCCACCACTGTTACCATATCTCAATATTATTGAGCCTTTGTGGTCTGGAGAGGAGGAAGCTTAATAGATATCCACTTCCATCATCATTACCAGAACTTGCCACTATTTTGGTGGAGGAATGATGTAAGGTTCCTTTGAAAACCATGCAGGGCTGTATTTGCCTAATCCGGAGCGAGTGGAAGCATTTTTGAATGCCAACGGTTTTCCTACACCTTATTGGGCATAGAAATTTGTTGTGTTTCTCGCGTTTCCATACATTTAACCACCCGCTGTTGATGGCATAACATAAATGTCAGATGAATTGTCCGGAATAACGAAAATACCGCGGTCGGTAACCTAAGTAACGGATTGACCATCGTATGGCTCTAATATGGTATCTTCAATGTTGAGAAGAAGATTTAAGCTAGTTTTTAATAGTTGTAAGGCAGCCAATCGGAGGCTTTACGATACGGAGTTGGAAGCAGATGATTGCTGAAGTAAGAGGAAAGTGTCTCGGGAGAGAAGAGAAAGATGTGGACAGGAGGCCAATATTGACAACTGCCGAGTCAGGACGCGATTAAACAGGCATGCGGTTGTGAAATGCTGAACAAAGTGGCCTGGGAAGTGAGTAGTAATGCGAGAGACGCAGTACAAACTACCGGACCATTTCATTCGTAGTGGACGAGCGTCGTTGGGTGGAAAATACTGTTTCATTCTTGTATAGGGAGGGAAGTAGTAATAAAGAAATTAAAGAAATGAATAGCAGTTCTCGATCTCGTACTAGAGAGGGAAGCTTTAAAACGTCTGTTACTTTTCCAGGCCTGGGGTGGCGTTTGTAAGTGCCAGAAAAACTTGATTATCTGTATTATAAGTATTAAACCGCCATCCCGGAGCGCAGTACCAGTCAAAACTTGCCTGTCAGAGGATTTGCGCAGGGGCATCAATATTTTAATTTCAATATTTTGTGTAATTATTGATCGAATTTAAAAATTTCAAATGCCGTCAAAATTTACTCGTGAAGATGTGTAATCTTACGTTAAAACTGAGCACACTACGGTTTCTCAGGATGGAACAGGAAAAGGTAACGGTTGTGGATAGGGACGTAATCAGTTACTCTCAGTTGCACAACAAATACGTAAACTTTATTAAAAGGAATTAAAGGTTTATAACAAACTCTAAGAAAACACAATTGACTATATGACGGCTGAACGCCTTATCACAGAAAAAAGTCCCACAATTTTAGGGCCAAAGGCCACCAACAATAACCTCAAACAACAAACGGCTGAAGGCCAGAAATATAAGTCAGAAGAACAATTCCAAATAGCACTTATTAAGATAAATACTTCGTTTTAAAACAAACTGTAACACGGCTGAAGGCCTTATTATAAAAGAAGTGAAATTATCACTCAGCCGAAGGCCACACACAACTTGAAATCACAAACGACTGAAGGACTGAATTAGAAGTCAGAAGAACAATTCCAAAGAGCACATCTTAAGATAAATACTTCGTTTTAAAACAAACTGTAACAGAGCTGAAGACATTATTATAAAAAAGTGAAATTATTACTCGGCTGAAGGCCACAAACAATTTCAAACAAAAAACGGCTGAAGGACTGAATTAGAAATAAAGGAAAACAATTCCAAATAGTACTTTTAAAATAAATCCCTTGCTTTTAAAACAAGTTTGTGTTGTGGCGTAACAAGACAGCTACGCCACACTGAAGTAGCCGAAAGGCACGCGTAATCTCAAGTAGGCTAGATAGAGGTCTGAAACAGGATACTTATTAATGTTATAAAGAAAAGTATGTAGCTGCTGGAATACTTAACTTTTAATCCTTGTTGTATACATCGTTCTTGATGAGACATTTCATACCATAACTATCAAACTATGTAAGGCTAATGGCGCCTTGCTAGGTCGTAGCCATTGACTTAGCTGAAGGCTATTCTAACTGTCTCTCGGCAAATGAGAGAAAGGCTTCGTCAGTGTAGTCGCTAGCAAAGTCGTCGTACAACTGGGGCGAGTGCTATTCCGTATCTCGAGACCTGCCTTGTGGTGGCGCTCGGTCTGCGATCTCACAGTGGCGACACGCGGGTCGGACATGTACTAAATGGACCGCGGCCGATTTAAGCTACCACCTAGCAAGTGTGGTGTCTGGCGGTGACACCACAGTTTGTTTAAAAAAAACTTGCTGTAACACAGCTGAAGGCAGTATCACCAAAGAAGTGAAATTATTGCTTGGCTGAAGACCACACCAACAATAATTAGAAAATTACAAAAATCCTTAAAACAAACATCACAATCTAAGGAATCAGGACAACTGGTTCTCAGCAACTGTTCCAAGGGTAAGCCTGGGAAGGTAACTAAAACATAAGGTAAGGTGAGACAGGCAGCCAAGAGTTGTACTCACGTAACAGGATGGCAACTCAAACTAGAGGCAGCTTAAGCTCCGACCGACCAACTAACCAATCCGCCTAACGCCCGATCACCGGTACCACGATGGAATATTTTTAGGGAAGGGCGAAGAGGAAGGAAGCACTACATCCTCAGAAAACATCCAAGGCCGAAGGACACGCTAGAACCAAGGTAGACCTCTCCAAAAAATATGCACAGTACAATACAAGAGGCTGTCAAACTACACGCCGTGTCGGACAGCATCAACAAGACGAGGAAAGGGAACACTGCCGGAAAAATAGGCTAACATCAAGGGCAGGTAACTGGGGCGTTAGCTGCCACAAGGCAGAAAATACTGCTGGTTGCACTTCACTAATAAGAATAATAATAAATTCAATGATGAATAACAAATAGAGAAAGACGGCTGCAATATTTCACCGCTTCGAAACACTTCACTCGTTGCCGCCAGCCTCAGCGGCCCTGGGAGCAACAACCCACCGACCAAGGGCGAGATCACAGAATAGTCGTGGTTGTATTAGCAGTTAACTCTTCACTCAACGCAAACGTCCAGGGTTCGGTGTGCAACGAAGTCGTCGCTCTCGCAGCTACCCCTCCTCGATCCGGCAGTGGCAGCACGCCGCCAGCGGCCCCGGCTTGCCTTCGTGCTGCACAGACCTGCTCGCTGCTGCGCCCCCAAACGACCTGATGTCCGTTCTCAAATATGGCTCAAATGGCTCTGAGTACTATGGGACTTAACTGCTGAGGTCATCAGTCCCCTAGAACTTAGAACTACTTAAACCTAACTAACCTAAGGACATCACACACATCCATGCCCGAGGCAGGATTCGAACCTGCGACCGTAGCGGTCGCGCGGTTCGAGACTGTAGCGCCTAGAACCGCTCGGCCACTCCGGCCGGCTGTCTCCTCCCCTAATCCAGTACGCAGACAGCATTAAAACAACTGCTCATTCAAAAACACAAGATACACACGGATCCGGGAAAACAAATCCACCAAAACTCACAATACTAAAACCAGCCATTGTGAAACAACACGGACGAATTGTAAGTCGGCACGAACACAGAGAAGCCAGAAGCGGTCGAAAGACCAAATGCACGTCATCCGCTGCGACGACCGACCGAAAGACCAATCAACAGTCGTCCCCACTCAAGTCAGGCACGGGAGAGATCCCAGTATAAATTGTCGACTGACAACTTATTGCCATGAGGTCATTTCGACGGGCGGACAAACACACACAGAAGAGAAGGTTGCACTACTGGAATATCACGGTCCATTCAACAAAAACTCGCTGAATCCGGTCCTTGACGTGGTTGTGCACTCTCGCGACCACATCCTTCCGTCGGACAGTGCACGTGTGTCGCCAGTGGTCGGGCGAGTACTGGCTGTCCAGACCTCACTGCTGCTCCGTCACAACTCAACTCATTCGACACACGACGGCCCGGATATACTAGAGGCCGCTCCAAAGATGGTACCACAGTACGCGCTATCGATAAGCGCTGCTCGTGCTACTCACGGACAGACAAGGCGAGCAAACGTAGTGGCGCCAGTGAACAAACGAGACGCCATTATCGCTATTACAAGATGCCAAGCTCTGAACGGCATCAGTGCCAGCCGCACACGAGAACAGATACCATTGGTGATCTTGCAGCGCTCGAAGAATGAAATTGCAATGAAATCCAGACCATTGGCTGCTTACAAGCGATCGTGTGAGACCCAACTCGCCTTATTTGTTCATGAGACCCAGAAAATATTAGATACAGGCTCCCAGGTAGATGCTATTTTTCTTGACTTCCGGAAGGCGCTCGATACAGTTCCGCACTGTCGCCTGATAAACAAAGTAAGAGCCTACGGAATATCAGACCAGCTGTGTGGCTGGATTGAAGAGTTTTTAGCAAACAGAACACAGCATGTTGTTATCAATGGAGAGACGTCTACAGACGTTAAAGTAACCTCTGGCGTGCCACAGGGGAGTGTTATGGGACCATTGCTTTTCACAATATATATAAATGACTTAGTAGATAGTGTCGGAAGTTCCATGCGGCTTTTCGCGGATGATGCTGTAGTATACAGAGAAGTTGCAGCATTAGAAAATTGTAGCGAAATGCAGGAAGATCTGCAGCGGATAGGCGGATAGGTTGCAGGGAGTGGCAACTGACCCTTAACATAGACAAATGTAATGTATTGCGAATACATAGAAAGAAGGATCCTTTATTGTATGACTATATGATAGCGGAACAAACACTGGTAGCAGTTACGTCTGTAAAATATCTGGGAGTATGCATGCGGAACGATTTGAAGTGGAATGATCACATAAAATTAATTGTTGGTAAGGCGGGTACCAGGTTGAGATTCATTGGGAGAGTGCTTAGGAAATGTAGTCCATCAACAAAGGAGGTGGCTTACAAAACACTCGTTCGACCTATACTTGAGTATTGCTCATCAGTGTGGGATCCGTACCAGGTCGGGTTGACGGAGGAGATAGAGAAGATCCAAAGAAGAGCGGCGCGTTTCGTCACCGGGTTATTTGGTAACCGTGATAGCGTTACGGAGATGTTTAATAAACTCAAGTGGCAGACTCTGCAAGAGAGGCGCTCTGCATCGCGGTGTAGCTTGCTCGCCAGGTTTCGAGAGGGTGCGTTTCTGGATGAGGTATCGAATACATTGCTTCCCCCTACTTATACCTCCCGAGGAGATCACGAATGTAAAATTAGAGAGATTAGAGCGCGCACGGAGGCTTTCAGACAGTCGTTCTTCCCGCGAACCATACGCGACTGGAACAGGAAAGGGAGGTAATGACAGTGGCACGTAAAGTGCCCTCCGCCACACACCGTTGGGTGGCTTGCGGAGTATCAATGTAGATGTAGATGTAGATAAATATCAAGGGGGCAGATGAAAATATGTGCCCCGCCCGGGATTCGAACCTGGGATCTCCTGCTTACATGGCAGATGCTCTACCCGACTGAGCCATCGAGGACACAGAAGACAGTGTGACTGCAGGGACTTATCTCTGGCCCGCTCCCCCTGAGACGCACACTTCCAACTCACTGTCCACACACTACATTTGTAGTGCTCCTGCCCATTATACGCATTACTCGAGGCAATCAATCTACTGATTCCCGTAAGTGTTTGAGTAAACAGATACCATCTTCGTATAGATTAGGCTTATCGGTCAATGATCTTCTTCAGTGAAGATGCACTCACATTGCTCAAACTGTTACGGGAATCGGCAGATTGATTGCCCGAGTAATGAGTATAGTGGGCAGGAGCACTACAAATGCAGTGTGTGGACAGTAAGTTGGAAGTGTGGGTCTCGCGGGGAACCTGTCAGAGATATGTCCTGTGTCCTCAACGGCTCAGTTGGCCCAGTAGGCTTTCAGCTGTGACACGGTGCGGACGGTCTCGTGCGCTGAGCAGCACTCCCCAGGCGTTGTTTGTTTACCCGCTAGCTCGCGGTTTCGTCGTTCTATTGCATTATAGTACCGGTACCGACCCGCCATGGCGTTCTCATATCGACAAGCTACAATCAAACAAACGTTCAATGCATCGTACACGAGACTGAACGCCCATGACACTGAACAGTTTCTTCGAGACATCATGCACATAGAACCGCAAGAACTGATAGGCATTCATTTGTCTATTGTATCTAACACAGTGTACCTCAAACAGATTGACGGAGCGGCTCCTCCAACGATTTGCAAACGGCTTTCGCTTCTGCCACGCAGACGGTAATGTGAGCGTGGTACCGTTGACCAGGCTGGTCTGGGGGTGCGTACCAAGAAAATGGTTCAACTGGTTCTGAGCTCTATGGGACTTATCATCTGAGGTCATCCGTAGCCTAGACTGAGAACTACTTAAACCTAACTAACCTAAGGACATCACACACATCCATGCCCGAGGCAAGATTCGAACCTGCTACCGTAGCAGCAGCGCGGTTCCGGACTGAAGCGCCTAGAACCGCTCGGCCACAACGGCGGGCGGTTGCGTACCGTGCGGATCTTTGAACTACCATTCAAAGTTCCTACCAACCTTGTTGTGGATGCGCTGTGGCTATATGGCACAATTCTGAGCCACACAGAGGAGAAATGGAATACAGTCGAGACGTACTCTGTCCTTAACGGGGTACGACAATTGCGCATAGAACTTAAGAAGCATGTTCCATCATATGTTTTCGTTGTCGGATGCCGCGCAATTGTTATATATGATGGCCAACCGAGGACCTCCTCGGGCTGCGGCCAGGAGGGCCATGTTAGAACTGAGTGTCTGCAGCGCCGCCTCGTCCAGGTGCCCCGCAATGAACACAACGTGACACACGATTATCTCTCGCTGACGTATGTGCCGGCAGCACGACATGATGTGTCGGATGCTCAAAACCTGCTACCACCTCCATTGGAGAGTCAGCGCTGACGACGACGACTACGACGACGACAATACCGCAGAAGGGCTGCAGCCTCTCCCCACTGCGGCGTCGTGTGCATCAGCCACCGTCACTGTCGGGATCGGACACAGGGATTCCCAATGACCGAGACCATGTCGAGCCCCGCCCTCCAGTGGATATCGAATCTTGGACCTGCAAGCAAAACTCACCCAAGCGACACAAGAAGAGGCGATTGTAAGCTGAAGAACGTGACAGAGATGTGAGAATGGTGGAAGACATCTACTGCGTTGACGCTCCCCGCTCCTACAGCTGCAACGGATTCCAGCGGCCTCATTCACCATATGGCCCCTGACGACAAGGAACACTGCCACATCTGGTGGCCCTGAAAACGAGGCGCATTGGGTCGACTCCCAAAATGTGGGCTCCTGTGAAAGTGTCCAGCCACCACTGACCTCCCAATTCTCTCTTGGTGATTGGGCAGAAGACATGGAGACCGATGATGCACAGCACACATCGACACCTCCTCCGAAGCCCATGACTGACATTGAGCCTGGAGTTCTCTACCAGTCAGGGGATCATATGACACAGTAATACACGTCTTGCGGTTGAATGGTTGTGTGGTGTGCGAGCTCACGTGGGCTTGCACCAGCACACTGCCTCCGCCACTTGATATGTCTCAGAAATACCGTGTGGCAACAGTCAATGTCAATGGCGTCCATCCCACTGTCAAGACACGAATGTTACATGAATGATCAGAGCGTCAGACTTGGGCATTGCCCTTCTCCAGGAGGTCTGTCCCGAGCTGCGTTTAGACCTATATGGCTACACCACCTACAGCCTACCCTCTAGCGATAGCGCAGGAGGAACGGCCATCCTTCTCCGAGATGGCATGGCAGCGATGGATGTGACACACTTACCGAACGGGCGAGGCATCGCTCTCACACTTGGCGCAGTCCTCCTCGTTAACGTCTACGCTCCCTCCTGTACTTCACTCTATTCGGAGGAGGTAGCCCCGCTTTTGCAAGGAAATATGGACCATTACATAGTGAGTGGCGATTTTAAGAGTGTTCTGCAGCCCGGGGACTAGCAGTTACTGACACGTGGTGTCATTGTTATAGCCACCTGCCCATGTATGCTTCCACAATGCTGTGGCGGCTGGGCTGTGTCAAATCTGCACTCCGCAAGATCCTGATAGCCTGCGGGCGTGACAGATCGAACTGGCAAAGGACAACATCGAAATTTTACTATACAGCGTTGTGTGAGCTGGCGACGCAACCGTCTCCCGAACGTCAGATGTCCGTACAACGCATCAAAGCTCGTCTACTTTGCATCAGGGCAGAGCAGCTAGAAGGTTGTGCGAGTGCAAGACTGCATCCCCAACGAAACGGCATCACTCTATCACATTGTGCGCGAGAGGCGCCACCGCAACCGTTAGCTCATTACGGAGGAGGGCGGCCGCGCAGTGACGCTAACTGACTTAGAGCACACGTTCGCCCGACACTATGGGACCTTGTACATGGAAGATCCGCGAAACGCACGTAATTATGATGAGTTGTTGCACGATTTTCCCGCCCCTAGGGAGGCGGTACCGGATGATACTCTGCTGTTGCCCACTACATCCGACAAGCTGACATCGGCCTTGGCACGTGGAGCACCGAACAAATCGCCTGGGCAGTACGGTTTACCCCTGGAACTCTACCGCACTTTATATGACCTTATGGGCAACAAGTGGCTCCAAATGTTTCAAGAACTGATCCGCTCGGATTTCACTGTCCCCACGGAATTCACAGGCGGCATCCTGATCCCAGTACCGAAACCGAATGGTGGTTGTAGGTGGCAGGACTTTCGCCCACTCACACTCCTCAACAACGACTACAAGATCTTCGCCCGCGTCCTCTGCGCTCGTCTCCACACCGCTATCGGGAAAGCCATCCACACCGGCCAGACATGTTTAGGTGGGGTCAGCAACATTCATACAGCGTTAGGAGCACACCGCGAAGTACTTGCTTTGAATGCGGCCTGCAAAATACGAGGCACCCTTGTCGCCGTCGATTTTGACCACGCATTCGACAGCGTCGACCACGGCTCCCTACGCGGAGTTTTAGAACACATGGGCCTCTCTGCAGAGTCTGCACAGGTGGTCTTTCGACTGATCCACGGAGTGCGCTCCCGCATGATGGTCAACGGTTACCAGTCTGGTAACATTGTTGTTGGACGGTCAGTGCGACAAGGGTGCCTCTTGTCGGGTATATTATTTGCGGCACCGCTTGAACCAGCTGTACTTGGTCTACGGCAGCGATTAACAGGCATTTCCATGTGGGACGTGATCTTTCGTTGTGGTGCATTCGCCGATGATGTGGTGTTCCTGGCCAGATCAAAGGATAAACTGCACATAGCGCTTCAGCGCCTACGCCAGTACGGGGTGGTCGCTGAGAGCGTCATCAACGTGAAGAAGACAAAATACATAGACGCCGTGGGGGGGGGGGGGGCTTTCCCACGCAATGGCGGTGCCCTTTGACAAGGTGCCCGCACTCAAATGTTTAGGAGTGCAGTTCTATAGCAATGTTCGCCGCATGGCGGCTGCTTCGTACCAATGGCTCCTACACCAGACAAATGCTCTGATAAGGGACAACAAATTGTGTTGCATGGATATGCTCCTCAGAACACTTTATATCAACACCTATCTTATCTAGAGACTGAACTATTTTCCGCATGTCCTTCCCTTGCCGGTTACGGTGGCCGACAGATTTCAAACAGCATATGGACACTTTGTGAGCGCCGTCCTTGTCTTTAAAGTCCGATACGCCATCCTGACACTTCCGCAGTGGGTGGGCGGTATCGGTTTAATTCATGTCTATAGCCGTGCGCAATCGCTTCATCTCTACACTATGCGTCGCATGTGGAAATCTGCCCACACCGCTCTGACGGGCACCCTGATAGCTGAAGTGGCACTACACACTCTGCTTCCCCCGGTTTCTGTAGGACACATTTTACCGGCACTCGCCCACGTCAGAGAGTTCTTGATTGACCTCGGCTACTTATGGCCAGACTTTCCGACGACACGGATGCCCAGCCCGAAAGACTATTATCGCCTCTATCAACAGCAGCAACCTATCAATGCGGTCGCACACAGACATGCTGAAGTTCCCTGGAACACGGTGTGGCGAGCGGTACACACACTTTTTCTATCTACGACGGTGTGTTCATTGTGGCACGTGGTTGTGAATGGGAAGTTCGCTACTCGTCAGAGGCTACATTCCATTCATCTGACGGACGACCCCTTCTGTCTGACATGCTAAGTCGTTGACTCGGATGCACACCGCCTGACTTGTGCCGCGACCAGAGAGTGCTGGCTACTGACGCAGCGTTTGCTGGCATTACTCTTCCGGCGATTGCCGGAATCTATCTCCCCTGATGACATAATGCGCACCGACGGCGTATACTTTCCATCGACCAGGACGAACGCCGTTAACTGGCTAAAAGGCATGGCCCTTCACTACATATTTTGCGATGCTCCCAAAGGCACACTCGAATTTTGGTTCCTAATGATGACGACACATGTAGTTTTCAGCCACCACCCGAAGTACAGAACCCGTTTCGCAAATTATTTAGGTTCATTTTTTGCGGATCCTCCTGCTAACTGGGGCGTTCCGGGTACGAAACGCTGAAAATGAAGAAGAATCCTCGAGCATATTGATCCTCTACAGACGGAATAGGGGGGGGGGGGGGGGGGGGAACTCTCCAAAGAGACGAGAAGACGACTCAGACGCTCGGCTACGGCAGTTTTAGCATCATTTTTTTATTGAAAAAAATTATAAAAAATTGAACAAATAAATAAAATAACATAGACAATCCCACTATATCCTGTCCCTGATCCTTCGATCATAGAACGCGTTGCTTGGTCATGGCAGCGGGATGGCCAGGCCTCGAGTGTCGACCACTGCCCTACCCGTCGTTCTGCTCCTGCAGCTAGGCTGTTGGCTAGAACGTCTGCCATGTAAGCAGGAGGTCCCGGGTTCGGGTCCCAGTCGGGGCACACATTTTCAACTGTCCCCGTTGTTATTTATTAACGCTTGTAAGCAGCTAACGGTCTGGATTTCATTGTAATTTCATTTAAAATTATACTAAGTGCATTCTAGTATTTTTAAACCAATCAGCCTAAGATGTAAAATCGTAACTCTTCAATAATTGCACGTATTAAAATCCATAAATAACGAAGCTGAATCAGAATTACTTTTGATTCTGTTTTATTCGTAACTGAGGGATCTTGCCCATTCGGCGATAATAGGGTGCTTACAGAATGCAGCGTTCCGGGAATGCTATACAACAATTTCAGACAAATAACATTAGTAGTTTTATTTCCAGAAAAGCAAACAGACAATACTTAACTTTACTGAAGCAAATGTCGCTAGCGAGAGGCGACGTGAAAACAGAACAGTTCTAGCAATACACCAAGTCCAAGGAAACACTTGACACTGACAGCGTAGCACTAATCACGTTGCAGACTCGGGCCGATTATGTGCCGAGTCTCTCAGGACCTGTGTTGATAGTCTGCTGGCCCGCATCTCGTGGTCGTGCGGTAGCGTTCTCGCTTCCCACGCCCGGGTTCCCGGGTTCGATTCCCGGCGGGGTCAGGGATTTTCTCTGCCTCGTGATGGCTGGGTGTTGTGTGCTGTCCTTAGGTTAGTTAGGTTTAAGTAGTTCTAAGTTCTAGGGGACTGATGACCATAGATGTTAAGTCCCATAGTGCTCAGAGCCATGAGCCATGATAGTCTGCTGTTGTAGGGGTCACACCTGGCGCGGCGTGGTCCGATTTGCGCACCATTGGATCTACATCTACATCTACATGGTTACACTACAATTCACACTTAAGTGCCTGGCAGAGGGTTCATCGAACCATTTTCATACTACTTCTCTACCATTCCACTCTGAAATGGCGCGTGGGTAAAAGGAACATCTTTCCGTTCGGGCTTTGATTTCTCTTATTTTATTATGATGATCACTTTTCCCTACGTAGGTGGGTGTCAACAACATATTTTCGCATTTGGAAGAGAAAGTTGCTGATTGAAATTTCGTAAATAGATCTCGCCTCAAATAAAACCGTCTTTGTTTCAGTGACTGCCATCCCAACATGCGTATCATATCAGTGACACACTCACCCCTATTGAGCGATAACACGAAACGGGCTGCCCCTCTCTGCTCTTTTTCGATGTCCTCCGTAAGTCCTACCTGGTAAGGATCTCACACCCTGCAGCAATATTCCAGCAGAGGACGGACAAGTGTAATGTAGGCTGTCCCTTTAGTGGGTTTGTCGCATCTTCTAAGTCTTCTGCCAACAAAGTGCAGTCTTTGTTTCGCCTTCCTCACAGTGTTATCTATGTGGTCTTTCCAATTTAAGTTGCTCGTAATTGTAATTCCTAGGTATTTAGTCAAATTGACAGCCCTTAGATTTGTGCGATTTATTGTGTACCCAAAATTTATCGGATTTCTTTTAGTACCCCTGTGGATGACCTCGCACTTTTCTTTGTTTAGTGCCAATTGCCACTTTTCGCACCATACACAAATTCTCTCTAGATCATTTTGTAATTGGAATTGATCGTCTGATGATTTTACGAGACGGTAAATTACAGCGTTATCTGCAAACAATCTAAGGGGGCTGCTCAGATTATCACCTAGATCGTTTATGTAAATCAGGAACAGCAGGGGGCCTATGACAATACCTCTCGGAACGCCAGAAATTACTTCCTATTCGATGATTTATCGTCTATCAATACGAACTGTGACCTCTCTGAGAGGAAATCAAGAATCCAGTCACACAACTGAGACGATACTCCATATACAGGCAATTTGATTAATAGTCGCTTGTGAGGAACGGTATCAAAAGCCTTCTGGAAATCTAGGAATATGGAATCGATTTCAGATCCCTTGGCGATAGCACACATTACTTCATGGGAATAAAGAGCTAGCTGTGTTGCACAAGAACGATATTTTCTTAATCCGTGTTGGTTATGTATCAATAAGTCATTTTCTTCAAGGTGATTCATAATGTTCGAGTTCAGTATGTGGTCCAAAATCCTACTTCAAAGCCTTTTTTGGTCTTTCGTTTAGCATCTTCGTTCTGGCGTTTGTGGTTACGCCAGAACATTCCTCCCCGCACCCCCACCCACCAAAGCGATAGACCGTCGTCCTGTACGGCGTGCGGCAACGGCGACGGACGCAGGAGGTTGGACGCTGTGATGGGCCGGTAGCTGTGGCTGCAGGGGACGACCAGTATCCCGCCGTACACCGCCATTCGGACCGCGCTCTGGCGGAACCGTCCCCCAGAAAACGACCAGAAGGGTACGCGTCCACCTCCTGCTGCCATGATCCAGATGAAGACAGCGGCGACTGCTGAGGTGCGGGCGAGTCCAGCTCCATGGATAGGACGAGAGGAGGCGGAGGAAGCGAAAGCTCCGTCTCCTACGGGTCGTCCCGCGATGCCGTGATGACATCCTCTGGGGGCTGCTGCGGTCGCGCTGTCCTCTGGACCCGTGAATCTGGGGTAAGAGAGACTGAAAGGTCATCTTGTATGTGACAGAGGCGAAGTTGATTTTGATGGCAGTGCTGCGAACCATCCGGAGCTGAAACGAGATACATACAAATGCCTACTCAACGGACGATATCACCTCACGCCCACCTTCTGCTGCCGCTAAAAATCCTGTAAGAGACAATATCATGCGGTGTGAAGCGATACTTGCGTCATTCCTGCTGCGCCGGATGCTGATCAGGATTAAGCAGGTGAAGCGGTGTCTGATGGCGGCGGCCGTGAAGCAACACCGCCGGTGATGGTCCAACTCGTGGGTGCGAACGGTACGAGGCGAGAAACAGTTTCAAGGCTTTATCCCTGGTGTATACGGAGCGAAGTTCGGCCATCTGCCGTTTCTATGTTCCGACTCAACGTTCCGCTTCTTCATTTAACTGTGGTTTGAACGATGCACTAATTAGACGCAGTATGCCATTACGTTCACAGAATGTTGCAAATTCATGTGACATCAAGTCCGTTGTCTGACACTACACCTGAATTGTGCTACGTGAATTTGTCGAGCTCATTGGGAAAGCACAAGGAAACTTGCTATATGAATCAACCACAATTAACCAGCGAGTGTTCCAAAAGGATCCCGCAAAGTCTGTGTGCACACGTTGCCATGGTGATTGCGACTTAGGCCAAGCAGGGAGTTTTTGTGGCGAAACGGACTGATTTTCCGCACATACTTGACACTGACGTCAGCAAAATGTTCAGCATCCGTGGTCTGTGCAATTTTCTTATAGTCCAACGGAAAAGACTGAAGCAGTTCAGAATCAGGAGCATCAATGTGACAACAAGATGCAACAGAAGCGTCAAAGTCTGTGTCAGAGCCAATCGGAAGGCGTGAAAGTGCGTCCGCATTACCACGTTGAGCTGTCGGACAATAGCCTCGTGATGACTGTTGTGTGATGTCCTTAGGTTAGTTAGGTTTAAGTAGTTCTAAGTTCTAGGGGACTGATGACCATAGATGTTAAGTCCCATAGTGCTCAGAGCCATTTGAACCATTTTTGTCGGACAATACACAATCTCGTACTGGTATTGAGACAACAACAAAGCCCATCTTTGCAAGTTTTGAGCAGCATGTAAATTTGCAATATTTATTTCAGGTGCCCGTCCTGCTACTACAATATCGTCCAAATAGTTTGAACAGTTTGGCACTTGTGCACTCAGTTATTCCAAACACCGTTGGAAAATGGCTGGTGCGGAAGCACTGCCAAAAGGCAAACGCAAATATTTAAACAACCCAAATGAGGTTTCACTACACACACTTTTTGAGATTATGCATCGGGCGGTATTTGAAGATACGCGTCGCGCAAATCAATTATAGAAAAGTAGCGTCCATCGCGTAATTTATCTATAAGACCTTCTGGCCTTGGCACTGGATAAATATCAATTACAGTTTGTTTGTTCACTGTAGACGTAAAGTCAACACAGAGGCGAATGCAACCTGAAGGTTTGGGGAGCAAAACCAGTGGACTTGCCCATTGACTAGCTATTGTGGGTGAAATAACTCCGCTATCTTGCAATTTTTGAAGTTCAGTAGCAACATTGTCCCGTAATGCAATGGGTAAAGTTCTGGACCAGCAAAATTTCGGCTGAGCATTGTCTTTCAGCGTAATACGTGCAACAAAATTGTTAGCTTTGCCTAACCTTCAGAAAAAAGTTCCGAGAATTCCTTTAGTCTGTTGCACTGAATGCAGACACTGACAACACATTGTTCTGAATGTTAAAGCCAAACAAAGAAATAGAGTCAAGTCCAAATATGTTCCCACACCCGTGTGATTGTAGCACGGTTAAAGCCAATGTTCGTGAATCCGAGCGATACATGATGGGCAAAGTACGTGTTCCAAGAACGGGAATGTTGTGTCCATTATAAGCCGTCAGTTGGGTGCTGGTTTTAGACGGACGTGGGGAGTCTAATCGTTCATATGTATGACGAATTTAGCAATGTTATAGAGGCACCCGTGTCCACCTGAAATTTCACACGTTTCCCACTAATAAGTAAACTAACAAAAAGTTTGGTTGACTGGCGTATCAATGATGAAACTGCACGCTTCCTAGTTGCAGACTTGGAATATACTGCATTAATAACATGGGCCTTGTGACGAGAGTCTTGCGAGTGGACTAAATTCTGATGATTGTTCCGTTGGAAACATACGGTTTGCACATGTCCTTTCCTGCCACAAGCGTAACATTGAGCTTGGCCGGAGGGTTACCCTTGGCGTTCGTTAGGTGTATAACAACGAGGGCAAGACTTATTAATTTTGTTCGCCTGTGTAGCCGCCTGTTTAGCGAATTGCATACGCAGTGTGGAAAGCTCTTTACTTGGCGTGGCTAGCGCACGCCGTCGGTGCAGAATGCAGCAAGCACAAGCAAGAGACTCAACCCGACAAATCGCTGGCTGCTCAAATGCATGAGCCAACAAGGCATCCGAATTTTACTGTTCTAGTATTTGAAGTACCTGCTGAAATGATGGATCGGACTGTTTTAAAATCTGTTTCCTGATTTTGCAATCTGGCACATTGTACACGATCGCATCACGTAACAATGTCTGAATATAAAGAACCGCGAGCACATTTGAATTTTCATTTTCTTGTCAGACAGAATCTGCAAATCTGTGACCCACTGGCGATATGTTAGTTCTGACCGTTTTTTGCAACTGAAGAATTGATACCTAGCTGCTACCACATTCAATTGTTGGGTATAATAGATAATTAGCGACAAGAGATCCGTTTCATAAGACAGTTCACTCGGAGTCGCGTCTGAAAAAGTTTACGAATGACGCGAAAAGTTGCACTTCCTACCGCGCAGGGTAGTTTCACAGTACCTGGTACGTTGTGGGCGATGACGTGCGCCTTAATCTGGGAGAGCCACTCAAGCCATTCCTCGTCCTGTTCACAGAATTTGCGAAAAGGTGGTATAGCAGCTGCGGTAGGCGGAGCTGTTTCTGTCGGGCGCGCAGCGTTGGCGAGCAGCTGCTGCACATTGTTGGGAAGTGTAGAAATCTGGGTAGCCTGAAACTGAAACATCTGCATTAACTGTGCGGCATCTAACGCTTGCAGTTGCGACGCCTGAGCAAGGGGCAGGACAGGTGGGGTGGCCATACTGGAAGACACAAATGCAAAAAAGATACAAGGCAAAAATTATGACAAAATCAAAGAAATGTTCAGCAATGCCCACCCGAAAACACTGATTAGCAAAATCGACAAGAAACGGATAAGGCAAAGTAAGCGGCCCTGCAAAGTAATGACAATAGAGAATTAAGGCGCCGGCACAATATACACTACTGACCATTAAAATTGCTACACCAAGAAGAAATGCAGATGATAAACGGGTATTCACTAGACAAGTATATTATACAAGAACTGGCATGTCATTACATTTTCACGCAATATGGGCGCATAGATCCTGAGCAATCAGTACCCAGAACAACCACCTCTGGCCGTAATAACGGCCTTGATATGCCTAGGCATTGAGTCAAACAGAGCTTGGATGGCGTGTACAGGTACAGCTGCCCATGCAGCTACAACATGACACCACAGTTCATCAAGAGTAGTGACTGGCGTATTGTGACGAGCCAGTTGCTCGGCCACCATTGATCAGATGTTTTCAATTGTTGAGAGATCTGTAGAATGTGCTGGCCAGGACAGCATTCCTCGATATATGATGTCATAAACAATTAGATGTGTAGAATCTAGCTTTTGTCTAAAATAGGGCGCATTTAAGCTTCAGCATCAGGGATGGTGTTTTAATTTATTTCTTCTTTGGAACTAAGTCTATCCCAACTAACTTTTCAGACAGGGTCTACATATACAATTTAAGTTCAGTTAGTCATGGATATTCAGTGTGTGTTGTGATTACTGTACGGCAGCGAAACTTGGAAGATATAGTAATAAGTTAATGCGGAATATATTTACGCTGGAAAAAGTTAGTTCGAATTTTGACTACCAGGTACAAATATGGCGCAGCATTGTATCTCTGCGTCGTCCCCCGAGTTCATATTGAACATATTGCGTAAGCGGTGGTTAAGTATAAAATCTACATCTACATAATTACTCCGCAATTTACAATTAAGTGCTTAGCAGAGGATTCATCAAACCACCTTCAAGTTACTTCTCTGCCTTTCCACTCTCGAATACTTCAAATGGCTCTGAGCACTATGGGACCTAACATCTTAGGTCATCAGTCCCATAGAACTTAGAACTAATTAAACCTAACTAACCTAAGAACATCACACACATCCACGCCCGAGGCAGACGGAAGCGCCTAGAACCCCTCGGCCACTCCGGCCGGCTTTCCACTCTCGAACAGAGCGCGGGAAAAACGAACGCTTAAATCCTTCCGTGCGAGCTCTGATTTCTCTTATATTATTATGATAATCATTTCTTTCTATGTAGGTGGGCACCAACAAATTATTTTCACGCTATGAGCAGAAAGTTGGCGACTGAAATTTCAGGAGAAGGTACAGCCACTGCGAAAAAACGCCTTTACTTAAATGACTGTCATCCCAATCCATGTATCATATCCCTGGAACTCTCTCTCTTCTTTCGCGATAGTAGAAAACGAGCTGCCCTTCTCTGAACTTTTTCGATGTTCTCCGTCAATCCTATTTGATACAGATCCCACACCGCAAAGCAGTGCTCCACAAGAGGGCAGACAAGCGTAGTGTAAGCAGTCTCTTAAGTAGATCTGTTGAGTGTGCTGCCAATAAATCGAACTCTTCGGCTTGCTTTCCCCACGACACTGTGTCACAATTTAACTTATTTGTAATTGTAATCCCTGCGTATGTAGTTTCCAGCCTTCCGAGTTTTGTGATCTATCGTGTAACCGAAATTTAGCGGATTCTTTCTACTACTCCTGTGGATGACTTCACGCTTCTTGTTTTTTAGTCAACTGCCACTTTTTGCACCATACAGGTATCTTGTTTAAATCATTTTGCGATTCGTTATGATCGTCTTATGACTTTATAATACATTAAGAATGAAACACACATGACACTGGTGTAACGTTCTACAATTTTTATTATTTGTTACAGGAACCGTTTTTCAGCTCTTACACCATCATCAGGTACAAAGATAAGCATGAGGTGCAATGAAATTTTGTTGGATCAAAGACTTTAAACTGGTGAAAGTACAGAGTGTCTTCATTTCCAGAGATGAAAAATGGTAATGTTAGAACCAGGAATGAAACATGATTTCAGTGGAAATGCGATGAAAGATTATTTAGCTAAGATAAAATATTTGACACATTACCTAATGAACTACAGACAAATTACAACAGTTGTACATAGAAGAACATAACTGAACAATAAACTTTCGTGACGTGCTCCAAAGATGTGGCTGAACAAAATAATCTTTTTTTTAACCGATCTTAAATTACGAACAGATAAGATATAATAGTGATATTAAGCAGGTGAGTGAAGCAGCTGTGATTATATAAAGTAAATTTATTCTAACACAGCCACGTAAATTATACTAACTGAAATAAGGGAAATGGGGAATGTGAGTAACACCGGTAATTTACGACATGTCCTGGATGGACTATGGGTAGTATCTGCTGTTAGAAGTGGTAAGTAAAGGAACTATGTGGTCATTCAATACTAAGCTTGGATTGATCGAAATTTGTTTATTAATTTCCATTATTTCAAGATTACGATACGTTAAACGGCAGCAGCATCTGCAAACAATCTGAGAGGGTTGCTATATTGTCTCCTAAGTCATTTGCGTAGATCAGAAACAGCAGAGGGCCTATAATACGTCCTTGGCTAACGCCAGATATTGCTTGTGTTCTACGCGATGACTTTCCGTCATTTATTACTAATTGTGACCTTTGTGGCAGAAAATCGTGAATCCAACTGCGACGATACTCAATAGGAACTCAATTTAATTAGAAGTCACTTGTAAAGAACGGTGTCAAAGGTCTTCCGGACACCTAAAAGTATGGAATCAATTTGGCGTCCCCTGTCGGTAGTACTCAATACATCGTGAAAATAAACAGCTACTTACGTTTCACAAGAACGATATTTTCTGTGTTTGCTTTTGGTTAATAAATCGTTTTCTTCGAGGTAATTCATATGCACGAGCACAGTATATGTTCCAGTATCCTACTGCAAATCGCTGTTAGCGATAGGGGTCAGTAATTCATCGGATTACTCCTACTTCCTTTCTGTGGTAGTGGTGTGTCTTGGGCTACTTCCCAGTCTTTGGGTTCGGGTCTTTCTACGAGCGATCTGCTGTATATGAATGCTAAATATGTAGCTATTTTATCAGCACACTCTGCGGTAACCTGAATGGTATACAAGTAGGAACTGAGGCCTTACCTTTCTTAAGGGTGTTAAGCTACACTGAGGACATGTCTACCTCCAAATTACTCATGTTGGCAGTTGTTTTTGATTCGAATTCTGGAATGTTTACTTCGTCTTCTTTTGTGAGGGAATTTCGGAAAACCGTGTTTAGTAACTCTGCTTTAGTGGCACTGTCATCAGTAACATTACCATTGCTGTCGTGCAGCGAAGGTAATGGTTGCGTTTGCACTGATGTACTTTACATACGACCAGAATCTCTGGATTTTCTGCCATTGTGTGTGTGAGCTGCGTTGTGTGTGTGTGTGTGTGTGTGTGTGTGTGTGTGTGTGTGTGTATGTATGTGTGTGTGGTGTGGGTCTGTCATCTATTTTTGACAAAGGTCTTGTTGGTCGAAAGCTTATTTGTGACAGTTAAAAGTTGTGCCTATCTGCGACTCAGTATCTCCGCTATGTGGTGAGTGGCAACTTTCCTTTTCATAATATTGTAACATTCCATCCTGGGTTTTCCATTGTTTGATATTTATTTATTATGAGCGGTTTCGACTTTAAGTTGAAGTCATCTTCAGAATATGAGCCCTCTATGGCTGGTGAAAGCGGCTCCTCGGCTGTTCTCCAAGTAACGTGGTCGTTGAAAGGTGGCTACACTGAGCCACAGCGCCAGAGATTGCGCCAAAGAGTATTATTCCGCCGCCTCCACTGGCAGTGCTTGTCGAGAACTCGTAGTAGAGTGCTTGCTCAGATGTGGTAGTGAAAAGTTCTTGTCCAGATGTCGTAGTAGTGAGTGCTTGTTCCATGTTTTATGCAGTTATTTGATGGTCTAGATAGCAGATGTTGTTCTAATGGAGATGTTGTAATGATTAGAGTGCTTTTCGTCAATATATATGAAGGTAACAAAACTCGGTTTTTTTCTCATTATTTCAATGTCTTGAATAATGCGTCATTACAGGTTCAGTCAACAAAGCATCTGGCTTGTGTTCTTGTACTAGAGTGTAATTCTGGTTTTCTTGCGCAATTATAGTATTTCTATTTTTTAATTACTTCAGTATAAATGAAATTTAAAATTTCTTGTCTTATTGAAGAAGAACCGTGCCAGATGCGTCGTTGAATCACACTTCCACACACAGAACAGTTATACTTGTGCTTTGTTGGGTTCGTAGGTTTTATAGTTGCTGGGGACTTAATTAATTGATTGTATTAACGGAAATTTTCATTTCATTCTTTGTTGTTGTTCTATGCAGTCAGATTGCGTACTAAAACTAGTCAGGGCCAACCGTTTACGACACTACGTAATCGAACATACAGCTACTAAATCAAAAAATTAAAAAGTATTTGCATTCTTTTTAAATAATTAAGCCCCCATGTACGTGGCGACCGCTGCTTCGGATCGTCCCTTGGAATTCTTCTGATTGTAAAAATAGTAGACAGTAGTATTGTTGTAGTAATTTGTAGTTTAGTAATTGTAGGCTATTTTGCATGTGTAGATTTGGTAATTGTCATTCTTCTAATGGTATTTTTTTTTTTTTGTAGGATTTAATTTTGTTGTCTTGTCTACGGGTTTGACAATTTAGTGTAATTATTTCAATTGTTCGTTAATCGTGTTTGAGGGAAACATTTCGTGTGAATGGTATTGTTGGAAATAAAGAGTCATTGTGTGTAATTTTCATATAGTGACTAATTTTGTATGTATTGTAAATGATTACGCGGTCGATGAAAAAGGCAAAAATGATGGATAGTGAGAATAACGAAATTGTTAACATGGCGAACTCGCCAACACAGGAGAAAAGGATGATGAATAATGGAGTTGAAAACAATTTAATAAGTCGGGAAAATAGGCCGGAAACAGTTCAAAATTTTTCACAATCGAAAAATTTTCAGAATACGAGATTAACGACAGAAGAGATGGAGCAGTTGATGGGTGCTATATTAAATTTGGGATCACAAATAAGAAGATTTAACACGAAGATGGAAACTTTGATAACACGGTTAGGCTCACAAATAGGAACAAGTAAAACCGAGATGGAAACAATGTAAACACAGTTAGGCTCACGAACAGGGACATGTTTCAAAAACATGAATGATGAATCAAAGAAAGAAATTAGAGAAGAAGTACAACCGATTTTGAATGCTCACAATAATAGTTTAATTTCAACAGAAATTAGACAAGAGGAACAGGACAGAGAACAGGAAGAAAAAGATCGCGTGATAGTACAGAAATTTTCAGAGTTAAATTTACAACGTGCACATGATAAGGAAGAAATATTTGAAAGAATCGAGGAATCAGTACCAAATGACTGGACAAATAACTTAACGCAACAGTATGAACAGTTAACTACTAAATGTGACAATACCGAAACCCGAGTCGCGACACTTACTGCAGATGTAGATAAACAGAAAGAAAAAATAGGTGACTCATCGGAAAGAGTTGAGGAGATCTCAGATAAACTGATAAGTCTTAGTTTAAATGGGGACAGAGATTCAGATGATACAGCACCATTGCCATTTGCAGAAACCGAAGAGTACCAGAACATAAATAAGCATGTTGAAAATCAGGGAAAATTTAATAAACGCGTCGAAAGGGAATTTGAGGTATTACGAAAGCAAGTCAAACAAATTGAAGGCGAAATCGTAGGAAAAGACAGCAGAAGAAATTTAGAATCACAGATAGCAGAGGGCTTTGAAGAAAATAGTTTGTTTCATTTACGGGATGCAACAAGAGAGCGCCAGGCGCGTGAACTTGACAATAATCGACATTCGGACTGGAACAGACGCGGTAGGTCTTTGTCGCCACGAGGCGAAAACTTTGACTATAAACACTTTTTGGCTGTTCGGAAATTTAAGATCTTCCGCAATTCTAAGAATGACATACATCCATGTGCATGGTTAGATCAATTTACGTACGCACTTCCACCAAATTGGCCACTAAGTCACAAACTGGAAATTATGTGCAGCTATTAAAGTCCTCAGGGGATTCACTACACTAAGTGAATATGTGCCGTAGCGTGCATAGGGCCCCGAGCTGTAGTGGTGCTATTTCCCTTTTAGTTTTCTGCACTGCTGCCTACTCTTTTACTATTCTTTGCATCTGTCAAAAACAACTCTTCTACTATCAATCTATCTAGAGAATCGTTAAAGAATAACCGGATATGACTATTTTACCCAAAAGTGATTTCGGAAATTACCGTTTGGACTTACTGTATCTTCAGCAACATTCATTCGTAGTTTAAATGAAATTTTACCTGTTTATCTTCGTGACAATATTACTTCATATGTTGCCGATATTCTTATTGCTTAACATTCTTGGAGTGAGCACAACAAAATTTTGGATTCATTATTATGTATTTTTGCAAGAGTTGGCATTACAGTGAACTTGGAAAAACCTGAATTTGGTCGTTCTCAGGTGAAATTTCTTGGTCATATTATTTCTACAGAAGGTATTTTTCCTGATCCAGAGAAACTAGACGCTATTCGTAATTATGCTGTTCCTACCACAAAACGTGATGTTCGTAGTTTCCTTGGTGTCTGTAATTTTCTTAGATGCTTTGTTAGATTGGACAATTTGGCCATACCTCGTTTTTGCGAACTATCTGGAAAGTTCTTTTTAAATGAAAATCGGTTGACAACTCTGTTTGGTTAGTTTGTATTCCTGATGAGTGGGTTAATAAACTGATTTGGTGTACACATTTCAGTTATGCACACTTTGGTCCCAGAAAATGCTTTCATAAATTACGAGAAAATTGCTACTTCAGTAATATGGAAAAACGTATTCGATCTGTTCTTGCCAAATGCAAATTATGTCAAAAGGCTAAGCCGCCAACTATTTCTCACAGAGCACCGTTATTTCCTATCATTCCAGCGAAATTAAAGGACATGGCTGCAGTCGATTTGTTCGGTCCAGTGGTTCGTTCTACTAATCGTTTTGCGCACATTTTCGTAGCAGTGGAACTGACATCAAAATATGTGTGTTTTACACCTTTACGCAAAGCAACAGCTTGTTCAGTATCTAATGCTTTCATCAAACATTTTCTTAAAGAAGTGGGTCATGTTGATAAGGTTATATCAGATAATGGATCACAGTTTCGCTCTAAAATTTGGCTTCGTGCTCTACGGCGTCGTAAGATTAAACCAATCTTCATTTCACTTTTTCACCCTCAATCTAATGCTTCAGAGAGATGGATGAAGGAAATCAATAAATTGTGTCGACTTCATTGTCATCAGAATCACAGAACGTGGGATCAGTATCTTCACATTTTTCAAAACATTCTGAATGAACTCCCTAATGATTCAACTTCTTTACCGCCAATACTGATATTAAAAAACAAAGCACCGACAAATCGCATTTCTGAAATCGTTCCTTTTCCGCCTACATGCAAACTGCGGCATTCTGAAGTTGTCAACCTGGCTCTACAAAATATTGTGTCTGCGGCTGCTAGAAGAGAGAAATCAGCTAAACGTCCTGGTCGTTTAAAAACTTTGTCAGTTGGTCAAAAGGTATTAATTAAGTCCCACCGTTTGTCCCACAAAGGAAAGGGATTGTGTCGCAAATTTTTTCTGCTTTATAACGGTCCATATAGGGTTCGCAAAATCATTCATGATAACACTGTTGAAGTAGAAACTCTTAAATCTCGACGCTCTAAGGGAATACATCATATATCTAACGTTAAAATTTTTGTGGAATGATATACTTTTGAAAAATTTTTGGGGAATGACATACTTTAGAGAAACTAACAGCTACATGTAAACACGCAATCAATTACTTCCTACGTCACGCGCCTACAGCTGATCGAGCGCTCAGTGCGAATGCACTGACAGCCATAAACAAATACACAGTCTAATTTCTCCGATTAAATTCAGTATAAAGCTATAGTGACTTGATGAATTATGTTATTAACGTTCAGTATTTTTCAGGATACGGTTCTATAACATATTTAAGAACTTCAGGTAAATTCTGTGTGTGTTCGACGTTAAGACGACTTGCTATCGAGAAAATTTCGGGAAGAATGTAATTACGAAGAAAAAAGTAATAAACTAAAATGGTAACTATTAATTGAGTTCATTTTTCAGGTAACATAATTCCACTTAGGTACGTACTTTAGACGTAATTTGCTGCTCGCGATTACGTGATTCATACTTTGTGCTAAATTTCATGTTCTATGAAATTACTTGTGAAGCGACGTGCTTGCGTACGTTAACTGATTTTGACAATGATTATTAATGAACAGAGTTGTAACTTGTGTATATTATGCATCGCTTGGCTGCACTGCTTTTTCACTGATGTCATATTTTTTTTTATTATGTGCCAGCTGTGCTTATTTATTTAAATTATAATTGTCGCCTGATTAATTGTGCTGACTGTGGTTATGTATGTAGATTACACTTTGTCATTTATCTGCTTGCGCCTTCATGTTTACTTATTAAGATTGCATATGAACATTTATTTGCTTATGCTGATATGATGCTAATGACCTGTTTATTATGTGAGATATATGTTTGCTGCTGTGCGTATCGATTGCATATTTATACATTTCTGTTTGTTGTCATAACTACTATTTAATTTGCTATATGTAGAAATTCTGATATACATTGTACGAACATGGAGTTTAGGTTACACTATGGTATTAATTATTGTTCGGTTGGCAGAGCCTCGTTGTAGGGATTGTGCTGCATCCACTTGTTGACATTCTGTTCTCTACTGGTACATTTACTCGCTATTGCATGTTTTGCTTACGCTCAGTGCCTTATATTTGTAAGATAAGAAAATGAACTGCTATAATTAGACGAACGACATTAGTACAAGAATCTTCATAGAAGTCACAAGAGCTGAGGTTTTATGGAAGCTGTATAAATTTATGCTAATAGGAAGGAAGCTAACGACATGACATACCAACACTAAGGTTAGACCATTGACAGTTATTACACTACATTCTTCGTGAGCAACTGAAATAGTAAGTGACACTTGACACAAGAAATACTCCACATATTTGCTTCTGCCATGATTCTTGAAGTGGTGTACACATTGTGAAATATTATGATCATTCACACTCCGTAATCGTACTTAATTACTGAGAGTTATTCGAACTAAAGGCTGTTAGAGGTCATGTATGCATTTCTTTTGTTTAATGATGGACAAGGTAACCAAAATGTATTTTATAATTCATAATGAGTAGAAGATTTGGATCAGATGGATTACACAGAGGTTGTGTGTTGACAATGTGTCTTCGGGTTGTGTGGGATGATGAACTGAAGTTTGCACTAGGATTTTATCTGTACTTGTTCGAGGAGACTGACTAGAGGAAAGAGTTGTTATGGAAGTGAAATGATATTGGTAATAAGGTTTATATGTATCGACGTATTGAAGAGGTATTATAGAGGTATTGAGATTGTGTGAAGTTGATGATTATTGGAGTTTTAGTGGACAAGAGGTAAGGTAAATGATATTGATGATAAGGTTTATATGTATCGACATAAGAGGTATTATTGAAGTATTGAGATTATGTGATGCTGATGATTATTGGAGTTTTGGTGGATAAGAGGTAAAGTAAGTGAGGAGCATATTTTTTGTTGGTTTTATGAAACAAGGAGGATGAAGATAGCAGACTAGAACACTAAAGTGGAAGGAAGGTTGTCTACACACACTTTATTAAATCAATAAGCAGTACAGATTTTTTTTTTTTTTTTTTTTTTTTTTTTTTGAGAGAGGAAGTAATTGCATATCTTGGCTCACTGACAGTTGTTCAGCAACCGTACATTTTGATCTGGCTTGGCAAACATTGGTCTTGACATGATGACTATGACGTTGACTAACTATTATTGACTGTTATACATTGCTGCCACTACTACCTGATACACATGATGAACATCAAATTTTGACAGAATTGCATTTACACAGTTAACACTATTCAATTACACAGTAGTACTTAATGTGGATGAAAGATGAGTGAGTGTGTTTTGTGTGTTTTCCTTTCCTAATCCCAAATAATTAGTCCCAACCTATCTCCTAAATATTATTTTATTTGTTTGTAGTGGCTTGCACTGACACCCATAAATATTATAGGTTTACTGATATTTGTGTATTTGTAATAGTTAATATGACAATTATCTGATATGATTTGTGTGTTTGTTATAATTTGTATGTTTAGTGTAAGAGCATTGAGAATAATTTTGTAAAAGCAATTGTGTGTGCATTCAAACTATTGTTCGTGCCTGAACTGTCTGATTAGTGATGGTGAATATTATGGACTGTTACCTGCACTTGTTCAACATAATGCGTGCCACTTAGAAATGTTTAATTTCTGCTGATGAACTGTGTGATCAGTGATAGTGATTATTATGGACTGTTACTTGTACTTTTTCTACATGATTGGTGTCACTAGGACATGTTTAATTTCTGCTTATAAACTCTGATGAACAGTGTGATTAGTGATAGTGAATATTATGGACTGCTGTCTGGACCTGCTCTTCATTGCTACGTGCCACTGATGAACTGCTTCTACTGAAATAATGTCATTTGTTGATGTCTGCACCTGCTCAACATTGCTGGGTGCCACTGATGAGCTGCTTCTACTGAAATAATGTCACTTGTTGGTGTCTGCACCTGCTCAACATTGCTGGGTGCTACTGATGAGCTGCTTCTACTGAAATAATGTCACTTGTTGGTGTCTGCACCTACTCAACATTGCTGGGTGCCACTAATGGAACTGTTTCTGCTGAATGATGTCACTTGTTGGTGTCTGCACCTGTTCAACATTGCTGGGTGCCACTGATGGACTGCTTCTACTGAGATAATGTCACTTGTTGGTGTCTGCACCTGTTCAACAATGCTGGGTGCCACTAATGGAACTGCTTCTACTGAAATGATGTCACTTGTTGGTGTCTGCACCTGTTCAACATTGCTGGGTGCCACTGATGGACTGCTTCTACTAAAATGATGTCACTTGTTGGTATTTGCACCTGTTGACCATTGCAGGGTACTACTGCTGGAACTATCAACTACTTGTTTTGTTTTTTTTTTTTAATCATGGAAAGCATGTTATGTGAACATTTGTATAAACTGATTTTTTGTGTATTGTGTGAACTATTATGTAAAGTCACATGTATGAAGGAATTTGTATTGCTTACTGTATTTCATATATTAGATTATTGAAAGGTCAGTGCAAAGCCAAAATTTTATCTAATTATGTGATATTTATGTATTAATATTATCTTTTATTTTTGTCTGTATTTTTGAGGACGAATTTGGTGGTATTTTCACCACCAATGCTGGCAAAAATACCATCAAATTCTGGCCCGTGGAGGAGGGGCATATGAAAGGTGGCTACACTGAGCCACAGCGCCAGAGATTGCGCCAAAGAGTATTATTCCGCCGCCTCCACTGGCAGTGCTTGTCGAGAACTCGTAGTAGAGTGCTTGCTGAGATGTGGTAGTGAAAAGTTCTTGTCGAGATGCCGTAGTAGTGAGTGCTTGTTCCATGTTTTATGCAGTTATTTGATGGGCTAGATAGCAGATGTTGTTCTAATGGAGATGTTGTAATGATTAGAGTGCTTTTCGTCAATATATATGAAGGTAACAAAACTCGGTTTTTTTCTCATTATTTCAATGTCTTGAATAATGCGTCATTACATGTTCAGTCAACAAAGCATCTGGCTTGTGTTCTTGTATTAGAGTGTAATTCTGGTTTTCTTGCGCAATTATAGTATTTCTATTTTTTAATTACTTCGGTATAAATGATATTTAAAATTTCTTGTCTTATTGAAGAAGAACCGTGCCAGATGCGTCGTTGAATCACACTTCCACACACAGAACAGTTATACTTGTGCTTTGTTGGGTTCGTAGGTTTTATAGTTGCTGGGGACTTAATTAATTGATTGTATTAACGGAAATTTTCATTTCATTCTTTGTTGTTGTTCTATGCAGTCAGATTGCGTACTAAAACTAGTCAGGGCCAACCGTTTACGAGACTACGTAATCGGACATACAGCTACTAAATCAAAAAATTAAAAAGTATTTGAATTCTTTTTAAATAATTAAGCCCCCATGCATCGTATCTGTCACACTCTAAAGATGACTTTAACTTAAACTCGAAGCCGGTCATAATAAATAACTATCCTTGCGAAGTAGACTGTTATTTTTAACAATATTTGAAAAGTAACGGTCAGAGTCAATCACGTTGCCTCATACCTGTTGTAACATCAAAATGTTTCCAAATGTGCCACCCAACTTTTCCTTTGATTTTGCAGTATTCAGTATTTCACTAATAAATGTGGTGGGTTTATTGTACAGCCATTGTTCTTTCATAATGTGAATAAGAAACCTACGGTTTTGTGTGTTTGGTCTGAAATCGGCTCTATATTCGCCGATTTTGCTTCCAGTTGTGGTGATAGGTCCAGGAGGCAATGAGACAGTTTTATAACGGACAGAAAGAAGGTTAAGACTTCTACAACAACTAACATCAGTTCTGTCTCCATACTTATATAATGGACGCCTCAACCAAGATTTCCTGTCACTTGGATAGTTTTCAGTTCGCTAAATGTTTTACATGATCATTGTAAAACATTCCTGGCAGATTAAAACTGTGTGCCCGACCGAGACTCGAACTCGGGACCTTTGCCTTTCGCGGGCAAGTGCTCTACCATCTGAGCCACCGAAGCATGACTGACGCCCGGTACTCACAACTTTGCTTCTGCCAGTATCTCGTCTCCTACCTTCGGGGTCCTACCTTTGGAAGGTAGGAGACGAGATACTGGCAGAAGTAAAGCTGTGAGTACCGGGTGTGAGTCGTGCTTCGGTAGCTCAGATGGTAGAGCACTTGCCCGCGAAAGGCAAAGGTCCCGAGTTCGAGTCTCGGTCGGGCACACAGTTTTAATCAGCCAGGAAAGTTTCATATCAGCGCACACTCCGCTGCAGAGTGAAAATCTCATTCTATGATCATTGTAATTTATTTCACGGTTTTCAGACCAGCTAATTTCAGGAGTTCTGCAACTATTCCGTCTTCTATAAATAGTTTGAGAGTTGGCAATACTCTCTTAGGATTTAAAGATTGGCTACAGCGCGCATACACAAGCTCTAGAATCTAAGATATTGTTGTCGCGCTTCACAGCACACGGATTAATGAGTGGCAGTTTGGAAGCCAGTGTAGGAGCCCACATATTGTGGTGCACACGTGTGTTGGACGAGGGGTCGTCGCCGAGCTGCCGTACTGCCGTGTCCGCCAGCAGGGGACACGTGATTTGGTATTGAGTTGATATTTTTTATAATTTGCAGCGCGCTTATTAATTGAAAGAAAAGGGTTTGTGTATGAGCGTAGCAGCAGACGGTAAATTTGATAATGATAGGAGTTGAATTCTTAAGGGAAACCATTGTTAGGCGAATAGATTAAGTATTGATTTTTGCCATTGATTTCTTTTGTAATTGTCAGGGAATTGTTTGACTATGTATTTAGTTGAGAAGTATTTCAGTCTGTCTCAAGAGTTTGATTAATTTGTAATACTGCTTTAATGCCACTGGAGGCAGATTTACATACGAAGCGATTGTTCAAAGAGCTTCTTGCGTTTTGTTGATTCAATGAGAAAGAATCGCTTTCAGAATATAGTTTTTGCAAAAAGGAATTACTTGTTTGGATTATCATTTATCGAGTTTATATTTGACCAAACCCTTTTTCTTGAATTATATACAGTTGTAGTAAGTAGCCGCAGCAACAGCAGGAGCCGCCGTACAGAACATGCATTGCACTCAACGTGAATAATAGGTTCTTTTTATGTTTTTGTTAAATAATGGAATGCAGCAGATCAAGCAGTGGCAGCACAAAGACGAAGTAAATTATTTGTTGGGCACAGGACCAATTTAAAAAAAGTAAAGTTTAGGCGATCTCCGTAGTAGTAAAGTTAACAAGAGTACAAGCACGAGATTTTCAGTAGAAAACACGAGATGAGAAGAGAGAGCTCGCAACTTTCAACTTTGTTAGTATTTCACTCCCTCATTTTGTTTAGTAGTTCCTCTTCTTCCGGTATTTATGTATCTGGACTAATTTTTAGGGGAAAACTTACCATACATATCTAAAAGTACAGTTTCACATTAGTGTGAAGGTCAAAATAGCGAAGTCCAGTTATGCTCCGTAACGCTCGAAGGGACATGAAAGGCAGGTAGTGCGTACAACGGAAGCTGTAATATCTGGCAGTGGTAGCCAATGTTTCTGCAGCCCCTTTGTTGCGGGCAACTGTCAGAAGCTGGTGGACCGGAGAGGTGGTTTTGTGCACCAAATAGGCGGCGCTGGCCTGGCGTCACAAACTGTTTTGCCGGCAGCAGGCGGCGTGGGCGTGGCAGGCTGAATGCTATTGTCCATCGCAGAACACCGTACCCAGAGCTAACGAATATATTCTCTATATGTACCACCATTCTACTGCATCATTTGTAAGGAGGTCTAGTCTGTAAATTAATGTTAAAAGTTCTTCCACTCTTAAAATGGAGTACTTTTGCAGTTTTGGTTCTTTTTCTGTTTCACATATAGCGCTTATAATCTGTACAATATACAGGGTGATTGTAGTTAAACTTTCAAACCGCTGTAGAAATATCACCACATGTCAGAATGACGTCAAACTGCAACGGAATATTATCGGAGAAGGGGGAAAACGTTTGACAGAATAAAAGTAAATACACTCGTGGAAATTGAAATAAGAACACCGTGAATTCATTGTCCCATTAAGGGTAAACTTTATTGACACATTCCTGGGGTCAGATACATCACATGATCACACTGACAGAACCACAGGCACATAGACACAGGCAACAGAGCATGCACAATGTCGGCACTAGTACAGTGTATATCCACCTTCTGCAGCAATGCAGGCTGCTATTCTCCCATGGAGACGATCGTAGAGATGCTGGATGTAGTCCTGTGTAACGGCTTGCCATGCCGTTTCCACCTAGCGCCTCTGTTGGACCAGCGTTCGTGCTGGACGTGCAGACCGCGTGAGACGACGCTTCATCCAGTCCCAAACATGCTCAATGGGGGACAGATCCGGAGATCTTGCTGGCCAGGGTAGTTGACTTACACCTTCTAGAGCACGTTGGGTGGCACGGGATACATGCGGACGTGCATTGTCCTGTTGGAACAGCAAGTTCCCTTGCCGGTCTAGGAATGGTAGAACGATGGGTTCGATGACGGTTTGGATGTACCGTGCACTATTCGGTGTCCCCTCGACGATCACCAGTGGTGTACGGCCAGTGTAGGAGATCGCTCCCCACACCATGATGCCGGGTGTTGGCCCTGTGTGCCTCGGTCGTATGCAGTCCTGATTGTGGCGCTCACCTGCACGGCGCCAAACACGCATACGACCATCATTGGCACCAAGGCAGAAGCGACTCTCATCGCTGAAGACGACACGTCTCCATTCGTCCCTCCATTCACGCCTGTCGCGACACCACTGGAGGCGGGCTGCACGATGTTGGGGCGTGAGCGGAAGACGGCCTAACGGTGTGCGGGACCGTAGCCCAGCTTCATGGAGACGGTTGCGAATGGTCCTCGCCGATACCCCAGGAGCAACAGTGTCCCTAATTTGCTGGGAAGTGGCGGTGCGGTCCCCTACGGCACTGCGTAGGATCCTACGGTCTTGGCATGCATCCGTGCGTCGCTGCGGTCCGGTCCCAGGTCGACGGGCACGTGCACCTTCCGCCGACCACTGGCGACAACATCGATGTACTGTGGAGACCTCACGCCCCACGTGTTGAGCAATTCGGCGGTACGTCCACCCAGCCTCCCGCATGCCCACTATACGCCCTCGCTCAATGTCCGTCAACTGCACATACGGTTCACGTTCACACTGTCGCGGCATGCTACCAGTGTTAAAGACTGCGATGGAGCTCCGTATGCCACGGCAAACTGGCTGACACTGACGGCGGCGGTGCACAAATGCTGCGCAGCTAGCGCCATTCGACGGCCAACACCGCGGTTCCTGGTGTGTCCGCTGTGCCGTGCGTGTGATCATTGCTTGTACAGCCCTCTCGCAGTGTCCGGAGCAAGTATGGTGGGTCTGACACACCGGTGTCAATGTGTTCTTTTTTCCATTTCCAGGAGTGTAGTTACGAAATGTAGCAATAGATGGCGCTGTAAGCATCATAATTTAATAGTGGTCGACTACAAATTACAAATGAAATAATACAACAATGCCTAAGGTGTACATTTGACGTTAAACAAACTGTACTACTCAGTGTGCACGGGTGTACAGGTGTGATACTGTTAGTTACGTAAGCCCATCCACCACGGCAAGTTCTTACCACATCGGATGGGAAAAATTCGTTTTTAATTGTCCTGAGGCCAAAAACCGCATAAAAAGCATGAATCAAAATCAAATCGTATTACTAATTTCCATGTGATTGCCACAAAAGATGTTCAATATGCTGTCCACCGTTTTCTGCAACAAGTTTAAATCGTGAACCATCATGTTCTACAACTGATCGAAGTGTTTCCGGGGTCACATTCAGAATGTCATGCGCAATGCGTGCTTTCAATGCAGCTAAGTTTGCAACCGGAACACTGAACACGTCTTTCAGATAGCCACACAGCCAGAAGTCACACGGATTACAATCAGATGATCGAGACGGTCCGGCTGTAGGGAAATGGCGGCTCATAATTCTAGCATTTCCAAAATGGCCCTTCAGCAGCTACTTAACTGGATTTGCAATCTGCAGAGGTACGCCATCTTGCATAAACATGATCCCATCCACACATCCACGCTGTTGAAGAGCTGGAATGACGTGGTTGCGCAAAAGACACCCATAGCGCTTACCAGTGACGGTACAGGTAACAGGACTGGAAAATCTTGTTTCTTCCAAAGAATATTGCCCTATGATAAATAATGCCGTAAACCCGCATCACATAGTGATCTTTTCAGGATGAAGTGGTACTGGTTGATTTGCGTGTGGATTTTCCGTTGCCCATATTCGACAATTCTGTGTATTGACGTATCCAGTCAGATGGAAGTGGGCTTCGTCTGTACACAAAATCTTCCACAGTCAATCATTGTCCACGTCCATGGAGCAAGAAATTCTAAAGCAAAGGTCTCCCTTGCTGGCTGGTCAACAGGAAGCAATTCGTGCACTTGGGTAATTTTGAATGGATAGCAAAGAAGGATGTTTCGTAGGATTTCACGCACCGTGCTCACGGGTTTGTCCAATGTTCGGGAAGTTCTACATGCACTACACGTTTGCACACCATTTCTCGTCTCCTCCTGTATTGCTGTGGCCACTGCTTCCACTGACGTCGAATAAATTCGTTTCCTCCCTTTACCAGGTTACACACCAAAAGAACCCGTCTTTTCGAATTTCCAAATCATTTTCTACAGACCGACGGCAGTCATCGGACCAATGCCTTTTTCAAACCCTTCAGCGTTCGGAACTTCTGCAGCGCGACGTGTGCACAGTCATCATTCCTGTAATACAGCTTTACAAGCAAAGCGGTATCCTGCACTGAGACAGTCATGGTGAACGTCACCGACGGGAAAGGAGGGAAATCCGTGTACCCGGCATGTTTATACCAACTTCAGTGGGTCGTCTGCATGACAGGTATTTTATGTACTTATTCTGGCATATACAGCGTCATCTATTGACCAATTTTCAAACTATTTTTTCTTCTGCCACACGTTTTCCCCCTTTTCTGACAATATTCCGTTGCAATTTGACGTCATTCTGACCAGTAGTGTTATTTCTACAGCGTTTTGAAAGTTTAACTTAGATTATAATCACCCTGTATACGAAAGATGGAAATTCCCAAATTTCAAATTGACTTATAATGTGTCATTTACACACACGAATCCAACACAAAACCCCAAGAAATAAGATTAATCCAGTTTCTCTTCCATTTTTCGGATTAAACTAGAGTTGGCAGAATTGGTCGTCCGCACATGAATTTTATATTTAGACTGTAATATATCACTATTCAGATGCACATTTTTGGGAAGGATTACATGAAAAGATGCAATTCCGTCCCAGCTACGCTGCTTGGAAACCATCACCCACTACGCTATTTCCTGCCTCATACCTCGCATGTGCCAAAAGTGTAGGATTAATTTCCTACTACAGGACTGATTCGACGTTGTCTAGATTACGGGCGGAAGAAGATAGCACAATTCTGCTTAAATAAGACCGACCACAGACTAAATGAAATACAGTGGTCAAATAAATGTTGAAGAAGGCTTTTCAGTTTATAACAATACCTCCACTAACAGTTAATTAGTTCAAAAATTATCACGGCGCACACTCAAAGTATGATCTTTTTATTGCGCAACTAAAAGGTCTTTAATGTGGCAGGTATTGCTGCATCAATTGATTACAGTCATTGAAGAAAATTAACAATAATATCACTTATCTTGTATTTGCAATCCATCGACGATCTCGCTCTGGCTTTGGCTCGTAATTAAACATGTTGTCTAGGTAACATGACTGTCGCTGTTGATGCGAAAGACGCTCTGACGTTAATTACGCCGACTTGAAGAACTTACGAAGACAATCTTTCAGGACTAATTTGATGATTTATGTTTTCCATTGCAATGTGCTTCATACTTTTTTAAACAACGGTCACTTGAAAATAATTCTTGACACTCACTTTTCACAAAAATTCACATTTATAAAACTTTTTATACTTTAGCATGTTCAAAACATTACTTCATCATACAATTTCGCAGCCGTTACTGCTCTTAATAAAACTCACAACATGTTTCATTGTCCACAAATCCGACTCATCTTTTCATTTCCAACACAAAGTCAATACTGTTCATATTCAACACAAAAACTTGACTACTCTGTACGCTTCCGCGCCAAAAGTCACAGGCCAGCATCAAAGATGACGATAAGTACAAAGATATTCACACTAGATATTATATCGATTTCAACATATCAAAATATCGACGTACATACATATAAAAATGAAACTATATTTGAATAGAGTGAAAAATATGAGACATTACGTAGAAAAATATTCATTAATCTACGGTATCGAAAAATAGGGTTGGCGGGTGGTAATGGTTTCGCAAATAAGGAACCATTACAAGTTCTGGACGTAAGAGGGAACAAAACGGATTTTGTTGTATCAGGTACAGTCATAAGAAAAGAGAAGTAATGACTGTAAACACATTTCCATTTGACAAACAGAAACAACCAAGAAGAAAGACACATCCTTACAAAAGATTCCATTGGAACATTAAAGGTTACTCACAAGTCATTTTTGGTAACACACTCTTCATGAACGAGCTGGCCCTCCTTGTAACTGGAGACACTTCTGAATGCTATTAGTCACACTCCTTACCAAATTGCCCAGATAAGTCCGCGGGATATTGTCCGATTTCTCAATCTCTACGATGCACTGTGAGACGTCTGATAGGGCAGGAGGATTGCAAACCGCTCTTTTTACATTGGCAAATGCATCCTCAGTGCGTTTTAGATGTGGGGAATATGAAGGTCATTCCATCCAACTGATTCTGTGTTCTACTAGGAGGGCGTTCACAAAACTTTGACTATGGGGTCGTGTGCTGTCGTCCATCAGCTCCAATATGTTTACCAAATGGAGACACAAATCCTGCAGGGATGTCGTCCCAATACTTCACATTAGTAATCCTCCCATATATTGGCATAAGGGGTGTGCAGCCATACATATTTCCACCCCAAGACACGACTGAAGCGTCTTGATAAAGGGTGGCGATCTGTGATACAGTTAAGGTGAAAACTTTCTCCTCATTGCCTCCACACATGAATGTCACTACTGTCAGGGTGAAGACTGAGATTGGTCTCATCAGAAAGGAGCATTGTGCCGTACTGCAGCCTAATCCACAACGAGTAGTTTCGTATCCATGCGACACGAGCCCCTGTGTGAACCCAGTTTAGATGAGGAGCCTTGAGAAGCCTTTAGGCACATGAACCCTCCCCATAGAACCTATTCTATACCACTTGTGTTGACACCTGCACTCCAGTAGCTGTTCGGAAAAGCTGCCATAGACACGTGTCGTGTTGAGGGTTTCTGCTTGCTGTTAGAGTCCGTGCAGAATAAGGTGGTCCGTAGATGAGCATTTGGCAGGCCACGAATGGGAAGAGCGGTAGTGGTGGAGGTTACGGGCAGCCACTGCAGGCGAAATGCTAAGCGCTGGAGGGGAAGTGCCTTTCTAAACTGATATCTTACATTTATGTGATTATTAAGTAGCCCCTCCATGCCCACACATAAATGATGGTCATGCAAACAAAAATGGCTCTGAGCACTATGGGACTTAACATCTTAGGTCATCAGTCCCCTAGAACTTAGAACTACTTAAACCTAGCTAACCTAAGAACATCACACACATCCATGCCCGAGGCAGGATTCGAACCTGCGACCGTAGCAGTCCCGCGGTTCCGGACTGCAGCGCCTAGAACCGCACGGCCACCGTGGCCGGCGGTCATGCAAACAGATCTACCACCTCTGCTTTAGTTAGTATCTAAAATAATTCCGCTGAAAATGGTACAAAAGCAGTGATTTATTTTCGCCTGGTTTGTTAACAATTTGTAACTTTCACAACAGCGACATGAGTGGTGAATATTGAGTAAAACCTACACGTTTCTGTTGCTGCCACGTTAAAATATGCTTCTTTAGCTAAAACACGGCAGAGTTTACACACTGTCTTCTCATTAACATGTTGTGCATATGCAGTTGTGAGAGAACTGTGAAAAAGTGATTTATTAAGTTCGTTAGGAAAGGAACTGAGGAAAAGTAATGTCAGTAGCTTCCGAAAACGCACATCCTTGGTAAAAAGAAGTACAATCTCTTAACGTATGTATTTCCAAGACCCATAGCATTTCTCGTCTCGACAGTTATCGATGGCTCTTAAAAATTAAGAAAATGTCTTTAGTTAGTGGTATAACATGGTAGATAATGACTAATATTTATATGGCAAAATACTCTCCTCTTTGCGTGTTATTTACCAAAATTTCATTTCACTATCTCGAACCGATTATGAAATCTGAGGCATGTTGTGGATATTTCACCCTTGGCTGCCGCTCGCAATCGCAATGAATGTGTTGCGTCAGACCAATTTTCTATAGACTGGTAGTAACTAAGAGCGACATCCACTCAAATCTAAAGAAAAATTCAATATCTTAGTTAAATTTCATACGCAGCAACGTATTATGTAATATGCACCAAAAGCAAAATCATAGTGATCCTTATTTTCCACTGCAAACTTTTTCGAATTTCGCTCAGTGTCTTACTTCGATGCGAATATCACAATAACTATGACCATTAACGAAATGATGGGCACATCATCATAAAGCTCACATATAAAGCTGTAGCTAACGGAAAAATGAATTGTTTTATCGAATAGTTTCTGTAAACAAATCAACTGACACGATAACACGTTGCTGGATCACAATATTCAATATTAAAGTTTCGTCAGTATGCAATATTTACTTTTGCCACTGTATGTATACATTCATAAAGAACCACCAATAGGTTAATAAAGTAGCTGAAAGGTCGAATAGGGAAGAAAGACAATGAAATAGGTGTCAAAAGTGCCTGGATACCAGAAATATTACTGAATCGGAAGACAGCACTCGTTCAATCAAGAAAAACGACACACAGCAGTAATCTGAAGACATAAAATGAAGAAATAAAGCCGCGCGGGATTAGCCGACCGGTCTGGGGCAGTGCAGTCATGGACTGTGCGGCTAATCCCGGCGGAGGTTCGAGTCCTCCCTCGGGCATGGGTGTGTATGTTTGTCCTTAGGATAATTTAGGTTGTGTGTAAGCTTAGGGACTGATGACATTAGCAGTTAAGTCCCATAAGATTTCACACACAATTGAACAATTGATTGAAGAAATAAAACAGGAAATTGAGGGTGAGCGAGAGACGTACTGCCTAACGACGGCGGAGTACCTCGACTGCGGCACTATAGTCAAATGGTTCCAATGGCTTTGAGCACTATGGGACTTAACGTCTGTGGTCATCAGTCCCCTAGAACTTAGAACTACTTAAATGTAACTAACCTAAGGATATCACACACATCCATGCCCGAGGCAGGATTCGAACCTGCGACCGTAGCGGCCACGCGGTTCCAGAGTGAAGCGCCTAGAACCGCTTGGCCACAGCGGCCGGCTGGCACTGTAGTCGTCAGCGATCGGGGTGTCATAGTAATTCCAAGTTACCATACTAATTCAAGGTGATCTGATTTTCGTAACTAGTGATCAGCAAGATAATTAACTGTTCATCCGACTAAACGGCAAACTTTTATAGGTCCTTCTGCAGCACTCGGTTAAGCCGTCCCAGCAGGCTCCTAAACGATATAAATATGTCGTTTAGTCACTGACCTCTACCAGGCACGGAAATGGATCTGGATGGCAAGAGAAGCCGGGTTTCGTGAGGTAGAGCTCTTGATGTGTGGGTTTATTTAACGCCTTAGGTTTCGAAGTAACCGGCCGACTGCCGAAGGGACATTATTTTCCACAGTCAACGTATCTATGTTGTCTGCGCAGTTTTTGGCAGATTGCCTACTTGCGTTAGTTTGGTTGACAACGACTTCAAATGGCCAGAACCGTTTCTCACACGCCGCTCTGCTGTATTCCTGCGCGAAAGACAGTTCGAACTACACATAGGTACCCCTTACGACGGAAACCACCATCTTGAAGAATATTACCAACTTTCGAATTAGAAGAGATTAGGACCAGCGAAATTATGGACATTACCTCAATACCGAGCATCAGTGCTGCCAATCTGATATGCCGCGTTTGGCCTCAAAACACCAAACTGTATTCAAAATTTATTAATTTGATGCCCTCAAAGGCTTGTTAATTCCAAATAACAAAACTGATGTGACGGTATAAATTGACGATTCCTGGGAATGGGGCATCACAGTATCCACGTTTCAACTGCAGCTAATCCGGAAATAGCAGTGTAATCATTTCAGTGTGCAAGGCAGGGTAATGCATGAGGTAACAAATCTCATGCATACAGATGGCGGAAGCATCGCGTACGCAAGTATAAAAGCGTAGTACATTGGCGGACCTGTCATTTGCACGCAGGTGAGGCACGTGAAGAGGTTTCCGACGTGATTGGCAGCACGACGGAATTAACAGACTTTGAGTTCATATGGCAGTTGGAGCTTGACGCATGGGACTTTCCATTTCGGAAATCCTTAGAGAATTCAGTTTTGCGAGATCCACAGTGACAAGAGTGGGCCGAGAATGCCAAATTTCAGGCATTACATCTCACCAGGGACAAATTGTTTTCAGTTGTTACGCACAAGCGCAATTGTTTCCAGTTGTCATGCTCAAGCGCACTAATAGTCCTTGACAAATTGTCTTAAATAATTGTGCGCAGGAGCATATACAGCCTATGAAAAACTGGTTAAATTGTCAGGGGCATAAACAGTCCACAACAAATTGTTTTAAATCATCGTACACAGGCGCACCAACAGTCCATGAACATCTGAGTGCTCAAAGCGTGAGTAAGAAAAGAAATGTGCTAAAGTCACAGTTTTTTAAACCATTGCAAAATCCATTTTGCCATCGTTAAATTACAAGTATCCAGTAAAAATCGTCGTTAACTTGATTGCATCCAGTACACCACTAAAGATAACTCACTTAAGTATGCCTTGAAGTAAACGTGGCTTGTCGGAGACTCAGTGCAGTACCATTTACGTCACTGTCAGGAGGATAAGAGCGACTCAGAGGATGCAGTATTATTCCATTAATATTTCGTTGACAACTGTGCCAAAGCCTCTCACAGCATTACTGTAAAATGCCATAGTAATAAGGAAACGCAGCACTTTTTCACCAAATTTATGTGAAATAATTGCATGAATGCTGTTGAAGTGAACTAACATATAGTTGTTGTAAAAATGCGTCCATAGATTAAAGTGTGCCACAGTGCGGAAGAACATTCCTAAAAAGCCCATGAATGTTCTGATTCAACAAAAGACATAATAAGCAAACACTGTTACAAATTAATAAATATAGAAGTTAAAATAAAAATTTATTGTTAATCTATATGTGTTACCATATGGCAATACAAACAAATATCTAAAGTAAAATCCATAAGAGAAAGAGTTTGTTGGTGGCATTCAAAACCAGTCCACAATTACAGCTAAAGTTGACAAATCACCATAAGGGTCACATATTAACATACGGTATACATGAAATTCCTTTTACTTGGTAAAAGAAAATGAGAAATGCATTGTATTCGTAGAAGGCATGAATTGAGAATAAAAATCATAACATTTTCGTACAAATATCTGTCAAAATAGACAAAAATAAAAGCTTCCTTACATAAGGAATATCCAGTGATCAAAAAGATAATACTATTTCCCACAAAAATTTCCAGCTCGAGCAACAGTTCAGAAGGTATGTGGATGCAGGAACGGAGTAAAGCTTTTTGCATAAAATTATTGTTACAACTGTCTAAAGAAATTAATTACATTTATTACATGGCTCAGTCCGACACAAAAGATAGTGATAGCGAAAATGAAGCCACAGACGCCTGTTCTATGCACTTGCTAAGTAATCATTATCATTTAAAAATGCTTAGCATATTCCAAATGCAAAAAAGGGAAAGTGGTAACAAAAACGCTACACAGCTGTACACAAATAGCACAAAGAATGGTTGGGCTAAATGGTTACTAAACGTATATAAATCTGTTACGGTCTTCTGAAAAAATAAAAAATGCCATTAGCCTGTCGAGCGAGAAAAAAAGTTGTTAGGACAAGCAAACCGAACAGTTGTCAGATCAAGCACATGAACGAAAGTGTATTCTCTCATAAATATCGCTATCCATGTAGAAAAATGCTTACAGGCAAAAAGACTGTCAACGAAATGTGTCAAATAAAGTAGCAAATTTCCCAAAACATCTCATCTCCATTTATAAGAAATCCTCTATCCTAGATAAAAATCGCTAAATCACAACAACTCAGAGTGTTCCCTACAAGCAGATCATCACATAATCCCCAACAGTCCCTAACCTCATTGCCTGTCTCCTGAAATGTTGAAACATATCACCACAGATACACAATCTGTAAGTCCATGAAACCATCAGCTTTATCATCATAAACTCATAATTCCATCACACACTATATTTTAGTAAATACAATGTCATATGGCATTGTACTTATTGTTGTTACTCCGTGTTATTATGTTCAGTGCTCTTAAATCCAACCAAAAATTCTCTACCTTTTCCATATCTGCGTGCTGTACAACATGTGTCATATGCCAACCAAATGTTTCATAGTTCAGTGTGACACCTGTAATAAAAATTCCATTACTTTACGCAATACCAGATATTACCATCCACAGACTAAGAGTTGCTGCTTCTTTTTCCAGAATGTAGTTTAGTCTCAATCTGTGTGTGGTACATACCGCTAGGAAGTTTCGTTATTAGTGATATCGTTGTTTATATCTGTAAAATATTTATATTAACAGAAATACATAAAGTTAAAGAAATACAAGGAAATGGTCTATCTCTTCTACCTTACACACGGAAAACGATCACACATACATAGAATGAAACGGCATACGACAAATTCTATATATTAACAATAATCCACTCGTCAAAGAGAAAATCGCATGTATCGCAACATGACTATATATAATACCTAAATAATTACTCTATAAAATGTTAAAAAGAATTTACATTGGAAACGTGGTCATTGTAATGGCAAAGTACGACAGAGTTTCATCTGGATTATTTCATTTGAATTACATTTGATGAATGCTGCATCACTAATTACTGAAACTGAAGAGCCTGAATCTAAAACTGCGATTAAAGTATGTTTCCCTGTTTGTGTGCTGAGGACTGGATAAGAAATTTGTTTTCGAGGCTCCTCTTTTTCTTGTAACAACGTGTCCCTCAAGTCTTCTAAACAAATGTATTTTCAGTAGTGTCTGTGGGATTGGTAATACATTTTGTTGTCTCTGTGGGTGAATCTTCTGCTCTCTTCTCCTCTAGTCATTGTTGTCCACCACTGTTGCGTCGTTGTGAAGCAGGCTGCCAAACTTCAGTTATTTGTACAGATCCTCTCGGTTCTACATTATTATAATTAATTTGTCGTGTGTGGAAACGACTGTCCCACTCATTCAAAATAAAGTTTTGCTGTTGTCCGTAATTTTCATTTGTCCTATTCCCGTACCTGTCATTTTCTCGGAAATCGTGGTTTTGTTTTATGTTGTCCTGTTAGCTGTGATTGTATGGTTGCTGCCTATGCAAATGCAAATTTTTATCCCTTTGTACGTAATTGTTTGCGAAATTGCTATGTTGTTATGAGCAAAGCATTGTCTTTCTATGAGTCGTATCCGCATAGCTGGTTCACCTCCCAGCAAACTGCAAATCAATTCTATCTTGTTTTTCAATGGCCAAGCCAAGTCATTAAAGTTCTGTCGGTTGAAATGCGTATGTGAATGTTCGCGTTCATTTTCAAAGTCTCTTTCACGTCTAATTCGGCCAAAATGTTCTTGCACGAAATATTTTTCTCGTCCGTGGTAGCTCTTACTACAATCATGTATATCTTGTTCTTGTGTCAAATGCTTTTCAATGTAAGCTAGATTAGAGCGTAACCTACTGATTTCTTGTTTTTGCTGTTTGTTTACTGTGAACTGTTCTTCCTTATAACGCTCTAAAGATTGAAATTCTTCGGTTTCCTTAAACTGTATTCATTGTGTGCCTGTTGAATGATCGCCTGTATTTACTTCGATTTGTTCATCTTTGTTTGAAAGTTCATCGGGCCGTGCTTGCAGTTTTTAAAATTGATCTCTCGCACTGCTGTCAATTTTGTTTCTGTTTCCAAATTCTGTATCTGTTCCGAAAGCTTTTGTGATTTGCGCTGCATTTTTGCGATGATGGCACTGAAACTACTTAGTTAATTTTTTCAGTAACTGATGCTTTCCCTGTAACTTCTTTAAATTTTGTGTCTGCATCCACCACTCTGTGAGAAAACTGACGTTATATTTGTGTCTGTGTTTTTGCAATTTCTTCTATTCTTGTATAGATTTTGCTTCATTCTGTTTTCATACACTTCATCACATTCTTTACGATTTAATCGTTACTAATGTTTTATCACTTTCTTGTAATTTTGTCTCGGTTATTTTGTTGTTCTCTTGTAACTTTATTTCAAGGTGACTTGATAGCTAATTAATTGATGCTTGTTAATTTAATTGTAATTTTGTTTCAATTACTTTGTTGTTTTCTGGTTGTACCTACTGAAGCATAAGTGCAAAATCGTTTTTCTGCGAAGAATTCATGCTAACAGTTGTGTGATAAAGTGACTTTTCGTCTTTGTTTTCATTTACTGTTGCGTTTTTCGAAAAATTTTGCGTCGTCTGTGTGGCAATACTGTTTGACTACGCGGATCTAAGATTAGTCTCATCGTCAACACAAGTATTTAAGTTCGTAAAAATGTTGAAATCTGTGTTACGTCCATATTCCTCGTAACCTGACTGGGAGGGAAGCATCTGCCTCAAACATTGTTGTCTGAATTGGTCTCTGTAGCATTAATAAGTGACTTGTCAGAAGTTACGGTATTGTTGTCGCATGAATTTTGCATCCTGACTGTCTGAGAATGAGTGTTACGCCCCTTGCGATTTGCTGTGTTGCGAGATATGGTACGAGGGTGAGTCAAATGAAAACCTTAAATTTGTAATAACAAATCGAAATTTCGCGCCGTTATCCTGTAAGTTGGCAAGCGAGCTACAGACAGCGTGCAGAATGCCCTGTAGGTGGCAGCATAGTGCAGCTGCACTCATACCGTCGCAGTATCAGTATAAAGATGGACGCCTCAATTGCGACTTGCACCGGGGAAGACCAGCGTTCTGTTATTCGCTTTTTGCGTAGTGAAGGTATGAAACCTATTGAAACTCATCTATGGATGAAGGTTCAGTACGGTGATGCATGTTTGTCACAGCAGCAAGTCTCGAATGGAGTAGGAAGTTCGCAAATGGTGTGACATCAGTGGAAGATGCTCCTCGTCCAGGTCAGGCACAACGAGTTGTGACTCCGCAGAACACTGCAGCAATTGAAGCCATAGTGAAGGAAACCCGCCGAGTGACACTGAATGACATTGCAACATGTTTACAGCTTAGTCATGAGTCAGCACCACATTGTGCATGATGTGCTGCAGTTTCACAAAGTGTCTGCAAGATGGGTGCCACGGCCGCTGACTCCTGAAATGAGAGAACGACGTGTTGATGCTTGTGAAGAACTTCTTCGGGACTTTGAACGAGAAGCTGATGGCTTCTTTGCAAGAATCGTTACTGGGGACGAAACCTGGGTTCACTTCCACCAACCGGAAACGAAGAGAGCGAGCAAGGAATGGCGCCATTCCTCATCACCAAAACCAAAGAAGTTTCGAACAGAAACATCAGCAGAGAAGGTTATGCTGACTCTCTTTTGGGACGAGAAAGGCGTCATTTTGGAGCATTACATGCCTAGAGGGACCACTGTCACCAGTGCATCATACACAGATCTCCTAAAAAAAATCATCTGCGGCCTGCAATAAAATCAAAGCGACGTGGATTGCTGTCAGCAGGTGTCCTTTTGCAACATGACAATGCAAGGCCCCACACTGCCCGTACAACAGTTGCAACAATCGCAGACCTGCATTTTGAGTGTCTTCCTCATCCACCATACTCACCAGACCTTGCCCCAAGTGATTTCCTTATGTTTGGACCACTCAAAGACGGAATGGGAGGAAAGAAGTTCCGTTCTGATGAAGAGGTACGCCACGCGCGGACTACCAAAAGAATTTTTTTCTAAAGGAATTTATGCACTTTCTAAGCGCCGGAGGACTTGCATTCAGCGTGAGGGAGATTATGTTGAAAAGTGATACAGCTTTGTACCACTTCTGCACAATAAATAATACTTAAAAATATTTAAGGTTTCCATTTGACTCAACCTCGTAATTATAAAAACAAAGAAAAACGTTCAAACAAATAAAGAAACTTTCAGAAATCTGCCCAATGATCTGTAAGAAAACACAAAAGATAAATTAATAAAACTAACAGCAAAATGCTATCGAGAGCAGTGCACTTGATCTGACAACTTCATAAAAACTTCAGAAAATTCCCCGACGTTTGAGCCTAGAATCACAGTGTGGAGTTAGCTTCACTACTGATGATAAAAATACAACTGCGAGAATGGGAAAATAAATCTAATTGCGAGAATCTTAGGAACACCATGCCCTGGCTGAAACTTGCTGTAATCATAAAATCTGACTACGAACTTCGATAAAAGAAAACTAATTACACTGAAGTTAAAGTTGGTCCCCGTGAAATTTAACTGCAGAAAGAATCTGCTCTCTACACAACGTGTTACCTGGATGCAAACTGCTCTCGTAGCTACAGATCGTCTCGGTAACTACAGAGCTTCTCGACTGTAGATACCCAAGTTCTAGCTACAGAGATACGCAGAGGTGCAATGCGGAGTCTAAAAACATTGACAACATTCGTGACTCATAATTTTTCCAATGACTCCTGGGATGTGGGAAATGACTGTGGTTTAAATGAACTCACTTCTAATTTCATTTCCTTTGACATAATATCATTTAATGGAACTTCAAAAATTCTTAAGCTTTCTCTAAAATCACATAACAATAATCCAAAATTACAAAAATTGATCGTACAAAATTTGAACTTCATATGTAAAATTTCACCTTTAATAAAATTCCAAAATCGAATTCTTAAATCTATTTGTCTCTCAGTGAGCGATAAATCCTAACAACAAAATGAAAAGTAAAAAGGGTCCTGATCAGGATGTCTAACGAACTTATCCGCAATAATTCTTCTACCGATTTATAATGAAATTCCGAAAATCTACATAGTTTGTCCCTTGCTGCTACTAAACAAAAACTCGGCTGCTCACATCTAACACCAAATCTCAACTGACTATCTTCTCTCCACTCCTCGTGATCAACAGATAAATCTGGCCGCATTTCCGCAGAGCAAAGATCGTCTCTGTCTCACCTCTCTGCTGCGAAGCATGCTTCACTAGGCTGCATGCACATGTCTAAGCAAATCAAACTTTACCAATGGATTTCAGACATACAGAACAAGAAAAATTTCTACAAAAATTAACACACACATCTTTCTACGGGCTTAAGGATATCGAGATAGTAATGTAAGTGAATTTGGAACTATAGTATAGAACCCAGAAAGACGTTCCATATGGACGAAAGTATTTGATTTAAAGGTTGTCTCTGGATTATGACAAAGATATATCAAAATGATTTAGTGCATAATATCGGAAGCTCCTAAACTGAAAGCAAATGAAGAGGGCCTGCAACGGATCAACGCTTTTTGCAGAGACAGCCAGTTAACCCTCGACCTAAATGAAGTTAAACTACACTCCTGGAAATTGAAATAAGAACACCGTGAATTCATTGTCCCATTAAGGGTAAACTTTATTGACACATTCCTGGGGTCAGATACATCACATGATCACACTGACAGAACCACAGGCACATAGACACAGGCAACAGAGCATGCACAATGTCGGCACTAGTACAGTGTATATCCACCTTTCGCAGCAATGCAGGCTGCTATTCTCCCATGGAGACGATCGTAGAGATGCTGGATGTAGTCCTGTGGAACGGCTTGCCATGCCATTTCCACCTGGCGCCTCAGTTGGACCAGCGTTCGTGCTGGACGTGCAGACCGCGTGAGACGACGCCTCATCCAGTCCCAAACAGGCTCAATGGGGGACAGATCCGGAGATCTTGCTGGCCAGGGTAGTTGACTTACACCTTCTAGAGCACGTTGGGTGGCACGGGATACATGCGGACGTGCATTGTCCTGTTGGAACAGCAAGTTCCCTTGCCGGTCTAGGAATGGTAGAACGATGGGTTCGATGACGGTTTGGATGTACCGTGCACTATTCAGTGTCCCCTCGACGATCACCAGTGGTGTACGGCCAGTGTAGGAGATCGCTCCCCACACCATGATGCCGGGTGTTGGCCCTGTGTGCCTCGGTCGTATGCAGTCCTGATTGTGGTGCTCAACTGGACGGCGCCAAACACGCATACGACCATCATTGGCACCAAGGCAGAAGCGACTCTCATCGCTGAAGACGACACGTCTCCATTCGTCCCTCCATTCACGCCTGTCGCGACACCACTGGAGGCGGGCTGCACGATGTTGGGGCGTGAGCGGAAGACGGCCTAACGGTGTGCGGGACCGTAGCCCAGCTTCATGGAGACGGTTGCGAATGGTCCTCGCCGATACCCCAGGAGCAACAGTGTCCCTAATTTGCTGGGAAGTGGCGGTGCGGTCCCCTACGGCACTGCGTAGGATCCTACGGTCTTGGCGTGCATCCGTGCGTCGCTGCGGTCCGGTCCCAGGTCGACGGGCACGTGCACCTTCCGCCGACCACTGGCGACAACATCGATGTACTGTGGAGACCTCACGCCCCACGTGTTGAGCAATTCGGCGGTACGTCCACCCGGCCTCCCGCATGCCCACTATACGCCCTCGCTCAAAGTCCGTCAACTGCACATACGGGTCACGTCCACGCTGTCGCGGCATGCTACCAGTGAAGACTGCGATGGAGCTCCGTATGCCACGGCAAACTGGCTGACACTGACGGCGGCGGTGCACAAATGCTGCGCAGCTAGCGTCATTCGACGGCCAACACCGCGGTTCCTGGTGTGTCCGCTGTGCCGTGCGTGTGATCATTGCTTGTACAGCCCTCTCGCAGTGTCCGGAGCAAGTATGGTGGGTCTGACACACCGGTGTCAATGTGTTCTTTTTTCCATTTCCAGGAGTGTATTTTTCATGCACTCCAGGTCAAAATTTTACGAACGCCTATCATAACTATGTATGTGTGGTTAAAACGCAAATTTTGTTCTGTGTATTCCATTCCCATTCTGATAATAAATCAAGTATAAACATCTAAAGGCTAAGCACGTCTATTGTGTATTTGACTGGTAGTTCGGGCGCTGAGTATCACAACAACACTGACATGTCATTACCTAGGTCGGTGCCACTCGAATAGGCCTTATTCCTTCAGTTGCCTGTGTAGCATCCCGTTCGCATTAATTTTAGAGTACAGTGTGTGCATCTAACAGTGTGTTTGCATAACACAGCAGGTTCTCACTATACTACCTGCTAATGGGAGGGTAACAAGAGATTGGAACTGGAACTGCATCAGGTAAATTGTGCTAGCATGCCAATAGCAAGAAAAATTGGTGAAGCCCAATCTAGAGTGGTTTATACGTTGCAGTGGTTCAAGCAAATGGTGCCAATACAAGACTTTTGCATTCTGGAAGACACCGAGTAACATCTATAGGGAAAATCAGCTCTTATGTATATAGCATATACGTCAGAGGATTCGTACTGTATCTGACAATCGCGAGGAAGTAAACAGTATGCGAGCAGCTCCAATCTCTGACTCAATGGTGCATCGCCGTATTTGTGAACGAGAGTTAACGGAGTGTGTAGCGGCCAAAAACCCTTTATTATGCAAACGAAATAAGGTGGAAACATTACAATGACGACACCAACGTATGAACGGGAGAGTGCAGCGTTGCTCCAAGATTCTATTCAAGGACCAATCTAAGTCTGAAGCGTTGGGAAACCATGGTTGAATTAATTGGGAACGTAGTAAGAGTCAGTGTGAGAGACAACGTTGTAGCATTGTGGAGGGTGTATCATGGTACGAGGATGTTTTTCGAGTGATCTTGTGAGAATTTATGGAACATTAAGGATGGATGCATATCACAGGATACTGATCAACACTGCACTTCCTTCTGCCAAGGAACATACTGGTCGTGGGTTTATTCTGCAGCAGGACAATGACCCTAAACAAACTTCTACATTTTGCAGAGGGTATGTCGATGAAAAGCGAAATGTGAGGAACTGAAGAATGTAATCTGGCCAAATCAGTCACCTGACTTAAATCCCATTTATTTCGTATGGGATAAACTAGACAGGAAGGTTAAAAACTGACGTCATCTAATGATGAAGGTCTATGGAATCATTTAAAGACGTGTTGGACTGTAATATCCATAAAAACACTACCAAATCTTATCTCGAGGATGCCAAGAATTAGTGCATCTGTTCTGAGGTTAACTGGTGGATACTTTTACAACGTTAAAATCTGAAACACGCTGTATTGCATTTAAAGATAGATAAAATATTTACTTAGCTGATCTATTTAGTTTGTACGTTGTGCTTATTCGTTAAAATAAAGTATATAGTCTTTATCAAGGGTGATAGAAAACTTTCGGCCGGTAGTGTAAATCGAAAGAAAAGCCTATCATTTTTCCCTTACACTATTGGCGATTAAGTCCCTGTAAATTATAACAGCTTCAAAATCACAATAAAAGTAATATTGTAGAACAAAAGCAAACTGGTGCTTTTCATTTATTATAACGTTGTCCTACCAAGAACCGACGGACGATTCTGTTAACTTCAAAATCTTTGAAAATAATCATCTGGAGTGACCTAAAGTGGAACGACTTGAAAATATTAACGTTAGTACACCAAGGAAATGTAAGTAACACGCAAAAAAATTGCTTTCCAATCCCTCTACTGATCTTGAGCACTGCTCGTCAGTGGTGACCATTTCCACATATAATTAACAGAAGAGGATCCAATTACGAGCAGCACATTTTCTCAGTGGACCGGACAATTTCAATGAAATTCAGTTGCTGACGCTAGATATTATACTGTTACGCTAGCGGTTTTTTTTCCACCCCGAAAATACTTCTGAAACTGGATGTTTGGGAAGTTTTTAGCTCTTCAGCGATTCGTATTCAACCAAAAGACGACCCTTTAAGGGGTCAAATGGGTCTTGTCAGGTGAATATGGAGAGTGGGGTTTCTTACAGTACTGTTTTTGATCAAAAATCGATGAACAAGCAACAAAGTATAAGCAGGTTCATTGAAGTGGTCCAAAAGCCATGTTTCGTCACAAATTCTGACGTTTTTTTTTCAAAGTGCTTCTCGAAAGTCGCCTCGTTGTCACTGCAGACCTGCACCATGGGAAGCAAGGAGAGGATGTTTTTGGTGGCCGGTATTGTTTTTCTATAACATAGCTTCCCACTATATTAGCAGGTTGTTTCTTAACATAAACTATATGGTACTTAACTTAGTCCAAGTGTTGTGGTACAAGCTCTCTGTAATAGGCCGCATTAGCATCACTGCTGGTGAAGCACAAACCAGCCATGTCACTACTCTGGTTGCCACGTCCTGCCTGACTGAGCTAGAGGCTGAGCTAACTGCGATGCGACCCCCGCTGAGCTGCAACAGACGACTAGACTAGTTGACTCATTGAATGACAAACTGGAACTGACCACACTCTCTGGTCCGTGGCAGTTATTTAAATACTGGCTGCCGAGAAGGCATTGCCAGCACGTTTCTTGCGAGTCTGTCTTTGGCCTCTATCGATCTTCTCGCAACCTCATTGCCACCTGGTGTGCTGGCGACAGCTTACAACAGCACATTCCTCCTCCCCTCCCCCACCCCACAAAATGCCACACCATTGTCGTGTAGTGAGACTGCAAACGGCAACGGGGAGGGAGGCAGGACACTGGACACAGAAATGAGCCAGGAACCATAGCTGTAGAGGACGTATACTCCTGACAATACCCAGCCATGTGGTTTGCGAGGCAACAGGAACCTCCTCTGGAAAACTGATGCCAGGGCACACGTCCAGGCCTGCTGGGACGATGACAGCGTAGGCGACGGCGATGCGGTTCCAGGTCCATGTGGTCGGCGAGTGGGGACGGCGGGGCCAAGGCGCATCGCCCGCCCAAATGCTCCTCCTGCGGTGGCCTGGTTGGACCAGCGGGTGACTGCAAACGCCATGTGGCCCGGTGAGGCCGTGAATCTGGTGGAAGAGACGCAGCAGAATCACGGGGCAAATGACATGCACAAATTTGGTTCTGATGCCGGCACTGCAAACCATCAGGACTCGCAATCATATACATAGAAGGGCCGATGCATTCCTGGATCATGCCTCTTTCCCTGTGCCTATTGTTGCCGTAACCCCTGAAAAGAGCGAGATCGCGCGGGGCAGAGTGGTAGTCGAGGACCATTAGCGACGCCGGATGCTGTGGTGGGTGTAGCAAGTGTACCAGCGTCCGCTGGCGGCGGCCATGCAGAGATTCCGCGGGTGATGTTCTGTCTCGTGGGTGGAAGAGACAGGAGGCGAGAAAAAATTGCAGCGCTTGTTGCCGTGTGTGGGTGGTGTGAAGCTTGACCGTCTGTTGTCTGAAAATGCATATGAAGCATTCTGCTTCTCCGTTGGGCTACAGGTGAAACGGAGCACTTGGTAAATGACGGATGCCATTGCGTTCACAAAACTGTTCAAAATCACGTGAAGTGAACAATTGTCCGTTGTCTGACACAAGTACGTCTGGCCAGAGGGGATTCTAGAGGTCGGTCAAGGTTGGGGCTAATGGGGGGGAGGGGTTTGGGGGAATGGAGTAGCGCTTAACAAAAGGAGAGTCTTCCACCGACAAAATAGCAAGATCTGGTGTTGCTTAAAGTCGTTTTTGGTAACCGTTTTGGAGTTCAGGGTACGAAAGAAAAACTTATTTTAAGATGGTAGATTTCATAAATCACATAAAGCATAAAAAAGGTCAACTTATAACAAATAAGTTTTCATTAATTTTCTGGATACAGAAGATGACATGAATATAAAAACTTGAACTTGACATGAACATAAAAAAAGTTCTGTAATAAAATTCACTAGTTATTTCCGTCTTCTGCCCAATTTGTCATGCTCATTCGACTCTGTTTCTGTTTACTGAATATCGCAATGATATTTTCAATGTCCACATCTCTTTCTTTATGGATGTTTGCAAGAGTCAACCCATTTAGTCTCACCTGCATCATTGTGTTACGCAAATAAACCTTTATTCGCTGCATGTCACAGTTATTTAAATCTTCAGTTGCTGTTTCACATCTTTTACTTTCATCAATGCACTTTTTCTTCCATAGTTTCAGCTCTCCTTCTGAATCTGTTGAAGTAATACATTCGTTGATATCTGAAGTAATTTTATCCAGTGTAATGTGACACTCCATTGGGGGGGGGGCTATAGCCCCCATAGCCGCCCCCCCTTGCCTCCACCCGTACTTCTGGCAAACATTCGATGCAAAATATTGAAGGACAATGCTTGAATGGTGCTACGTGACGTGATAGATTTCACAGGAACTACAAATGGGGACTTGTTAAAAGAGACTACCGCTATGAGTTAACGAGTGTTCCAAAATGGTCCTGCATAGTCAAAGTGCACTAGTTGCCATGGTGATTGAGTTTTCGGCCAAGCTGAGAATGTCTGTTGTGGAGCGTATTGGTTATCCGTGCATGCGTCATCTGTTCAGTGTCGGCATCCATGCCCTGCCAAGTACAGTGCCAGCGCGCTATCTGTTTAGTGCGAACAGTTCCCCAACGTCCTTGATGGAGCAGTCGTAGTACATCATTCTGCAATACTTTGGGAATAAGCACACGCGATTGTTCACTGTCATTTTGAACTAGAATCACACCCTGCAGATTTGTAAGGCTATGCCGACGCGCAAAATATCGGTGCTCAACTCAGTTCTGGATACTATTCAATGACGAGAACAAGACGTGCGAATGCAATGCAACAAGATCTCGAGATCTGGGTCTGTCAGTGCAAGGGAAAAGAGTTCAGAAATTGAGAGTCCTGTGCATCGATTTGGCAACAAAATGCGGCAGATACATCAAAATCAGAGACTGGGCTAATCAGAAGGCGAGATAGGGCGTCTGCTTTGCCATGTATTGCGTAGGTCTGTAGACAATTTCATACTGAAACTGCAAAAGTAACATAGATCGCCGTTGCAATTCGTGGGCAGTGCGTGTAGGAAACGACTTTGACGGATGATACAAGGACTGCAAAGGCTTGTGATCTGTCACTAAATAGAACTTGCGACCATACAAATATTGACATAATTTTTTCACACCATACAGAATATAGAATGCAGAATTTGAGATTAATTGCACTTAGTTTGATTAATAACTTTGAGGCAAAAACAATAGGTCTGTCTTGTGCACTAATTCTGTGCGAAAGCACAGCGCCGATTCCGTAGGAAGACGCGTCGACTTGCAAAACTACCCGCTTGGCAGGATCAAAATGTACTAAACATCTCTCACTGAGCAAAGCATTGTTGAGTTTCTGAAATGCGTCTTGACAGTCTTTAGTCCACACGAAAGATACATTTTTGCGACGCAAGCGATGCAATGGGGCCCCTATCTGAGCGGCATTCGGTATGAACTGAATGTAGTATGTCATTTTCCCTAGTACTGACTGCAGTTCAGACACATTGCGAGGAACAGGCAGGTCACGGTGTGAAAGCAAATGAGTTTGGAGGGAATGCACACCCTGACTGTTTATCACAGGACTTTAGCAGTAAAGTCAGTTTGAAAAAAGTCACACTTTTCGAGACGATACTTGAGTCCTGCTTCTGACAACACTCCAAAAAGAATACACAAACTGGGAATGTGTTCCTCTGGTGTACGACCTGAGACGACAATATCGTCAAGGTAGTTTGAACAAAATTGCTCTTTTGCAGTCAGCTGTTCCAAGTAACGTTGAAAAATGCCGGGTACGGAAGCACTGCCGAATGGTAAACGCAAATACTTGAACAGTCCTAAATGCGTATTTACTACAAACACTTTTTGTGATTGAAACTTCCTGGCAGATCAAAACTGTGTGCCCGACCGAGACTCGAACTCGGGACCTTTGCCTTTCGCGGGCAAGTGCTCTACCATCTGAGCTACCAAAGCACGACTCACGCCCGGTCCTCACAGCTTTACTTCTGCCAGTATCGCGAAAGGCAAAGGTCCCGAGTTCGAATCTCGGTCGGGCACACAGTTTTGATCTGCCAGGAAGTTTCATATCAGCGCACACTCCGGTGCAGAGTGAAAATCTCGTTCTGGACTTTTTGTGATTCTTCATCCAATGGAATTTGCAAGTGGGCATCACGCAAATCTATCGTAGAAAAGTAACGTCCTGAACCAAGCCTGTCCATGAGATCCTCAGGGGGAAGTAACGGATAAGTCTCATCTACTGTATATGGGTTGACTATAGAGTAAACGTCTACATAAATGCGAATGCTAATCAAACAAAACGAGAGGATTTACCCATTGACTATGTTGAATTGGCGCAATTGCACCACTATCTTGCAATTCTTTCAGTTCACAGGCTACTTTGTCTCTAAAAAGCAACTGGAACGGGGCGGGCACAGAAAAACTTGGGCCGTGCATTGTCTTTCAATGTAACAGCCGCTATAAAGCTATTAGTTTTTCCCATGATTCCTGAAAATAGTTCAGGAAATTCTTTAAGCAAGCTAGCGACATTGTCGTTTAGTGCAAAAGCCGATATGCAAAGTATGTTCTCGTGGTTGCTAAGTTCAAACAAATCAAAGGTATCTAAACCGAATATGTTCTCACTGTCTCTGGATTTCCGCACAATAAAAGTCACTGTCCTAGCGTGAGATCTGTATGGGGCAGGCATACTACGCCATGCAAGCACTAGATTTTCCTGTCCGTTGTAAACAGTGAGTTGCTTGCTAGATTTAGAAAGGCGTGGTGAGCCTAACTGTTCGTACGTGGCAAGATTAGGCAAAGTTACTGAGGCACCTGTGTCAAAGTTTATACGATGGTTAGAAATCCATAATGAGACAAACAGTTTGTTAGAACGTAGTTGCGGAGAACGAGGAACAAAAATCATCTTATATTTGTGAGAAACTGTTGTTGGTTCTGAAAACACAGCGGTTACTTCATGTGCACGAGCCAATTTTTTTTTTTTTTTTTTTTTGGGAGCGGACATAATTGGCGATTTGTGCAGTTGCAAGCAAACTGCTTGGACATGGCCTTTTTATCCACACGTGCAACACGTTGCGTTACGTGATGGGCAACCCTGTCTTTTGTGGTGAACAAAACATATAGGGCAGACTTCACAAAATTCACAGGCCCGCTGAAACGTCCCCTTTGAAAAATCTATGAATTACTCTGCTGGTAAACCTCTTGCGTTATTTGATTTTTTTCTATGCACAATTACCAAATTACTACTTTGGACGTCTGTTAATTCATTACACGGTGGTGCTGATAAGCTACGCTCGTCGTCACTGTCATTTCTCAGTTTACTTTGGAGCCTAGTGTTACGTTCTTCACACGCCATAATTATCACGTATTTCACACGATAATAAGAAAAGCACAATTTGAAGAGCAAAAACAAGAAAACACATTAACATAGCACTGAAAATAATATCTAGTTAATTGCAGGCGCAGCTGCGAAACACTTGGTGCAAATCCACATGCAAGTCACAACTGTTTTACTGTACAACAATGAAAAACTACAACTACACAGGAAATTCTCTCTACAATTACGCTCTAGCAATAAACAATAGCTACACTAATTACGCAAACTACAAGAAAAAGTCAGAAGAATCCAGTGAGGTATCCTCGACTAAGGATCGACATATGAAACGTCCCCTTAGAAAAAATTATGAGTTACTATGCTGGTAAACCTCTTACGTTATTTGATTTTCAAACCGATGAGCAAAACTGAACGTACTCAGACATTTCTCTCGTTACTTATTCTGATCATCACTAAACTGACACACAATATTTTTAGCGCAACGCAATCTGACCTTCAATAATCCCTACAAAAGAATGGCCCTGACGGACAATAACCTATACCTTTCATGAATCACTTACCTCACAAAAATCTTCGTTACTCGAACTACTGCAATACAGTGAGCGCCAATACTGCCAGCTAAACAAAGAATTCTAACTACTGAAGGCACTAACTACTGATGGGCATAGTTAGCAAATGAAAGATTTTTATAGAGAACAAACAATGTATTTAACTTAATAATGTTCAAAAGTCATAATATATGTAAGTTCATGACATCCAGTCTTATAAATTTCGTTTTTCTGACGGACACACGTCCAGATCGTCCGCTCTCAAAACTCTGCCATCTCTCTTCCCACATCCACCACTGTTGGCGGCTCACATCCAACTGCGCAATGCTACGCGTTGTTCACATCCAACTGCCCAACACTACAATAGCGAATATTCCAACAATGCCAACCAGTCACACCGTTTAAATGTCTACGTGGCTGCCCGCGTGGATGTGTACGCGCTCGTTGTGTGGCTGCTTGGGGTGGTCGAGAGCAAGGACCGCCTCGACTCAACGAATCGGGGCCTGGTGAAGATTATCGACCGCTGTGGCACCCAAATCATACTGCTCTAAGATCTACAACACTTGAGGAAGTGAAGGATCAGAGTACTTTAAGATCTGTTTCCGTATTCTACTATCGAGAACGTTGAACATTATAGCATCCCTTATAATTAAGGCACTGTAAAAGTTTCCACAACTACACTTAAATTTACACTTCCTAGTGAAGCTCGTTAATTCTGTGCGCCACTGATGGTACGTTTAAAAATGGTTCAAATGGCTCTGAGCACTATGGGACTTAACATCTGAGGTCATCAGTCCCCTAGAACTTAGAACTACTTAAACCTAACTAACCTAAGGACATCACACACATCCATGCCCGAGGCAGGATTCGAACCTGCGATCGTAGCAGTCGCGCGGTTCCGGACTGAAGCGCTTAGAACCGCTCGGCCACCGCGGCCGGCGATGGTACGTTTATCCCGGCTTTTTTTTGCAGGTGAAAAAACTGGTATCTGGCTGCAGCTACTTGAACTTTCTGGTCATAGTACTTGGTTGATGCTGCGATTTTTGTATTATTGTAAAGGACAGGAAGGATGAATGGATGAATATAACGTATATTTGGAAAGGTGAAAGTATATAAATATCGAATTAAGCTTTTCGGAAGTTTGAGGTCAGCACTGCACAACTGGGTTGTCGGAATGATTATCGTCAGGTAGTTGCCTTGGTTCACTAACTCAGAACTTAGGGAAAGACCATGCCACTTCCCTGAATCATGATTTACCATATCATCTGATTAAGCTGTCTAGTTTTTAAAGAAATTCTCTATTAACATTGCACCCTTTTTAAATCATTGCCCACTTTGTTAAGAATAGTATTGTTCACCCAATACTATATGTGAAGTTTACACGAAGTTTTACTCTGTCTTTTTGAATACATGCAACAGCCTTGCCGCAGTGACTACGCTGGTTCCTGTGAGATCACCTAAGTTAAGCGGTGTCGGGCGTGGTCGGCACTTGGATGGGTGACCATCCACTCCGCCATGCGCTGTTGCCGTTTTTCGGGGTGCACTCAGCCTCATGATGCCAACTGAGGAGCTACTCGACCGAATAGTAGCGGCTTCGGTCAAGAATACCATCACAACGACCAGGGGAGAGGTGTGCTGACCCCACACCCCTCCTATCTACATCATCCACTGAGGATGGCACGGCGGTCGGATGGTCCCGGCCGGCCACTCGTGGCCTGAAGACGGAGTGCTTTTTGAATACATACTTCATTCTAAAATAGTTTGCTCGGAATATCACTTAATAGGAATAGTTCCTCTCCCCATTCATCTGTTTAAAGAAACATGTTGCACCATGTGGTGTGCGACAGTTTGAATATTGTTTGGAAATTTTATTAAAAAATAGAAATATAGCTTGGCAGCAGCCTGCTTCCTGTTTGAACACTCTTTTACCTGACTATTTGAAAAGACGCATAACATCCAATGTTAACGATATATTTATAGCAGAAGAACCTTGACCACAACAGAACCGTATCTTGAGAAGCTTGTTGCATATGTTAGAGGATTCGGTAATCATTGTCAACATATAAAAAGCGGAGTTTGCAAAAACGAGACTAAGACTTCTTGGTCATATAATTTCATCAGGAGGTATTGAACCAGCCCCAAAGAAACTTGAAGTAATTAGGGCAATCCCCACTGCTTCAACAAAACATCAAATTCAAAATTTCCTTTGTTTAGTAAATTTTATCACCTTTTCTTAAATATGAAAATTTTTGTCACTCCTAAGTCATGTTCACTCACTGGAAAAAACATCATATCGCACTGGTATAAACAGGCAAAGTTAGTGTTTCAAAGTCTGAAAGATGCCCTTCTTAATGCTCCAATACTTGCTTATTCAGATGTATCAAGAGAATTTTTCCTTATCTACGGACTCGTCGAAACTTGGACTTGGCGCTCATCTATGTGAAGAATTTGAAGAGAATGGTGTAAGTGTGCAGAGCAGTATAGCCTTCGCCAGTCATGTCTTGTTTAAATCTGAAAGAAATTATTCTGTAACTGTGTTGGAATCGTTGGAAATTATTTGGTCATTTTCTAAATTTCGATTCTTCTTATTTGTAAAACATACTAAAGTGTATACTAATCATCGGGTTCTCCAGTCATTGTCATCTAATCTAAACAATGACCTTTTGAAACAATGGGCTTTCTATTTACAAGAATTTAATTTCACTGTTGTTCACATTCCTGGTACTCAAAATGTTATAGCGGATGCTTTAACACGTGCTCCTGTTGATTTCGTCAAGATCACTTCTGAAAATGATTTGGAGAAAAACTTCAGTTTGTTGTACATACGAAACGTTGCCTTTGAAAATTTTAGCTCTTCTTCTGTACGAGACATAAATTAAGAACTGGATAAAGTCCCTATTGCTCATTTTGTGTACACATCTCAGCTATGCTCGTTTTGGTCGTAGAAATGCTTTCACAAACTTCGTAAAACTTGACGTTTTAATATCATGCATAAAACAATACAGAAAGTTTCAGAAAAATGCAAACTGAATCAGGAAGGCAAACCTTCAATCATCACATATCGAGCGCCAGTATTACTATAATTCCTTATACACTAAAACAGTTAGTTGCAGTAGACCTCTTTGGACAGCTTTTCAGGTCAGTCTGTGTATTCTAATGCATTTTTGTTGGTGTGGCATTGACCTCAGTATTAGGTACATTCACTCATTTATATAAAATTGCTGCCAAAACATTATCCACAGCCTTTGTCAATAATTTTCTATGACACGTTAGTCGCATTGATAAAGTCATTTTCGCCAACGGTCCACAATTTCGCTCAAATATTTTGTTACGCACTTTACAACGTCACAAAATTAGATCTGTTTTCATTTCACTATATTGGCCTCAGTCCAATCCTTCAGTACAAGTTATGTGACAAATTAACAAGCTGTGCGGAATATATTGCCATCGTCAATACCAGACTTGGGACAAACACAGTGAGACATTCCAAGAGATTCTCAATGAGTTAACACATGATTCTATACCATTATCTGCGTTACTTGTACTCAAAAACCAACAACCACTGGATCGTATCAGAGAGTTAATGCCATTTGCAGCTTCGAAAAAATTACACCAGAAGGAAGTAGTAGACATAGAGCTAATCAACGTCAAAAAGACTATAGAAAGAAGGAAGGAAGCTCAACAAGGACATGTAAACATTAAAAAGCTACGGGTTGGACAGAAAATTCTGGTTAAATCTCATTCTTTATCTTGTAAAAGCAAGCATTTTACGCACAAACTCTTTCTTGTATGTAAGGGGCCTTACACGATTCGAAGAACTGTACATGACAATGTGGAAATTGAAACGATTTGGCCATACAAGACAAAGGGAATTCATCATACTTCGTATAGCAAACCTTAAACAGAAAATTTTTATTTACTAAAGTTATACCCAGATGATAAAACTACACATAACCTATTTCTAAAATATTTCTTGTATTACAGCGCACAGCAACAGTTAGCGATTAACAATGCTATTGCAATGCATGCAAGAGCGACTTACGTCGCATGGAAGACAAGTCTGACAAGAATCGGGCGACTATCGTCGCGCAAAAAACTTTATTTATCGCGCAACCAATTGAACGATTTGTTGCCATGACACGTACGCTAAACAAACTGCTACGAACTTCGAAATTTCATCTAGAATCCGAATAAGAACATTTAATTCTAATAAAATGAACTTTGACAGTATTTTTAAAACCACTTCTGGGGGGTTCAATGTGTTGTTCACTTGAGAACTATTTTTTGGCTGTACAGAGTGATGATAAAACTGAAACACACAACATTTTTTACTATTTTTGATCAAATATACAGGCTGTTATGATGGTAACTGCATTGTCTGGAAAAAAGACTAGTAGGTATTTTTATGTAAGAAATTTTTCAGGATCTATTGAGGTACTGAAGTTATATTTACTGAAGTGAAATATTTACAAATATAGGTATGAGTTGTTCTTTATGTGGAAATAAGTAGACAAAAACAGAGCAGGGAATTGTTATTAGAAGTGTATATGGAGACACAGATAGCGAATACTAATAATGTTGTAGTAGGATAGCCAGATTTATGTTGGTTAGGTACACAAGGTGATAATTATGAGATTTATGATGCATACTGTAATAGAATGAGGCAATGATTGTGACAATTAATGCAAAGAAAGTGTAACTGAGTAATGCTTAAGGCATAGGTACTCAGTTTCTTGTTATACTCAATTTTTATGCCGTATGGAAGAATTTCTGTTTAGAAGCGTAAAAGGTAAGTTTTTGAAAACATGTGTCTAGATGGCAATAGTGAATGAAGGTAATTTGACATGAGACAATACAGTTATTTCTTTGATGTGGAGTTCGTGATTATCTAGTGTAACTTATACAACCTTTTTCTAAACATAGAGTGTCATTTTCTTTCATCAGGACAAAACTAAATGTGACAGTTATGCAAATTTACTGTAATTCGACAAGTATACGTTTTTGTCTCAATCTCTGTACGAAAAATGTTTTGCAAAGATTTTGAAAAGATTTTGCTCTGTACTGTTACACACTCTTTTAGCATATGATATCCCAGTGAATTTATTGTGAGTTGTCATTGTCATACTACCTATTTTCTTGTTTACACTGATGAATGACCTATTTTCTGATTTGTATCTAGCAACATGCATGCAAAATTTAAGTTCTACGGAATTCTGCAGAATTCATCTGCCTTTTTTGTCTAGTAGATAAACTTTACATATGTATGAAACGATGTCATAACATTATTGCCCATCAGTCTAGAAGCTTGCGAAATTTTGGAAGTGAAGATGAAATTCATGACTCGCAAGGTGCGACATGGGTAGACAACACACTTAGCATGAGAAAAAAAAATAATAAGAGAATGAGATGCAGGAAGTATGTGGGATACTAATGATGATGTTATTTGCTTTTCAGCTCTATTCTTTTTTGCCATGGCACAGGATAAGATTCCTCTAGATATATTTTGCTACTAACATTTGTGACATTGCAGACTAACTGTCTTCATATATTTATGTGTGATGTAACATAATAACATGCACCACTTTAGCTTAAAAAATTGCAGATTGTATTTTCCTTTTACACTTATGTCATTTATTGAGTTTCTTTATAATGCATATTCTGTGAATAAATTATCACTGCAGGAGGCGGACCATTAGTATAACAATAACGTTAAGTGTAGTATTCTAGTGAGGTCCCATAAGTCATGAACGTTGCATCAGAAGTCATGAAAGATGTTTGAGGAATCAATGAGAAAAAGGTAAGAAAGAAAGTCCTACAACATACACATGAGCAAAGGAATGCTTACAAAAATGGATTTGAGATGAAATGATTAGGTAGAGTGAATATCAGATGAAATATCATTAGTTAGGGCAAATATGAGAAATAGTTAGGTATGGCAAGTTGACAAATAGGTTGGGCAATGGAGCTAAATAAAATGAACCTGTAAGTATGTATACTTATGAGAATGTATAAAATATATGACAGAAAGAATTAAGAGGTAAACTGCACAATTGTATTTGTTGGAAGTTTGATGCAATTATGGGTAAAATGAATAACAGGTGCACTAACTAAAGGAGGAAATGTAACAAGATAGCATGCTAATTACTGACTATATTAGGTATAATATTAGACTGACATTTGATTCGCTGCATAAAGTATTCTTTGATATGAACCACGGTTATCCCTAAGCCATATTTTTCCTTGTCTGTATGTGTGATCACTATCCTCATGTGCTTGTTTCTTGTGTGTGATCATTGTTTTTATGTGTCTCTTTCTGCCTTACTTTTACTCCCTATACATTTATGAATTTTACTGAAGGACAATCATACATATTTTTCTGAATAGATTTAGAAATGTTGGGAGGTCATTCTGTACATATACAATAATTGTTTCTTATGATTCCTATTATTATACTCTGTTTCACATGAATTACTTGTCTGATATTTCTGAGATTCATTAATGAAAAACCATGGTGCCACTTTTTCTTGCTTTTTTATAGGCAATGAAATTTGTTAGTACCATTACACAACATGTGAAGTTCATATGTACAACTATGTAAAATCTTGTTACTCCTATCTTAATGTAGGTAACTGAATATTGTAAATGTAAGAAATTGTAACTGACTGACCGTTCACCACAAATGACTGAGGCTTACCAGGGCAGAAGAAATATGGCTAGCTATTATATACTGAAACATTCTCTGCCAGATGTTGGCATAGTTCACCAATGCTAGCAACAGCTGACTTTTATAAGGAACTCTTCGATACTACAAGATGACTTTAGAGATATCAATGGATTTACAAGCACATACTATAACATATTTTACTGTATGTGCGTGTGAGGGGTTTTATCAGCTGAGAACTGTGCTAAGTTTCACTGAGTCTGTTTCTACTTAACTTCCCACAACAGTGACATAATAGCAACGAGCTATAGAAAGTTTGGCCGTTTGTGACTAGGATACTCTTCTACCTACTTTCTTCGTGCAAGTTAGTACTGCCAAATGTATGCCTTGTGTGATGAACCTAGTTCCTGTGTGCTGCAAAAACAGTGTAGATCACCAACACTGCTTACTACACTACAAATGTGACATATAGACTTTTAAAATAGCCCTGTGAAGAACGTTCTCATAGACATCATAACACATGACAACCTGTGGTGAATCCTATTGATTACTTCACTCACTTGTACTTGAATTTTGTAAATGTTTTCACTTATAGTTTGTTAACTCACATTCTTTTAAAGTTATTTCTCTCTTTGTATTTGTAACATGTTTTGTACGTCCCTATCCATAATGTTATTACTTTTTCCTGGTCCCACTCCTTTCTGAAATGACCCTCATACAAAATTCTATTCGGGAAAAGTGGAGGTTATGTTAAGATAGACATGTCATTTTGATGTTTGTAAGTTATCGAAGTGCACGCCAGAGAGAGAGAGAGAGAGAGAGAGAGAGAGAGAGAGAGAGAGAGAGAGAGAGAGAGAGTGAGAGAGAGAGAGAGAGAGATCATGTTATGTTACTGTTAAACAATCTTTGGTCTAGTCTTGGCACAGTCTGTTCCTCTGTGCAGTCTAATACTTTCTTAGTTGAAGTGTGGTAGGTGATGGACATATTCAGTAGTGCTCTATTGACTTGTGATTGTATCTGTTAGATGAAGATTTATTGTAAAGAACAACAAAGATGAGTATGAAGTATACATTGAATGGCGAAAAGAATGTAAATTTTATAAAATGAGGCTTTTTTTCTTTTATTGAGCAGAATAAATATCAGGTACGACTGCACACTGCGTAACTAGTTTGTCGGAATGATTAATATCAGCTGGTTAACTTCGTTCATTTGTCAGAGATGAGAGAAAAACCACGTCGTTTTCTGAGTCATGCATTAACATATCATCTGATTCAGCTGTTGGATTTTTAGAGAAATTCTCTGTTAACATTGTATCGTTTGTCCACTTTGTTAATCGTAGTACTGTTCAGACCAATGTTGTGTGTTATCACCCCACCCAGTTGTTTAAAGAAGGTTTATAATTTCGCATTACCCCATTGCACCGTGTGGTATGCAACAGTTTGACTTCTGACTTAAAGGCTTTCCCGACGGATCTGTTGGAAATACACGACTCGTGTTTGCCGCCAGATCGTATTGTGTAAATCCCACAATATTTCATCGACGCTAATGCTCGACATCTTCAGGTGGTGGCAGTTGCTACTATTTTATTTATTTATTTAATCGTGTCAGAAAGACACACTATAGCTTACAAGTTATACATAATGTTCCAAAACATGGTACTATAAGCATTACAATTACACATCAATGCGGCGTGACCAGTATGCAGCAACTTCGCATGCTTCCCTGGTGGCATCGATGACATTCTGTGGCGAGCATGACGTCGGGCATAGGCTGCAGACAAGAAGATCACTCATTGTCTGTTCCTCACCACATTCACATGCTGTGGAGTCGCATGCGAATCCCCACTTTTTCGAGTTGGTCTTGCTTCTTCCAACTCCAGAACGCAGCCTGTTGAGGGGCTTCCATATAGACCAGCTTTCTTCGTGACGTGGTGGGAGGCTTTCGGTCGGGAATATCCACCCTGCTAGGTAGCTGGATCTGGAACGCCATGAATTGACTCTGAAGTTCGAAGGTGTTTCAGTTTCAGTTGAATGGAGAAACCTTTTTCTTGATTGGAGTCTTGGTACTGCTGACTGATACCCGTGTAATGCGTGGGTCTTCAGATTCAATGCCTTAGACTTTTCTTAGACTTTTCCAGTCTGGATGCACATTCACGACGGATACCTGGAGGTGGGATGCCCGCTAGACAATAAACTTTATCAAGTGGTGTAGACCTCAAACATCCCGTAATGCAGGTTTCATTCAAGGCTATATCCACTTGTTTAAGATGACTAGATCTCTACCAGACAGGTTTACCAACGTGTAAAGAAGAGGTGTTACACAACCTTTGTTATACACACATAGTTGCTGCTATCACTGGCGCCGAACTCTCTGGTGAACAAATAAACACTAACTGGGCTGGGACACACAACAAGCCACAATCACACTATGTTTTGGTGAAGTGAAAAATGTTTTACGACCTTATTTGTGGAAAATATGTGTTTATTTACGTGTGCATCACGACACCTCATCATGATGCGGAGAATAAAAGGTCTTGCCATATGAAAATGTAAGAAAAAACGTATATAGGCGCGAAAACATCGCGACAAACTGAATTATATTCTAGATGATAGGTTAACTCCCAGGAAAATTTTCTCGTCAACATCGTTTGCTTGCAGATGACAAGGTACATGTAGTAAATAACTCACAAGTGATCCGGAAAAATCATGCACAACAAGTGTAAAGGTATTAACAAAAAGAAACGAACTATTGTTGGAACTAAACACCCACATAATTTTGTAATCATTTAACAAAAATGTCCACATTACAGAATAAACAAAATGGAAACCCACTGATGATGGCACAGTTGTGCTGAAACATGTTTTGGCACTGAAAAATAGCGGTGTTTTGCATAACTGGCGGGCCTCACATCCTACAATTTTAACTAGAGAGACAGTCAACACAAGGAGCTGCAAATCCAAATGATGAACATTAGTAATTTTAGTTTTCTGTCCTGCACGCGAGTAATGGATAGCGTTTCTAAGCTAGTTTTTGATGGATACTAGTCTGAGGCTTTTATTGTTTCGGTAAGATGCCTTCTTTAATTCTGAAATGTTGGTATGATTATGGGCAACGGGATACACAATGGATCTTTATAAATGAAGCTTCAGTTTTGCGAGTTAGTGAATAGGTATGACTGGTTGCATGAGAACTAAATCTGTTGGGACGTAGTTGGAGGGATAGTTGGCGTAGTGGACGGCGAGGGCGGTGGTGTGGTACGTACACGGGAAGTATGGGTTTTGTACGCCAGCTGCGTACAGAAAGTAAAAACACATTTCTTTTAGTGGCCATTTTCGCAGCAGCTGTATATAAATTGCAGTTGTTTCAAAGAAAATGCCTTTTTTGCATGCTGCACATCGAAATTTTAGTTTTTATCTGTGCACCCAGACGCGTTTCGCCTTTTTTACAAGGCATCTTCAGTGGGTGTCCTGAAATATTAAATGATTTGTCCATTTTTACACATAGGTTATGATTTCACATCCAGGGTATAGATTCAAAAACAGTTCCTTAACGTTTTTTTATGAAATGGAAAGGTACTTACAGGTAACTTCTAATTCACTGCATCTAATCAAACTGCTTTTTCTCATCTGGCAACCAGGTGGACATCTTACAGTTAACTTTCAGTTCAAAGGTGGCAGTTACAGTGATGTGTAACGTAAACAGTGAACTGAAAGTGAACTGTAAGATATCCACCTGGTTGCCAGATGAGAAAAAGCAGTTTGCTTAGACGCAATGAATTAGATGTTACCTGTAAGTACCATTGGCAACGGCCATGCCGCAGTGGATACACCGGTTCCAGTCAGGTCACCGAAGTTAAGCGCTTTCGGGCGTGGCCGGCACTTGGATGGGTGACCATCCTGGCCGCCATGTGCTGTTGCCATTTTTTCGGGGTGCACTCAGCCTCGTGATGCCAATTCAGGAGCTACTCGACCGAACTGTAGCGGCTCCGGTCAAAGAAAACCAGCGTAACGACCGGGAGAGGAGTGTGCTGACCACACGCCCCTCTTATCCGCATCCACATCTGAGGATGACACGGTGGTCGGATGGTCCCGATGGGCCACTTTTAGCCTGATGACGGAGTGCTTGCAAGTACCACTCCATTTCATAAAAAAAACGTTAAGGAACTGTTTTTAAATCTATAACCTAGATGTGAAACCATAACCTATGTGTAAAAATGAACAAATCATCTAATAATTCAGGACGCCCATTGAAGATGCCTTGTAAAAAAGGCGAAATGCGTCTGTGTGCATAAATAAAAATAAAAATTTCGATGTGCAGCATGCATTTTTTAAAAAACTGCAATTTAGAAAGTAAAAAGCTGTATAGTACGACTCCTCGAGGCACACCTTCAGCTGGTTGGAAAATGTGACTGTGGATCATTGTTACGAGGGACGGAGGTTTGTCAGGATGGTTTACATTAGGTCTTAGGCTTCTTCCTAAGGCAGCGGTTAGCAGAAGGAATGGCCGAACAGCATATTTGGTACAAGAGGTGGGCTAGGTGTATGGATTTGTTAATTATGTTTGTTTCGTTTTATTTATGCTTTTTCATGTGCTCTACACATTGGCTATGCCACATTTTAATATTTATCTGAGAGTCCTCGACCTGTGGAAATCAGGTCACTCCTTACATTTCCTCCGATGGCTGCAGTGAACGGCAGTTCTTGTCAGTAACATTACGAAACAGTCAGTACGCATGTTCATTGACAAGAGAACAATGTTAGGGTTGAGAACGCTGGTAAATTGTGAAAGACTTCGCGTTAGAGGAAGGAAGGCGTCGTAACAAGACGTACCGGCTCCGAACAAGACGTACCAGCTCCGCATGCAGCGGACAGGGTGCCTTGTAATTACGCCGGGGCGTCGATTTGTCGGCCCTTTGTGGAACAAGCCATTTCGGCGGCGCCGCCAGCGGCAGGCCAGCGATAATCGGCCATTACCAACAGCCAGGCCAGCAGGCCGCCCTGAGTGGGCGTAAATTGTAGCGGGCGAGAGAAGAAAGGCTGATTATGCGGGCCGGGCGGCCGAGTTACGAGTGCTGCGCAGTTTGTTAAAGCTGCTGGGTCGATGCGCTCCGCTGCCTGACAACCTTTCGCCCAGAGAAGGAGCTACGGGGCAGCGATTTTGTTCTTCATGAGCATTTGCCTTTGCATGACAGGGAACTACAATGGCGGAAAAAATCGCAACACGAAACAATAATTAACGTAAAATAATGAAATTTCGGGAATACAATAGAGCGTCGATTAACCGAACATCGGTCAACCGAACGACCACTTTACCGAACTGTGTACTCGCTCGCACCTGTTACTCTCCCACCCTACCGTCCATCATCCCCCTCACTCCCAAACCAAGTTTCCCACAGTAGTTGCCGCACTGGGCCACAGCTGGCGCAACATTGCTTCTAATGGGGCCTTCACAAGTCGCTGCTGACCGCCCAAGCCGCCAGTCGCTGTGTTTCAACAATCAACACACTTCTGTCGGCTTGGCACTGGCAGTAGAAGTAGCGGCAGTATCAAAGCTGTTCACAGCAACAGCTGCGCCAGCTTAGAGTTGAGGCGTGCCGCTTCGCCAGATTATATGAATAAATTTACTGTACAGTACTTCTTTTTGGCAAATAAACATGTACAGTTCGATTATCCGAACGAACCAGTTTTCCGAACACCCATGTCCCCCAATTACTTCGGATAATCGACGCTCTACTGTACATTTGTCGAGGTAACATATTTAAGTGATTAACATTTCAGGGTGACAGGCTAATATAAGCCCGAGATAAGTCATTCCAAATGTGACACGCTGGTACAGTAATAACCAGTGTAAACGCTAAAATCTTATGCAAACCTACATGCACTGTGTTGTATAGGTGCCGACGGTGAGTTTGTGGGATGGTCGGTCACCTGTTGCACTTGATCAGCCAATAAGGGACGGTTATTGCAGGTTGTGCATGACGCTCAGTTGTCGTCAGATGATGTCCCATTAGTGCACGATTGGAGACAGGTCTGGTGACAGAGCAAGCCAAAGGAACATATTGACACTCTGTAGAGCATGTTGAGTTATGTACCGGGAGGTAATACTGAGCGAGAACTGGGTGCCAGAAACGCTAATTGACGCTTTAAAATATTTATTAAAGCTAAACATGCATACAAATTATTAAATGCTAAAACACAAACATCCCTTAGCGTACATTTTAAGTGAATTATATGTCCAAGTGAATATTTAACAAATAATTTTCAATTAAATAATTCACAGAAGCTGGCAATTAAACAGAACCACTTCCTTTTAAAGTTTTGATTTGCTTGAAATTACGTTACCAAGAAAACTGTAAAGGCATAATGACCATTTATAGAATTAAAATTTTCTTGAAACTGCTTGAGCAGAAGAATTGGTAAAACTATAATACACTACTGGCCACGAAGATGCCGTGCTACAGACGCGAAATTTAACCGACAGGAAGAAGATGCTGTGCTTTGCAAATGATTAGCTTTTCGAAGCATTCACACAAGGTTGGCGCCGGTGGCGACACCTACAACGTCCTGACATGAGGAAAGTTTCCAACAGATTTCTCATACACAAACAGCAGTTAACCTTCTTCCCTGGTGAAACGTTGTTGTGATGTCTCGTGTAACGAGGAGAAATGCGTGCCATCACTTTTCCGACTTTGATAAAGGTCGGATTTTAGCCTATCGCGATTGCGGTTTACCGTATCGCGACATTGCTGCTCGCGTTGGTCGAGATCCAACGACTGTTAGCAGAATATGGAATCGGTGGGTTCAGGAGGGTAATACGGAACGCCGTGCTGGATCCCAACAGCCTCGTATCACTAGCAGTCGAGATGACGGGCATCTTATCCACATGGCTGTAACGGATCGTGCAGCCACGTCTCGATCCCTGAGTCAACAGATGGCGACGTTTGCAAGACAACAACCATCTGCTCGAACAGTTCGACGACGTTTGCGGCAGCATGGACTATCAGCTCGGAGACCTTGGCTGCGGTTACACTTGACGCTGCGTCACAGACAGGAGCGCCTGTGATGGTGTACTCAACGATGAACCTGAGTGCACGAATGGCAAAACGTCATTTTTTTCGGATGAATCCAGGTTCTGTTTACAGCATCGTGATGGTCGCATCCGTGTTTGGCGACATTGCGGTGAACGCACATTGGAAGCGTGTATTCGTCGTCGCCATACTGGCGTATCACCCTGCGTGATCGTTACACGCCTCGGTCTCCTCTTGTTCGCATTGACGACACTTTGAAAAGTGGACGTTACGTCATTTCAGATGTGTTACGACCCGTGGCTCTACCCTTCATTCGATCCCTGCGAAACGCTACATTTCAGCAGGATAATGTACGACCGCATTTTGCAAGTCCTGTACGGGCCTTTCTGGATACAGAAAATGTCTGACTGCTGCCGTGGCCAGCACATTCTCCAGATCTCTCACCAACTGAAAACGTCTGGTCAATGGTGGCCGAGCAACTGGCTCGTCACAACACGCCAGTCACTACTCTTGATGAACTGTGGTATCGTGTTGAAGATGCATGGGCAGCTGTACCTGTACACGCCATCCAAGCTCTGTTTGACTCAATGGCCAGGCGTATCAAGGCCGTTATTACGGCCAGAGGTGGTTGTTCTGGGTACTGATTTCTCAGGATCTATGCTGCCAAATTGCGTGAAAATGTAATCACATGTCGGTTCTAGTATAATATATTTGTCTAATGAATACCCGTTTATCATCTGCATTTCTTCTTGGTGTAGCAACTTTAATGGCCAGTAGTGTACAATGGCGGAAAAAAATCGCAACACGAAACTATACTTAACGTAAAATAATGAAATTTCGGGAATAAATTTGCCGAGGTAACATATTTAAGTGATTAACATTTCAAGATGACACGCTAATATAAGCCCGAGATAAGTCATTGCAAATGTGACACGCTGGTACATTAATAACCAGTGTAAACGCTAAAATTTTGAATGTAAGCATGCAAACCTACATGCACTGTGTTGTACAGGTGCCGTCGGCCAGTTTGTGGATGGTCACCTGTTGCGGTTGGTCGGCCAATAAGGGACTGTCCATGTGTGCATGACGCTGGAGTTGTCTTCCGATGATTTCCCATTAGTACACGATTGGAGACAGGTCTGGTGACAGAGCAGGCCAGAGGAACATTTGGACACTCTGTAGAGCATGTTGAGTTATGTACTGGGAGGTAATATTGAGCGAGAACTGGGTGCCAGAAACGCGGACTGGCGCTTTAAAATATTTATTAAAGCTAAACATTCATACAAATTATTAAATCCTAAAACACAAACTTCCCTTAACGTACATTTTCAGTGAATTATATGTCCCAGTGTACATTTAACAAACTTTCAATTAAATAATTCACAGAAACTAGCAATTAAATAGAACTACTTCCTTTTAAAATTTTGATTTGCTTGAATTACCTAACCAAAAACCTGTAAAAGCATAATGACCATTTATACAATTAAAATTTACTTTACAGAAAAAATTGTAAAACTATAATATTGTTTACACAGCTCATTACAATAGGCACAGTTTTCTGTTAACCATGAGATAGTAATTAAGGAATCTTTTTTACAAATTTATATCCACGCCTCGCACACCAGGCAGTGAAAGCATCTCACGCACTGTGAAAATCACGTAGACTTTAACAACCCTTAAGGGAGGAGGAGCGGACAGAGGGTCAGGACACTCTCTTGTCCTTTGGTTGGGAAACTGCTCTAAAGACGGAAGAATCAGCAATGATCAACGACCTGAGGATGCAGAAGGCAATGGAAGCCACTGCATTAAAGAAACGTGCTGTATACCCACGCAACATGTGTCCTGTAATAGAAAAAATGCCATGATAATCCCTCTGTTGGGAAAAGATTCCTGAAGAGTCCACCATTCGGATCTCCAGGAGGGGATTGTCAAGGGAGAGGTAACCGTGAGGAAAAGATTGAATAATCAATGACAATACACCGTTCTTCGAGTCGCGGTGTGGAATGTCAGAAGTCTGAACGTGTAAGAAAGGCAGAAAATCTGAAAAGGGAAATTCCAAGGTTCAATCTATATACGTGGGGATCAGTGAAGTCAAATGGAAAGAAGGGGAGGATTTATGATCAGATGAGTGTAGGGTAATACAAACAGCAGCAGAAAGTAGTATAACGGGAATGGGATTCGTTATGAATAACAAGGTAGGGCAGATACTGAGCTTCTTTCAACAGCAAGCCAACACCGACAACATTAGTTCAGGTATACATGCCGGCGTCACAAACAGAAGATGTAGAGGTAGAAAAAGTATATTTGCCGATTCGTAACTCATTACGTAAAGGGAGATGAAAATCTAATAGTCATGAGGATTGGAATGCGGTTGCAGGGGATTCCGGGAGGATATGGGCTTGGTACTAGGAATGAGAGAGGAGAAACACTAATTGAATTCTGCGATACATTTCAGCTGGTAATAGCGAATACTCTGTTCAAGAAACACAAAAGCAGGAGGTATACTTGGAAAAGTCCGGGAGACACGGGAAGACTACACTTAGATTATATAGTCGTCAGGCAGAGATTCCGAAATCAGATACTGAATTGTTTGGCGTACCCAGGCGCAGAAATAGACCCAGATCACAGCTTAGTACTGATGAAGAGTACACTGAAGTTTAAGAGACTAGTCAGGAAAAGTCAGTGTGCAAATAAGTGGGATAGAGAAGCACTAAGGAATGAGGAGATATTCTTGAAGTTCTCTGAGGTTATACATACTGCGAGACGGAATAGCTCAGTAGGCAGTTCAGTTGAAGATAATGGACATCTCTAAATAGGGCAGTCAAAAAATTCGGAAAGAAAAACTTAGGTGTAAAGAAAGTATCTGTACAGAAACCTTGGGAAAAAGAAGAAATACTTCAGTTCATCGTTGGAAGAAGGAAGTACAAAAATGTTCAGGGAAATTCAGGAATAAAGAAATACAGTTCACTTGAGAATTAAATAAATAGGAACTGGAGTGAAGCTAAAGTGAAATGGCTTCAGGTAAAATGTGAGAAAATCGAAAAAGAAATGGTTGTCGGAAGCACAGACTCAGCATGTAGGAAGGTCAAAACAACCTTCGGTGAAGTTAAAAGCAAGGATCTTAGCATTAAGAGTGCAATGGGAATTCTACTGCTAAATGCAGAGGAAAGAGCAGATAGATGGAAAGAGTAGTCTGAGGTGCTCTATGAGGGGGAAGACTTGCCTGATGACGTGATAGAAGAAGGAGTTGATATAGAAGAGATAAGGGATTCAGTATCGGAATCAGAATTCAAAAGATCTGCGGTAGACTTAGGATTCAACAAGGCAGAAGGGATACATAACATTGCATCAGAATTTGTAAAAGCATTAGGAAAAATGGCAACAAAACCACTGTTCACATTGGCGTGTAGAATGTGTGAGTCTGGGAATATACCATCTGACTTTCAGAGAAACACCATCCATAAATAGTCCAAGATTGAAATAGCCGAAAAGTTCGAGAATTATCGCACAATCAGATTAACAGTTCACGCATCCAAGTTGATGACAAGAATGACATACAGAAGAATGGAAAAGAAAATTAAGGATGTGCTATATAACCACCAGTTTGGTTTTAGGAAAGGTAAAGGCACCACGAAGGCAACTCTGACTCTGCAGTCGATAATCGAGGCAAGACTGAAGAAAAATAAAGACATCTTCATAGGATATGTCGACCACTAAGAAGCGTTCGACTTTTGAAATGGTGCAGGATGTTCGAAATTCTGAGGAAAATATGGCTAAGCTGTAGGGGAAGATGGGTAAAATACAATACGTACAAGAACCAAGAGGGAACAATAAGTGTGGGTGACGAAGGACGAATTGCTCGGATTAAAGAGGGTATAATACAAGGATATAGTCTTTCACCCCTAATTTTCAAACTAGACGTCGAAGAATCAATGACGGATATAAACGACACGTTTAAGAATTAAAATTCCAGGTGAAAGGACATCAATGATAAGATTTGCTAATGACGTTGCTCTCCGCAGTGGAATTGAAGAAGAAATACAGAATCTGCTGAATGGAATGAATAATCTACTGAGTACGGAATGTGGACTGAAAGTAAATCGAAGAACGCCGAAAGTAACGGGAAATAGCAGAAAGGAGAACAGCTAAGATACTACCGTCACGACTGAAGGTCACCAAGTAGATGAAGTTAAGGAATTCTGCTACCTAGGCAGTAAAATATCCAATGACGGACGGAGCAAGGTGGATATCAAAAGGAGACTAGTATTGGCAAAAAGGGCATTCCTGGCCAAGACAAGTCTATTAGTCTCAAACATTATTTGCTGATTATTTCCGAGAATGTACGTTTGGAGCACTTGGAGCACAGCATAGTACGGTAGTGAAACATGGACTGTCGGAAAAGCAAAAAAGAAGAGGATGGAAGCGTTTGAGACGTGATGTTATAGAAGAATGTTGAAAGTTAGGTGCACTGAAAAGATGAGGATTGAGGAGGTTCACCGGAGAATTGGAGAGGAAAAGAATATATGGAAAACACTGACAAGAAGAACGAAAAAAATTGCTAGGGTACCTGTTGAGACATAATGGAATAACTTCCATGGTACTAGAGGGAGCTGTGGAGGTCAAAAACTGTAGAGGTAAACGGGGATTGGAATACATCCACAAAATAATCTAGGGCGTAGGCCTCAAGAGGTACTGTTAGATGAACAGGTTGGCGCAGGAGAGGAATTCATGACATGCTGCATCAGATCAGTCACCTGGCTGATGAGTCAAAAAATAAAGGTTACATTAATTACCAACAATTGACAGGATTGCTAAATTCTTTTTGATCGCAGGTTAGGTGACAACCCATGCACCCCAGCAGCTTCAGACTCACTACATAGATGACCACTATGCAGCATACAGTGGCAAATGGCGCTGGACTAGTACCACTGACAAAATTTCCCGGCAGTCAACGAAAGTCACTCTGTAGCAGATATTTCATCAGGTAATCTGAAAACAACCAAAATTAATTCCATGAAACCAATATCACTAAAGACAGACACCCATAGGATTTTGCCAAGTTGAGAGAAAATTACAGTGACACTATTGAGAGAGACTAGTCTTCAGCAGATGACTTTTTTCTTTACAATAATACTGTGCTCATGCGTTATAATTTTTTCAGTTATGCAGCACTAGGACTTTAGACAAGTCTCACATACCCTTGACACATAATTAAGTCAAGCATCGTACCGTGTGCTAACTGAGCCATGGTGCGCCTTTTCTGGCACATCATCTCTTTGGCCCGACACTATCGATTACCCGGCTGTACTAGGACCTTTGCCCCTGTTGTGGTCTCGCGGGTGTTTGGCGCTCGTGGCGGTTGGTGTTGGACTCGCTACGAAGCGCAAGGACGTGCTTGCTCGGCCAGCAGTGGCACTGCGGGTTTACCTCGTAAGGCGGTCGCGAGTTTGTGGTGGCCCTGCCTGATGTCAACTCTGGGAGCTGTTTATCGCATTGCTTTGGTGCCTGTTTTCTCGGAGTGACCCATCGCTGTAGACCATCTCGAACAACGCTCTTCATCGAAGGTGTAAGTGATTTTGATGCCTTCGTTTCGTTAAACTATTTGCTTTGCAGGGAGTGTACTTGTTACTTGGTTGCCCTAATGCACGTGTTGTTGGCCAGCCGGAGTGGCCGTGCAGTTCTGGGCGCTGCAGTCTGGAGCCGAGCCACCGCTCCGGTCGCAGGTTCGAATCCTGCCTCGGGCATGGATGTGTGTGATGTTCTTAGGTTAGTTAGGTTTAAGTAGTTCTAAGTTCTAGGCGACTGCTGACCTCAGAAGTTAAGTCGCATAGTGCTCAGAGCCATTTGTACGTGTTGTTGAGGTAAGAGCAGCTGGCAGAGTGTGTTACCACATAGAGACCAGCAGTTACTATTTCCTTTTAACAACCCGCTGGTTGGATTACTACACTACTGGCCATTAAAACTGCTACACCAAGAAGAAACGCAGATGATAAACGGGTATGCTGAAAGCAGAACCTGGATTCATCCGAAAAAATGACGTTTTGCCGTTCGTGCACCCAGGTTCGTCGTTGAGTACACCATCGCAGGCGCTCCTGCCTGTGATGCAGTGACAAGGGTAATCGCAGCCGTGGTCTCCGAGCTGATATTCCGTCCTGCTGCATACGTCGTCGAACTGTTCGTGCAGATGGTTGTTGTCTTGCAAACGTCCCCATCAGCTGACTCAGGGATCGAGACGTGGCTGCACGATCCGTTACAGCCATGCGGATAAGATGCCTGTCATCTCGACTGCTAGTGATACGAGGCCGTTGGGATCCAGTACGGCGTTCCGTATTACTCTCCTGAACCCGCCGATTCCATATTCTGCTAACAGTCGTTGGATCTCGACCAACGCGAGCAGCAATGTCGCGATACGGTAAACCGCAATCGCGATAGGCTACAATCCGACCTTTATCAAAGTCGGAAATGTGATGGCACGCATTTCTCCTCCTTACACGAAACATCACAACAACGTTTCACCAGACAAGCAGGTTAACTGCTGTTTGTGTATGAGAAATCTTTCCTCATGTCAGCACGTTGTAGGTGTCGCCACTGGCGCCAACCATGTGTGAATGCAAATCATTTGCACATCACAGCATCTTCTTCCTGTCGGTTAAATTTCGCGTCTGTAGCACGTCATCGTCGTGGTGTAGCAATTTTAATGGCCAGTAGTGTATTAGGAAGCTGATTAGCTCGAAGGTGTGTGCGCTTTTTTTTTTTTTTTTTTTTTTTTTTTTTTTTTTTTTTTTTTTTGAGACAGTATTCAGAAGTTTATGTATTGTCAGTGTGAGATTTTCAGTGTATTTTGATTGCTATTAAATCGACGTCCCTTGTATATTGCTGTAAAATTTGGGTCACTTGTATTGAAAGCACTTACTCAGTTATTAGTAAAGACTCATAAGACTCATATACTGTAAAGCTAGTCATTTGTATGTAGTTCCTTTATATACGTGCATTTATTTGAAAGCGGTCACTCAGGTATTAGTAACGACTCGTATTCTGTAAAAGGCAATCATTTTTACGTAGAATTTTATAAGCGTGCATTTATTTGAGTGCACTCAGTATTAGTAAAAGAGCAATTGATTGTTCGTTTATTTGTTGTTTATTGATCTTTTAACTTATATTAATTCACGTTTGGTTGGTGTTTGCCGTGTCTTCTGCGGTCTGTTTGTGTTCCAGTTTCCTGCGAGTTGGGGTGTGTGGGAGCGGCGCCACGTCCCGCTTCGGTGCACAGAAGCTGTGACGTGCCGTCTAATGGGAAGTGACTCTCGGTTGGACCCCAGCGTTTAGGTGTTGTTTTGAACGGCTGGTCTGCTACTTCCGGCATTTTAAGTTAAGTCACTTTTTACCCAGGGCAGCCTGGCGTCACTACCCGTTTGTTAAACATTTAACGTGTTTCATTTATATTTAAATATATATATATATATATATATATATATATATATATATATATATATATATATATAATGTTTTTTATTTGCTAGGGAATGAATTATATTAAATTGTAACTTGTGTTGCTTGTGTTATTTGGGTTCTTAAGGAACTGGTGTGCGTTTCATAAATCATTTTCATATCGCAAATTATTGATCCTTTAAATAAATTACGTATGCCTCATTGCTTTAAATCACTTTCTGATTGTAATTTATTGTTCCTTTAAGTACTGAAATCTCTATGGCTCATCTCTTTAAGTCAGTTTTCGTAATTGTAATTTCCTGCCTTGTTTGGCGGGCAAGCTATCTTTCATATTTTGGTACTGTCTTAAAGATCGCCACGTATTGATTGTCTCCTAGCTCTTTTATAAATATTGTCTTTGAATAAAATCTTAATTTATTGATTTGGTAATTGTTGTGTTTAAGGAGTGACATTATAAGGGCCTTGACCTTCAATGCTAAGTGTACCCCTCATCCCGACTTCCTCAGTCACACTAACAGCATGAGTAAAAACAACTAGGTCTTTTTTTTTAAGTAAAAGGATACCCCTTCAGCATATTTAAATAACATAATCTACACACATCTATAGCTGAATGTCTGCCACTGCAGTGCGAAACTTTAAAATCACTCTGCTTATATCATAAAGAAATACCACATTCCACGTCCGTCTGCTTAGGATTGTCTTGTGACGTACATATAATCAGAAAGGTTGTGACGAATTGAGAAACAGCTCGATCTAACATACGAATTACATTAGCTTCTAAAAGAGTCAATTTTGTTATGTAAGCACAACCATTGGCAGCAAAGTGGTAACAGAAGGATGCTTAACACGAAATGTAGGCGCCTGTTAGACAGTAGTAATATAGGCATAGAACGTATTATTAAATATAGCACATTAATCCTTTGCTGTCAACAGGCCACACAGCATACTGCTGTTATAGAAAGTCCAACCATCTCCACTGTAGATCAGATTTGCACAAGGCCTCCACATCTGACCCTGAAATCTGGATAAACACCGCTCTCCCCAAAGTGAACTGAGTGCCTTTAGGCAGCCATTTCGCACACAATCCGTACCGAGTGTGGCCAGAAGGAACCTGTTTGTATGCATGGTGAGAAATGTAGTGTTATCGATTTTTCCGACTTTGCTGCTTGTGTGGGATACTCATTACTTATATAAGACCAGACTTGAGCTTGTATTTGTGTACTTATACCTATATTGTTGGTGGGTGGTTGTTGTTCTATCTAAACCATGCTCCAGCTACTGCTGGGTCTGGGTGTTACGAACGGATTGTGGCAAGGTTAGTTAAATGGGTGGCCAGATTCCCTTCCTGTCGCCACCCTGTACCCCCCAGGACAAAATCAGTGTACCCCAGCCATCTGCATTTACTGTAAAGCATGAAATAATGTGAATATGTGTCAGATGTCTGTGAGTCGTGTAATTGAGGCAGAACGTGGGGACCAGCCCGGTATTCACCTAGGGGGATGTGGAGAACCGCCTAAAAACCACATCCAGGCTGGCTGCCACACCGGCCCTTCGTCGTTAATCCGCCGGGCGGAGTCGATCCGGGGCCGGCGCGCCTACCCGAGTCCAGGAAGCAGCGCATTAGCGCTCTCGGCCGACGTGGCGGGTACAGAAAGTGGTATGTACCTGTATAGAGTGGTGATGGGATGTCTGTTGCCTTGGCACCCGATACTTGTGCCACCTATCCTGTTGGACTGTTCCTACCGTCTACAACTGCCGACTAGTGCCACATAAGTTGTCGATTATGTCGAATGTTTTCTGTGGTTTGTCTTTGACTTGTAGCTGCAGGTACTTTTCCTGCAATGCCTTGTGAAGTTCTGTTGTGCGTTTCCACCAGCAGGCTCCCAGTGCCATCCGTAGACATCTGTTTTGCATCAACTGAAGCGGCTAGCAAACTTCGCTGCACACGTCGTTCCCCAAGATGTCAAATCGTAGAACAACGTTGGTTCTTGCCGGTGTTCAGACGAGTGCTCTTGACGAACGGTACCAATGGCTGAAGTATGCGTAGCCTTGCTGTGATGTGTGAAGAGAAGTTTCTTTTCCAAATGGATCCCTAGGCGTTTCACTACTGGGGACCATGGAATAGGTTGAGTGTTGATTGTGAGCCTCGTATTCAGGAATGTCTTCCGTTTCGTGGGAAGTACAGCCACTGTCTTCGTCGGATTTGTTCATCAAGGCCCGGTTCCGTCACGTTGATTTGTTGCTGCAGCCTTGTGACGAAGTGGTCCAAGCTTCTCCCACTGGTGAGGAAGGCCGTGTCCTCGACACGGAGGCTGACCGATACAAGAGGCACAGTCGGGCTTTCATTTACACAGATGTTGAACAGTGTGGAAGAGATGACGAAACCCTGGGATATTCTGGCCACCACCATTTTCTTCCTAGAGTTTTTGTCTGCAATTCGATCGTAGAGTTGCCGCTTTTGAAGATAACTGTCAATCGTTTTAACATAACAGGCTGCTTTTGGCGTGTCCTAGTGAAGTTTGTGGACGAGTGGGGTATCGCCATACTTTGTTGTGCGCTTTTTCCAGATCTAAAAACACCCCAGTTGTCACCTTGCGTTTACTTAAGTTGTCCTGTATGGATTCAGGAATGCGTTGGAGTTGGAGTTCTGCTGAGAAGCGATTCTCAAAACCAAAGTGTTCGGGGCGGGTAACATGTTGTTGAGTCAGGTCGGAATTGATCCTCTTGAGTAGAATTCTTTCAGATATTTTCCCCAAAGTTAGTAGAAGACTAATGGGTCGATAATTATTGCTTTGCAACAGGTCTTTGCCCGGCTTTGGAATCGGTGTAATGCATGGCACTTACTAGACTCCTGAAGGCAGATTGATGATACTCGCAATCAGGACTATCGGTTTTGGAGGGATGTGTTTGATATCCTCGTTGGTGACATAACCCATTCCTGTGGAGTTGTTGATCGTCATTCTGATGATCTGGTTCACTGCAGCTGGCGTAGTAAGCAGCGGCTGAATTCGAGTGGGAGCGGCTCGACATGCTGCCGGGCCGTCAGTGACATGGTCTTCAAAGTGGAGGAACTGTTCGCTGTTGGCTGGTGGTAATGAACTCGTCTTAATTTGGTCTGGAGGAACCTGCAACCCTGGGCTTGTAGCTCCAGTTTCCGTCACAGGATGGTGCCACTGATATCCGTCAAAGACGCTTGCCATCAGAGATGTGTCACTCCACGGTACATACTACTCCCAAATTCCTAGAAGTCTCCCCCCCTCCCCCCCCCCCCCCCCCCCCCCGATGCCACGAACGGACCACTATCATTTAGGATCTTTATGTGCGTGTCTAGAGGTAGTGGGTAGTGTGTTTGATTAGTAATCAAAACGTCCTCGGTCTCGAGTTGGAAACCCGCCACAACTTAAAATTTGATTAATAATCAGCATTGGCGGCCGAATACTTAAGGCATAAGAAGTCACCCTCATTCTACCAACGGCCTTGTCGAAGACGTCAGAGGAGCGGGAAGACGTTCAGGGCACTCTCTTGTCCTTGGGGTGGGAAAGAATCAGAAATTATCAACGTCATGAGGCTGCAGAAGGCAATGGAAACCACTGCATTAAAGACACATAACGAGTATCCACAGGACATATGGCCCGTAACTGGAAAAGTGCAATGCTGATTTCCATTCGCAAAATATTCCTCAGTAGTCCCCCATTTTGATCTCCAGAGGGTCCTGCCAACGGATAGGTAACCATGAGAGAAAGACTGAATAACTAACGAAAAGATACCGTTCGCTGAGTCGGTACGTGGATTGTCAGAAGGTTGGACGTGATAGGGAAGCTAGAAAATTTGAAAAGGGAAGTGCTAAGGTTCAATTTAGATATGATGGGAATCAGTGAAGTGATATGGAAAGAAGGCAAGGATTTCTGGCCAGATGAGTATAGGGTAATATCAACAGCGGGCGGTCCGTGCGGCTGCCCCCGTTAGAAGTTCGAGTCGTCCCTCGGCCATGGGTATGTGTGTTGTCCACAGCGTAAGTTAGTTTTAGATCAAGTAGTGTGTAGGCTTAGGCACAGATGACGTCAGCAGTTTGGTCCCATAAGACCTTACCACAAGTTTCCATTTCAGCAGCAGCAGAAAATGGTATAACGGGAGTAGGATTCGTTATGAATAGGATAGCTGGGCAGAGAGTGTGTTACTGTGAACAGTTCAGTGATAGGGTTGCTCTTACCAGAATCGAGAGCAAACCAACACCGACAATGGTAGTCCAGGTATACGTCCCGATGTCGCATTCTGAAGGAGAAGAGACTGAGAAAGGGTAATACAGTACGTAAAGGGAGATAAAAATGTAATAGTCATGGGGAACTGGAATGCAGTTGTAGAGCAAGGTGTAGAAGAAAAGGTTACGGAATAATATGGGATTGGGAGAAGGAATGAGACAGGAAAAAGACTAAATGAGTTCTGTAATAAATTTCAGCTAGTAATAGCGAATACTCTGTTCAAGAATCACAAGAGGAGGAGGTATACTTGGAAAAAGCCAGGTGATACGGGAAGATTTCAGTTAGATTACATCAAGGTCAGAGAGAGATTCCGAAATCACATACTAGATTGTAAAGCGTACCAAGGAGCAGATATAGACTCAAATCACAATGAAGTAGTGAAGTAGGCTAAAGTTTAACAGATTAGTCAGGAAGAAACAACATCCACAGAAATGGGATACAGAAGTACTAAGGAATGGCGAGATACGCTTGAAGTTCACTAACACTATAGATACAGCAATAAGGAATAACCCAGCAGGGAGTACAGTTGAAGGGGAATCGACATCTCTAAAAAGAGCAGTCACAGACGTCGGAAAGAAAAACATGGGTATGAAGAACATAGCTGCTTAGAAACCATGGGTAACAGAACAAATACTTCAGTTGATCGATGAAAGAAGGAAGGGCAAATATGTTCAGAGAAATTCAAGAATATGTAAATACAGATCACTGAGGAAAGAAATAAACAAGAAGAGCAGGGAAGCTAAGACGAAATAGCTGCATGAAAAATGTGAAGAAATCGAAAAGACATCATTGTCGGAAGGACAGACTTAGCATATAGGAAATTCAAAACAACCATCTGTGAAATTAAAAGCAACAGTGGTTAACATTTAGAGTACTACGGGAATTGGCTGCTAAATGTAGAGGAAAGAGATGACAGGTGGAAAGAGTACATTGAAGGCCTCTGTGAGGGGGAAGATTTGTCTATGTGACAGAAGAAGAAACAGGAGTGGATGTGGAAGAGACAGGATCCAGCATTAGAAACAGAATTTAAAAGAGCTTTGGAGAACTTAAGATCAATTAAGGCAGAAGGGACAGATAACATTTCATGAGACTTTCTAAACTCATTGGGGGAAGTGGCAACAAAACGACTATTTAAGCTGATCTGTAGAATGTATGAGTCTGGCTACATAACATCTGACTTTCAGAAAAATATCGTCCACACGGTTCTGGACATTGCGAGAGCTGACGAGTGCGAGAATTATCGCACAATCAGATTAACAGCTCATGCATCCAAGTTGCTGATAAGAACAATATACAGAAGAACGGAAAAGAAAATTAAGGATTGTTAGACGACGATCAGATTATCTTCAGTTAGGGGAAAGGCACCAGAGAGGCCATTCTGACGTTGCGGTTGATAATGGAAGCAAGACCAAAGAAAAATCAAGACACGTTCATAGGGGTTGTCGATCTGGAAAAGGAGGTCGACAATGTAAAATGGTGCAAGATGTTCGAAATTCTGAGAAAAATAGAGGTAAGCTATAGTGAGAGACGGTTAATATACAATATGTGCAAGAGCCAAGAGGGAGTAATCAGAGTGGACGGCCAAGAACGAAGTGCTCGGACTCAAAAGGGTGTAAGACAGGAATGTAGTTCTTCGCCGCTACTGTTCAATCTGTACATCGAAATATCAAGATGGAAATAAAAATAAATTTTCAGGAGTAGGATTAAAATTCAAGCTGAAAGGATATCAGTGATACGATTCACTGACGACATTGCACTCCTGAGTGAAATTGAAGAAGATTTGCATGATCTGCTGAATGGAATGAACAGTGTGTGAGTAAAGAATATGAATTGAGAATAAACTGAAGAAAGACGAAAGTAATGAGGAGCTGCAGAAAGGAGAACAGCGATAAACTTAGCATCAGGATTGATGGTCTCGAAGTAGGTGACGTAAGAAATTTTACTACCTAGGCAGCAAAACACTCAATAATGGACGTAGCAAGGAGAACATCAAAAGCAGACTAACACTGGCAAAAAGGTCATTCCTGACCAAGAGAAGTATACTAGTGTCAGACATAGGCCTTACTTAATATGAGGAAGAAATTTCTGAGAATGTACGTTCGTAGCACAGCACCGTATGGTAGTAAAACATGGACTGTGGAAAAACCGGAACAAAAGAGAATCGAAGCAATTGAGATGTGGTGCTACAGAATTTTGAAGATCAGGTGGACTGATAAAGTAAGGAATGAGGAGGTTCTGCGCAAAATCGGAGAGGAAAGGGATACGTGGAAAACAGTGACAAGCAGAAGGGACACAATGATAGGACATCTGTTAAGACATGAGGGAATGACTTCCATGGTACTAGAGGGAGCTGCAGAGAGGAAAAATCTGTAGAGGAAGTCAGATATCGGAATATATCCATCAAATAATTGAGGACGGAGATTGCAAGTGCTACTCTGTGATGAAGAGGTTGGCAAGGGAGAGATATTAGTGACGGGCTGCATCAAACCAGTCAGAAGACTGACGCCTCAAAAAACTTTTAACCATCAGCTAACCTTGGGACGGGTGAGCTCTTAGGGCCCGTTTACTTCCAGCATCAAATGGCGTTTAATGGACTCTTACTGTAAGCATAATAAAGGTTAGTTTGTGGTAAATATGTGGTAAGGTCTTATGGAACCAAACCGCTGAGGTCATCGATCCCTAAGCTTATGCACTGGGGGGGGGGGGGGGGGGGGGGGGAACCGCGCGGACCGTGACAAGACGCCTCCAAAGCAGGAATGTGAGTCCATAAGAGGGACTAAGCGGACTAAATTTTTTTTATCTAATTCTATATAATTTACCACTGGTCTACTTTCGCCGTTAGGCCTTGGTACTAAAAATATAGATGCCACGTAAGGTGATTTAAATTTTCTGATCACTTCTTTTCCTAGCATTTCGTGAATTAATTGTTTTAGTATTTTCTTACGGGGAAGCGCCAATTAATGAGGTGATTTTCATACTGGAGCATTGTCTGTGAATTCGTTTGTAGGTCTATATTCAATCAAGGAGGTAACACCCAATTAAGCTGCGAGTACGTACTTAAACTGATGACGTATTTCCATGAATTTACGTTTAACGTCTCCTTGTAAATGGCCAATCGGATCAGATTTCCGGTGTGCCATACTATCGTTTTGTTCGTAAAGTGTCTCCTCTTTACTGGGAGCCCCGATTCAGTTTTTCTTATCATGCTGACAGAAAGTAATTTTATAGAATTGGAAGGAAAATCGGCATTGGCCATATAGTTTTATGTGATCGCTCTAAGCTTGTGGTTATAGCTTGATACCAGTGCCTACCAATTTTAATTGTATATTACAGCACTGAGGATGGTCACTAAGTGACCGAAAATCGATTTTGCTGACAATATAAACAACAAAATACGGCCAATGCTGATTTTCCTTCCAATTCTATCCACTATTTGGCCGTGGTGCACACAACACGCCATGCAGTCGCCAGTCAGTAAGGTAATTTTATAATCAGGCTTAAACCTCAACCAAAATCTCTTTCTCGCCCAATCTCAAATACGCCCGACCTTCCCAATAAACACAGGTCATAAAATGCAAGAAATTGCGAGTCTCTTAATAATTCCCACCTTACTTTTGCATGTGTATGGGCCTATCCTAATTTTTGGCTTTATATATCCCATTACTCCTATACTAGTTTTATTGGCTGCCATGAATGTTTCTACTTCCTTACTCACAGCAGCCATTTACAATGTGTGCTATGTGTCATAAACCATTGTTCATCCTCAGGTGTTGTCGTACTTCCTGAATCAGCTAAAGCCCAAACAGTGAAGGGTCTCAGCATGAGCCTCTTCATGATTCTGCCATATCACACAGCTGCGTTTGTTTGCATCTGGCATCTCAGTTGTTGGTGCAAATGGTGTATTACCATACACGTAAAGAAACAAAGGGAAACGATTGAGGAGCTGAGTGGGTTTGTAGGGGGCCACAGTATACTGTCGATATTTAGTTTTAACGTTTCATTAGGTTAGTGGTACTTGTCGGAGCCGCACACGCATGTTTGAATCATTTAAGTGCCATATTTCAATGTATCTATTCTTTCCTCTTCTTGTCAGATCAGTTAAATGTATGAATGAGTGTGTGCAAGGATTTCAGTGTGTAGATGTTTGGAAGTGCAGAAGTCTGCCACTGTGTCAGAATAGCCAATTGTAGGAAACACGTACCAGGTATCAAAGAGGTTCCTGTTTGGCTTGGACGAACCTTTTGCATGGGTTGGCACCACAATAGGCGCTCCTCCGGCCACTTCCATAGGTACGGGGGAGCGGTTTTGGTTGGACAGCGGATGCTCGTGGAGTGTTCCGTGGGACACAAGACGGGAGAGACCTACTGGCGGTAAGTGTGCCTTTTCGATGAGAAGTTAATGTTGTTTGTTTCGTAAGTTTTTCAAAGCTAGTCAAAGCAAATGATTCCTTTCATCGTTCCTTTCTGTTTAGTGTCCCTTTCGTGAGAGCATGTATACTGCTTATGATTTCCATGATTTTGAAAGGTATGTGCTAAGGTCTGATCAGGGTAGCTCGTGCTAAGGTCTGATCAGGGTAGCTCCAGAAAATAGTTGGCAGTTGCCAACCGCAAGGTGGAACGAGATATAATATCTTTGAGTAGGAGGACCTTTGATGGTTAAGAGAGCCGGGCGCGTGCAGTAAAAAAACCGGAGAGTCGTAGGTAGGTGCCCGGACGAAGCAGGTGGAACGAGTATAATATCTTTGAGTAGGAGGACCTTTGATGGTTAAGGGAGCCGGGCGCGCGCAGTAAAAAACAGGGGAGTCGCAGCTAGGTGCCTGGAGGAAGCAGGCGTGTGGTGACAGCGTTAAGGTAGGTCGCTGCCCCTGACCAAACTTTAGCATGTCAATGAGAGAAGATATATAATCATTTCAAATTGGTTTTTGTTAGATAATGTTCAGAGTTAGGATTTGTATGTCCAAAGTTTAACGCAGTAAGCGTTTTGTAAAATTTTTTGTAAGAGTGATTCGTGCTACGAAAATGTTTGAAATAGTAGGTTTTGTGTATGACTTAAACAATATATATATATATATATATTGTTAAAATTGTTGAATAATTATAATTTAGAACAATCTTATCACTGATACTTTCACAGAATAAAAGGATATAATTTTGGTTTGATACTTTCAATTTTATGACTGAATTTTGTGCACTTGATAACTTTCTTTGTGTACCCTTTTGTTTGTGAGGACCACGTGGTCGTCATCTAATGAGAACGTTTACAGTGCCAAGGTCACAGTGATCTTCCACTGTAGAGAATCTGAATTAATTGTGAATCTTTATTATGCTTCATTTTTATAGCAATTCACATTAATAGTAATTTCATTCATTTATACCGCATGTTAAAATCAAGGGAACAGCCCATGTTGCTAACCACATGAGTTGTGGTGAAGGTTTTTAGTTCTTTTCCTTCTTCTTAGTCTCTCTTGTGCGTGTGAATGTAAGTGTTCGTCATTAAACAATCCTTTGATTATTCCTCTTTCATAGATCATAGACCTTGCAGGGGACTCTGAAGTCAAGTTCTAGGGTTAATATGCTACGTAATAGATTGCAGGCAACAGAAACCATCACATTACTCACTATACACTACCATTAAATTTACTGATGTAATAAATGTTCTTTTGCCAGAAATTTTGTTTACGCTCTCACTGCTAGAATTCCATTCCATCCTTCTCCAGCACATCCTACAGCATTCCGTTTGCCAGACAGTTGTATTGAGCCACAGTTTACTCCCATATTGAGATTAGTTGTAAAGATACCCCTTAGTTGTAGAGATACCCCTTAATTGTAAAGATACCTTTCAACAGGTTCCTCATTAATAGTACAACATACAAAAGAGCATTCCTCTTTTTGTCGGATATCACTTCCCTGTACGAACTTGACTTGAGAGACACGTTTCATAATATTACACCTGCCTTCTTTTGCCACCGTCTGTCCGTTCTATCCCTCTCTTTATTACGAACACAGTTACATCGCGCATGGCCCATTTCACCACAGCCACAACAAAATTGATCAATACGACTGTGTAATTTCTGTCCTGCTGTTCTATTATAATTTGGAGTGCTGTATCCGGCAATACCATATACCGCAGCACGTAATAGTGTTATCCTTATTCCCTGGCTCCTTTCATCCTTGTTCCTGTCTATATCGCGCAAACAGTAGCTCTCGAAAGGACCGTGGGGTATCACATTATTACAAATGTTCTTTCGCAACTCATTATTTCCATCATTGTATTCTAATGCTGCTAATATCCACTCTCGTTCCTTCCGAAATCACGGGTACTATCCATAACAATTTTGTCTCCTGTCCCTGTTCTTGAACATGTACTAATAATTCTAGAAATTCTACTATTCCCGTAACAGAAGTATCCGAGAAATTCTTACACCTCAGAATATATTCCTGTAACGGTTTAGGAAACTTAGTAAAATTATTCATAACTTCCCACTGATTGTTCCATAAAAGCTCACATTTTTGTATTTGCGAACTTTCATACACCCCTACCCCAGTGACAAATGTCTCCCTTTCATGGCTGTAACGTAGAAATGTCATACCCCACCATGCCCACCAGATTTGCCAACCTGTCTTTATAATGTTCAGAACACCGATGACCTGTCTTTATAATATCCAAAGCGTGCTTGTAATCACCTAAGTTGGCCAACAATAGGTCTCGATTCATGGATGAACTCTTTTTGTATACCTACTTCAAATTCCTCAAGCAGAGCGCGCAATGTATCGAGGGCCCGGTATGCCTTGTCTTGACGAAACTTGATAACTCCGGTTTCCGCCCCAGGATGGCGCCACCACCAAGTGTCGAAGACGCTTGCAGTCACGACTGTGCCACTCCACGGCACGGCTACAACAGCGGTGCGTTGGCGAGTGTTATCCTTTTGGAAAACACACCCTGACAGCCTGGAATGCTGTTAATGAATGCCAATACAACGGGTCGGCGGAGTCAGGGATTTTCTCTGCCTCGTGATGGCTGGGTGTGGTGTGCTGTCCTTAGGTTAGTTAGGTTTAAGTAGTTCTAAGTTCTAGGGGACTTATGACCACAGCAGTTGAGTCCCATAGTGCTCAGAGCCATTTGAATTTGAACAACGGGTCGAATCACCAGACTGACGTACGAATTTGCGGTCAGGGTGCGTGGGATAACCACGAGAATTCTTCTGTTGTCATAACAGACCATAGCTCCAAGCGCACGTGTCCAGTGTTCCTAGCATGCAGACAGGTTGGCTGCGGACACTTGGCTGGCCTCCTCCTAACCAACTCATGGTCATCACTGCCACTGAGGCAGAACCAGCTTTCATCAGAAAACACAACAGCCCTGCGCCCTGCCCTCCAAAGAGCTCTCGTTTGGCTCCACTGAAATCTCAGATGGTGGTGGTTTTGGGTCAGTGTAATGCACGCTGCAGGGTATGTGGCTCGGACCTGTCCTTCAACTAAACGATTTGCAACAGTTATTTGTGTCCCTGGGACCAACTGCTGCTCCAATTGCTGCTGCAGAAACAGTATGAAGCGCCCCACAGCAGCACGCCGAACATGATGATCTTCCACTCATGAACTTCTCCTCAAGGAGACCGGGATTCTTGCGACCGGATATTCACGTGGCCACCGCTGCCAGCAAAGTACTGTTGCTACATTCCTGCCGAGTCTCTCTACAGTATCACAGAAGGAACGTCCAGCTTCTCGTGGCTTTATTGGTCAATGATACTGGTGTCTTCGTCGCCTTAAGGATTTTCTTGCCTAACATCAACTCACCACGTCCAAACTCAAAGGTAACTAACGCTCATGATAGTTGCAGCGTGTATTTAAATCTAACCTGATTTGCGTCCTCATAGTGGCGCTACAGGCGGCACTGTTATGCGACTGGAGCGAAATTTTAGTAGACATCATCTTTCACATGCAGAACCAATCATACCAACTTTCGTTTAAGTCGCACATCTCGTTCTTGGTGTTGCTTTTTTCCGTAGGGTTATATTCTTATTTCTGTAGCTGTTCTCCATCTTTACTATTATTCCGATGCTTGCAAGAAGAAGGTTACTCACTCTGTAATATATACATCTAGATCTATGTACCGCAAGACATTAAGCTTAGTACAGCGGGAGGTACTTTGTACTTTCCGTCAATGTTACCAGTTTTCTTTCTGTTCCACTCGCGTACTGAAAGGGATAAAACTGCTAAGTTTCTGTCTACGAACTCTAATTCCTCTTATCAGTTTTTAATAACCCTGCGCGAGATATACATTGAGGCAGCGTAATGGTAACGTAGTAAGCTTGAAATACAGGTTCCCCAAATTTATACAACATAGCATAACGAGAAGTACATTAGTTGTTCTTCCAATAGTTACCATTTAACATCTCCGAGAATTTATGTCACATTTTCGTACGGGCAGTACCGACCTGATACAATCCTAGAAACTTTTTTTTTGAATCCGTTCGATCTCTGTTGTTATAACCACCCTATATCGGCCCCAAATACAGGGGCAGTATTCAAGAATTGATCGCTCTTTATGTGATTTTCTTTACAGATCCACCACACTTTTTTCGGGAACCTTCCAACGAAAATAAATCTTTCGTTGGACGGCCAAACAACAGAGGAGGTACATATTCGGCACCATATGCTTTTTGACTTTCGCGAGCGTTGTTACCAAAAACATTTGCAATGTTTATCCAAGAGCATCAGACGTTCGTAAATTCCAAGGATGGTTTTCTAAGTTCAGATTAATAGTTTTGATCTTTGCGTCTTGTATCGATCAGGAAGATTTGTTCTTGTGGCTCTAAGCACTATGAGACATAACTTCTGAGGTGATCAGTCCCCTAGAACTTAGAACTACTTAAACCTAACTAACGTAAGGACATCACACACATCCATGCCCGAGGCAGGATTCGAACCTGCGACCGTAGCACCAACACGGTTCCGGACTGAAGCGCCTAGAACCGCTCGCCATAATGGCCGGCGATCAGGAAGACCAACAACTTTAGCCAGTGATGTGTTAAGGACTGCTGTTGAAGCAAATCTGTGTCAGACAACCGAGGAACTGTACAACATTCTTAATCGATCGTAGTCATCCAAGAACAGTTCCAACAGATAGGTAAAGTCAAACAAAGCTAACCGATAGACTACAAGCAACTTATTGTTTCAACGGCACATTACCGATACGTTTTTTTTTTTTATTCTTGATCACCGGAGGTGAAAAACTGGAATCCCCTCCCAACTAATCGACACGAAGTACAGATATGTTCAGTTCACACCCAGAAACTGCGCTTGGTGTATTGTTAGCGGGGTCTTTTAATTGTGAAGCGCTGAAACGTTGACAAAGTGTGGATGCAGAACGTTTCTGTGAACAACTGGATAGAGCAGATCAACGTTTAATTGAAAAGCACCTGGCGACTGTCAACAGAAAACACGTTATTCTGTAACTCTGTTAGACCGCACTGCGCAAGACGAATTTTGGAATAGATTACTCAATTTGGGTGGGAGGTATTGTTCCGGAGTAAAGTCAAGAGCCGGCACGGCGGTCGGTAACGTTAGAGTAGAGAGGTCTGTCAAGAAGACGTCAGCCAAACATACGCGGACCGACCCCTCTCTAGGACTACACCGCGACGGCAGCGCGCTCTACGCGAGGTGTTGCACCCGATCGGCCGCGGCCTAGTTGAAAACTACCCAGTTATACGAGTTCTACAGTAGCGAGTTAAAGAATAGCATCAAGACTAGTCATTTCGCTTCTACTATGTAGCATTGTCTATACTGAAGAGGTTTCGTATTCTGCCTGTCGCCGTTTGCTGCGACACATCTGTATTTCAGAAGGTTAAGTATTGTAATCATTTCCTTTGGTAATAAACTTCATTAATACGACTTACTTTAATTGTTGTCTAGCGACCCGAGAAAGCAGGTTTCTTAGGAAACCTATATTTGAGGAGTAGGCAGTATACAAGAGGTAAGCCGGCCGCTGTGGCCGAGCGGTTCTAGGCGCTTCAGTCTGGGACCGCGCCACCACTACGGTCGCAGGTTCGAATCGTGCCTCGGGCATGAATGCGTTTGTTGTCCTTAGGTGAGTTAGGTTTAAGTAGTTCTAAGTTCTAGGGGACTGATGATCTGAGATGTTAAGTCCCCATAGTGCTCAGAGCCATTTTGCTCAAAAACCAATTGGTTTTTGTTGATATGGCATTGAAAATTTCCACTTAAGATGACAAAAGGTTGTTGATAACGAACCTGGATGAATCATTGATTAAAAGTAAAAACTTGTTAATAGTTTAACTCTTTGAACTTAGTGCAAAAACGGTCATTACTCTCCGGGCCCCCTAAAATTTAGACGATGCGACGTGTTCAAATGTCCACCTCCGGTCATAAGACAATGTGACTTGCTTACGATGGTCACCACTAGTCCTGTAATCGGATGCAGTACCGTTCTTTTCTCTGTTATAGGCATTATTTAACATTTATCCATATTTAAGGAAAGCTTCCCTTCAACAGCAAACTGTAAATTTTTTCAAAGTACTTCTGCAATTCCTAATGACCAAGTAACAGCGATACTTTCCTACAAACAACTGCATCGTCTATAGTTCTACTGCTTCTAGATGATAAATCTCGTATGTAAGTGGACGGGACGTATCGTGTTCCACAAGTCCACAATTCGCTGGACTGTGCTACCGCAGATCCTGGCAGCAGCTGGAACTACGATGTGCCTAGCAAGCAGCTGCTAAGTATGCCATGCCAATAGCAACATCTACATCAACATCCATACGTCTACATCCATACTCCGCAAGCCACCTGACGATGTGTAGCGGAGGGTACCTTGAGTATCTTTACCGGCTCTCCTTGCTATTCCTGTCTCGTATTGTTCGTGGAAAGAATGATTGCTGGTATGCCTCTGTGTGGGCTATAATCTCTCTGATTTTATCCTCATGGTCTCTTCGCGAGATATGCGTAGGAGAGAGCAATATACTGCTTGACTCCTCGGCGAAGGTATGTTCTCGAAACTTCAACGAAAACCAGTATCGAGCTACTGAGCGTCTCTCTTGCAGAGTCTTCCACAGGAGTTTATCTATCATCTCCGTAACGCTTTCACGATTACTGAATGATCCTGTAACGAAGCGCGCTGCTCTCCGTTGGATCTTCACTATCTCTTCTTTTTTTTTTTTTTCGTCATCAGTCTACTGACTGGTTTGATGCGGCCCGCCACGAATTCCTGTCTTGTGATAACCTCTTCATCTCAGAGTAGCACTTGCAACCTACGTCCTCAATTATTTGCTTGACGTATTCCAATCTCTGTCTTCCTTTACAGTTTTTGCCCTCTACAGCTCCCTCTAGTACCATGGAAGTCATTCCCTCATGTCTTAGCAGATGTCCTATCATCCTGTCCCTTCTCCTTATCAGTGTTTTCCACATATTCCTTTCCTCTCCGATTCTGCGCTGAACCTCCTCATTCCTTACCTTATCAGTCCACCTAATTTTCAACATTCGTCTATAGCACCACATTTCAAATGCTTCGGTTCTCTTCTGTTCCGGTTTTCCCACAGTCCATGTTTCACTACCATATAATGCTGTACTCCAGACGTACATCCTCAGAAATTTCGTCCTCAAATTAAGGCCAGTATTTGATATTAGTATACTTCTCTTGGCCAGAAATGCCTTTTTTGCCATAGCGAGTCTTCTTTTGATGTCTTCCTTGCTCCGTCCGTCATTGGTTATTTTACTGCCTAGGTAGCAGAATTCCTCAACTTCATTGACTTCGTGACCATCAGTCCTGATGTTAAGTTTCTCGCTGTTCTCATTTCTACTACTTCTCATTACCTTCGTCTTTCTCCGATTTACTCTCAAACCATATTGTGTACTCATTAGACTGTTCATTCCGTTCAACAGATCATTTAATTCTTCGTCACTTTCACTCAGGATAGCAATGTCATCAGCGAATCGTATCATTGATATCCTTTCACCTTGTATTTTAATTCCACTCCTGAACCTTTCTTTTATTTCCATCATTGCTTCCTCGATGTACAGATTGAAGAGTAGGGGCGAAAGGCTACCGCCTTGTCTTACACCCTTCTTAATACGAGCTCTTCGTTCTTGAACGTCCACTCTTATTATTTCCTCTTGGTTGTTGTACATATTGTATATGACCCGTCTCTCCCTATAGCTTACCCCTACTTTTTTCAGAATCTCGAACAGCTTGCAGCATTTTATATTGTCGAACGCTTTTTCCAGGTCGATAAATCCTATGAAAGTGTCTTGATGTTTCTTTAGCCTTGCTTCCATTATTAGCCGTAACGTCAGAATTGCCTCTCTCGTCCCTTTACTTTTCCTAAAGCCAAACTGATCGTCACCTAGCGCATTCTCAATTTTCTTTTCCATTCTTCTGTATATTATTCTTGTAAGCAGCTTCGATGCATGAGCTGTTAAGCTGATTGTGCGATAATTCTCGCACTTGTCAGCTCTTGCCGTCTTCGGAATTGTGTGGATGATGCTTTTACGAAAGTCAGATGGTATATCGCCAGCCTCATATATTCTACACACCAACGTGAATAGTCGTTTTGTTGCCACTTCCCCCGATGATTTTAGAAATTGTGATGGAATGTTATCTATCCCTTCTGCCTTATTTGACCGTAAGTCCTCCAAAGCTCTTTTCACAATTCCGATTCTAATACTGGATCCCCTATCTCTTCTAAATCGACTCCTGTTTCTTCTTCTATCACATCAGACAAATCTTCACCCTCGTAGAGGCTTTCAATGTATTCTTTCCACCTATTTGCTCTCTCCTCTACATTTAACAGTGGAATTCCCGTTGCACTCTTAATGTTACCACCGTTGCTTTTAATGTCACCAAAGGTTGTTTTGACTTTCCTGTATGCTGAGTCTGTCCTTCCGACAATCATATCTTTTTCGATGTCTTCACATTTTTCCTGCAGCCATTTCGTCTTAGCTTCCCTGCACTTCCTATTTATTTCATTCCTCAGCGACTTGTATTTCTGTATTCCTGATTTTCCCCGAACATGTTTGTACTTCCTCCTTTCATCAATCAACTGAAGTATTTCTTCTGTTACCCATGGATTCTTCGCAGCTACCTTCTTTGTACCTATGTTTTCCTTCCCAACTTCTGTGATGGCCCTTTTTAGAGATGCCCATTCCTCTTCAACTGTACTGCCTACTGCGCTATTCCTTATTGCTGTATCTATAGCGTTAGAGAACTTCAAACGTATCTCGTCATTCCTTAGTACTTCCGTATCCCACTTCTTTGCGTCCCTAATTGAAATCTTCCCGTATCTCCCGGTCTTTTCCAAGTATACCTCCTCCTCTTGTGATTCTTGAACAGAGTATTCGCTATTACTAGCTGAAACTTGTTACAGAACTCAATTAGTCTTTCTCCTCTTTCATTCCCCGTCCCAAGCCCATATTCTCCTGTAACCTTTTCTTCTACTCCGTCCCCTACAACTGCATTCCAGTCGCCCATGACTATTAGATTTTCGTACCCCTTTACATACTGCATTACCCTTTCAATATCCTCATACACTTTCTCTATCTGTTCATCTTCAGCTTGCGACGTCGGCATGTATACCTGAAGTATCGTTGTCGGTGTTGGTCTGCTGTCGATTCTGATTAGAACAACCCGGTCACTGAACTGTTCACAGTAACACACCCTCTGCCCTACCTTCCTATTCATAATGAATCCTATACCTGTTATACCATTTTCTGCTGCTGTTGATATTACCCGATACTCGTCTGACCAGAAATCCTTGTCTTCCTTCCACTTCACTTCACTGACTCCTACTATATCTAGATTGAGCCTTTACATTTCCCTTTTCAGATTTTCTAGTTTCCCTATCACGTTCAAGCTTCTGACATTCCACGCCCCGACTCGTAGAACGTTATCCTTTCGTTGATTATTCAATCTTTTTCTCATGGTAACCTCCCCCTTGGCAGTCCCCTCCCGGAGATCCGAATGGGGGACTATTCCGGAATATTTTGCCAATGGAGAGATCATCATGACACTTCTTCAATTACAGGCCACATGTCCTATGGATACACGTTACGTGTCTTTAATGCAGTGGTTTCCATTGCCTTCTGCATCCTCATGTCGTTGATCATTGCTGATTCTTCCGCCTTTAGGGGCAATTTCCCACCCCTAGGACAAGAGAGTGCCCTGAACCTCCATCCGCTCCTCCGCCCTCTTTGACAAGGCCGTTGGCAGAATGAGGCTGACTTCTTATGCCGGAAGTCTTCGGCCGCCAATGCTGATTATTTATCCAAATTTAGGCAGTGGTAGGGATCGAACCCGGGACCGAAGACGTTTTGATTATGAATCAAAGACGCTACCCCTAGACCACGGGTCCGAGTACCTATCTCTTCTATGAACCCTATCTGGTACGGATCCCAAACCGGTGAGCAGTATTTAAGAAGTGAGCGAACAAGTGTAGTGTAAGCTACTTCCTTTGTTTTCGGTCTGCATTTCAATAGGATTCTTCCAATGAATCTCAGTCTGGCATCTGCTCTACCGACGATTAATTTTATATGGTAATTTCATTTTAGATCACCCCTAGTGCCTACTCCCAGATAGTTTATGGAATTAACTGCTTTCAGTTGCTGACATGGTATATTCTAGCTAAATGATAAAGGATCTTTCTTTCTATGTATTCGCAGCACATTACACTTGCCTACATTGAGATTAAACTGCCATTCCCTGCACCATGCGTCAATTCGTTGCGGGTCCTCCTGCATTTCAGTACAATTTTCCATTGTTACAACCTCTCGATATACTACAGCATCATCCGCAAAAAGCCTCAGTGAACTTCCGATGTTATCCACAAGGTCATTTATATATATTATGTTCACATGATCAAATGTGTGTGAAATCTTATGGGTCTTAACTGCTAAGGTCATCAGTCCCTAAGCTTACACACTACTTAACCTAAATTATCCTAAGGAAAAACACACACACCCATGCCCGAGGGAGGACTCGAACCTCCGCCGAGACCAGCTGTATATATTGTGAATAGCAACGATCCTACGACACTCCCCTGCGGCACTGCTGAGATCACTCTCACTTCGGAAGACTTCTCAACATTGAGGATGACATGCTGCGTGGGTAGCTGTGGGTATTATGAGAAAATATTGTTCCGAACATGAAAACTTGCAGTTTAGGCCCCCATGCGGAATTAAACGACGAACTGGTTTACTGGAAACATGTTGTATACACTCCTCCACATTGTTTTGAAGCAGCAGCTTTCAACTACACACAAAGTGGTGGGACAATCGACAAACTTTAACAACTGGGTGGCTAGTCCATTTCTACATCTACATCTATACTCCGCGAGCCACCTTACGGTGTGTGGCGGAGGGTACTTATTGTACCACTATCTGATCCCCCCTTCCCTGTTCCATTCACGAATTGTGCGTGGGAAGAACGACTGCTTGTAAGTCTCCGTATTTGCTCTAATTTCTCGGATCTTTTCGTTGTGATCATTACGCGAGATATATGTGGGCGGTAGTAATATGTTGCCCATCTCTTCCCGGAATGTGCTCTCTCGTAATTTCGATAATAAACCTCTCCGTATTGCGTAACGCCTTTCTTGAAGTGTCCGCCACTGGAGCTTGTTCAGCATCTCCGTAACGCTCTCGCGCTGACTAAATGTCCCCATGACGAATCGCGCTGCTTTTCGCTGGATCATGTCTATCTCTTCTATTAATCCAACCTGGTAAGGGTCCCATACTGATGAGCAATACTCAAGAATCGGACGAACAAGCGTTTTGTAAGCTACTTCTTTCGTCGATGAGTCACATTTTCTTAGAATTCTTCCTATGAATCTCAACCTGGCGCCTGCTTTTCCCACTATTTGTTTTATGTGATCATTCCACTTCAGATCGCTCCGGATAGTAACTCCTAAGTATTTTACGGTCGTTACCGCTTCCAATGATTTACCACCTATGGCATAATCGTACTGGAATGGATTTCTGCCCCTATGTATGCGCATTATATTACATTTATCTACGTTTAGGGAAAGCTGCCAGCTGTCGCACCATGCATTAATCCTCTGCAGGTCCTCCTGGAGTACATACGAGTCTTCTGATGTTGCTACTTTCTTGTAGACAACCTTGTCATCTGCAAATAGCCTCACGGAGCTACCGATGTTGTCAACTAAGTCATTTATGTATATTGTAAACAATAAAGGTCCTATCACGCTTCCCTGCGGTACTCCCGAAATTACCTCTACATCTGCAGATTTTGAACCGTTAAGAATGACATGTTGTGTTCTTTCTTCTAGGAAATCCTGAATCCAATCAGAAACCTGGTCCGATATTCCGTAAGCTCGTATTTTTTTCACTAAACGTAAGTGCGGAACCGTATCAAATGCCTTCCTGAAGTCCAGGAATACGGCATCAATCTGCTCGCCAGTGTCTACGGCACTGTGAATTTCTTGGGCAAATAGGGCGAGCTGCGTTTCACATGATCTCTGTTTGCGGAATCCATGTTGGTTATGATGAAGGAGATTTGTATTATCTAAGAACGTCATAATACGAGAACACAAAACATGTTCCATTATTCTACAACAGATTGACGTAAGCGAAATAGGCCTATAATTATTCGCATCTGATTTATGACCCTTCTTGAAAATGGGAACGACCTGCGCTTTCTTCCAGTCGCTAGGTACTTTACGTTCTTCCAGCGATCTACGATAAATTGCTGATAGAAAGGGGGCAAGTTCTTTAGCATAATCACTGTAGAATCTTAAGGGTATCTCGTCTGGTCCGGATGCTTTTCCGCTACTAAGTGATAGCAGTTGTTTTTCAATTCCGATATCGTTTATTTCAATATTTTCCATTTTGGCGTCCGTGCGACGGCTGAAGTCAGGGACCGTGTTACGATTTTCCGCAGTGAAACAGTTTCGGAACACTGAATTCAGTATTTCTGCCTTTCTTCGGTCGTCCTCTGTTTCGGTGCCATCGTGGTCAACGAGTGACTGAATAGGGGATTTAGATCCGCTTACCGATTTTACATATGACCAAAACTTTTTAGGGTTCTTGTTTAGATTGTTTGCCAATGTTTTATGTTCGAATTCGTTGAATGCTTCTCTCATTGCTCTCTTTACGCTCTTTTTCGCTTCGTTCAGCTTTTCCTTATCAGCTATGATTCGACTACTCTTAAACCTATGATGAAGCTTTCTTTGTTTCCGTAGTACCTTTCGTACATGATTGTTATACCACGGTGGATCTTTCCCCTCGCTTTGGACCTTAGTCGGTACGAACTTATCTAAGGCGTACTGGACGATGTTTCTGAATTTTTTCCATTTTTGTTCCACATCCTCTTCCTCAGAAATGAACGTTTGATGGTGGTCACTCAGATATTCTGCGATTTGTGCCCTATCACTCTTGTTAAGCAAATATATTTTCCTTCCTTTCTTGGCATTTCTTATTACACTTGTAGTCATTGATGCAACCACTGACTTATGATCACTGATACCCTCTTCTACATTCACGGAGTCGAAAAGTTCCGGTCTATTTGTTGCTATGAGGTCTAAAACGTTAGCTTCACGAGTTGGTTCTCTAACTATCTGCTCGAAGTAATTCTCGGACAAGGCAGTCAGGATAATGTCACAAGAGTCTCTGTCCCTGGCTCCAGTTCTGATTGTGTGACTATCCCATTCTATACCTGGTAGATTGAAGTCTCCCCCTATTACAATAGTATGATCACGAAACTTCTTCACGACGTTCTGCAGGTTCTCTCTGAGGCGCTCAACTACTACGGTTGCTGATGCAGGTGGTCTATAGAAGCATCCGACTATCATATCTGACCTACCTTTGATACTTAACTTAACCCAGATTATTTCACATTCGCATTCGCTAATAACTTCACTGGATATTATTGAATTCTTTACTGCTATAAATACTCCTCCACCATTGGCGTTTATCCTATCCTTGCGGTATATATTCCATTCTGTGTCTAGGATTTCGTTACTGTTCACTTCCGGTTTTAACCAACTTTCCGTTCCTAATACTATATGCGCACTATTTCCTTCAATAAGAGATACTAATTCAGGAACCTTGCCCTGGATACTCCTGCAGTTTACCAATATTACGTTAACTTTTCCTGTTTTTGGTCTCTGAGGACGGACGTTCTTTATCAACGATGATAATGTCCTCTCTGGTAAGCCGTCAGGTATTTTATCGTTTCGCCCAAGGGGGGGTCCCTCTAACCTAAAAAACCCCCGTGTGCACGCCACACGTACTCTGCTACCCTAGTAGCTGCTTCCGGTGTGTAGTGCACGCCTGACCTGTCTAGGGGGGCCCTACAGTTCTCCACCCAATAACGGAGGTCGATGAATTTGCAACCATTATAGTCGCAGAGTCGTCTGAGCCTCTGGTTTAGACCCTCCACACGGCTCCAAACCAGAGGACCGCGATCGACTCTGGGCACTATGCTGCAGATATTAAGCTCAGCTTGCACTCCGCGTGCGATGCTGGTTGTCTTCACCAAATCAGCCAGCCGCCGGAAGGAACCAAGGATGGCCTCAGAACCCAAGCGGCAGGCGTCATTCGTTCCGACATGTGCTACTATCTGCAGCCGGTCACACCCAGTGCGTTCAATAGCTGCCGGAAGGGCCTCCTCCACATTACGGACGAGACCCCCCGGCAAGCACACCGAGTGCACACTGGCATTCTTCCCCGACCTACCCGCTATTTTCCTGAGGGGCTCCAGAACCCGCCTAACGTTGGAGCTCCCTATAACTAATAGGCCCGCCCTCTGTGACTGTCGGGACCTTTTCGTTCTGTTGATTTTTTCCGTTAAATGAAAGAACTGAATGAAACTATTGCTTGTGACTGAGGCAGCTGTATGTATATTTTTCTCCACTCTTAGGATTTGAGTGGTTTCACTTAATGTGAGAAACACGACTCTTGCACATTTTTTCAGCATTTTCGGTCATACGTGCACCATCTCTGGAACTGACAACTTTGTTAAGAGATAAATAACACATCGTATTTTAAGAATAGGTGAATACATTTCTAGTAATGAAGTATTTTGAAGATCTATGTATTCATTTAGTTAAATACGAATTTATCGTAGTTTTAGCATTAAATATAGGTTTTGGGTTGTTTTTAAAGGTAATTTAACATCTGGTGCGCAGTTTTAACGTCCCCCCCCCCCCCCCCCCTCCATTCCCCCTCAACCCCACAGGAAAGTCAAATAGCTTTTTGGGGGAGGCAATTTTTTATACAAGTGGTTAATTAATTAAAGTGTAACGATAGTTTTTTGTAAACAGTTTTTATGATTCCAAGCAAATGTGTACAGCCTATTTTTATAAATAAGATAGCGTAACGTGTGATGTCACCGCCAGACACCACACTTGCTAGGTGGTAGCTTTAAATCGGCCGCGGTCCATTAGTACATGTCGGACCCGCGTGTCGCCACTGTCAGGGATCGCAGACCGAGCGCCACCACAAGGCAGGTCTCGAGAGACTGACTAGCACTCGCCCCAGTTGTACGGACGACGTAGCTAGCGACTATACTGACGAAGCCTCGCTCCTTTGCCGAGCCGATAGTTAGAATAGTCTTCAGCTAAGTCAATGGCTACGACCTAGCAAGGCGCCATTAGTAACATTGCATGTATCTAAAGAGTCTCACTTGTATCGCCACAATCTCCAGATGTACCAAAAGGATGGATTAAAGTTAAGTATTCCAGAAGCTACGTACTTTTCTTTATAGCATTCATTACGTATCCTGTTTCAGACCTCACGCCATCCTGCTTTAGCTTAGCGCGTGCCTTTCGGCTTCCTCTCATTGTGTCTAGGCTGTCTTGTCTAGACACAACATAACTGATAATTAATAGAGTAGTACAAAAACCGAAGATGTTTTTTTGTTGTAGGTGACTTTAACATGTACCTTTAAATCTCATCCTTCGAATTGTATATTCCGAAAACTCGAAAGCTGCTACGCTATTTTCGATCAATAAAATTGCCAAACTAGTCGTATCTGACTTACTGTGGACCTAATATAGTTCCTTATTAATGAGTTCTGACAAATTTCTTTCACATGCGAAACACAGAAAGCTAAGGAAGATCTTAAAATCAAAATGAGTTACGGAACACATTACCAAAAGTCAAATCCATCCACGAACTCTAAGAATCTTAGAGATGTCTAAACAAGAGACACTTCTTCTACAATTTTGACAGCTTGCAGAAATCATCTTAGGCGTGCATGGAAACCATTTTGAGAAATCTTAACTGTCAACCAAAGGTTTTACAATCGTGCGAAGTTCCGTTTCTTTGGTTTTAATGACATTGCTGGGCTCTGGAACAGAAGATCGACGTGAGATGCGTTTCGTGGTTTTTAACATATCTCTATTTCATTCAGAAACCTGTTGATGCGCTGTAACACTGACTTTCTTAGTTCCTAGTACAAAGTCAGAGTCTTATTTGCAGCCTTCTCTTCAGTGATCGTTTTCTTCTTCCTCCTAGTTCTACTTTTTCCAATTTGCCCGTCTCGTCGCACATGTCCTTCACAAACTAAAGTGCTTCATGAACATGATAATTTCTCTTGTTTAATACACATTCCGAAGCTGACTCCAAGAATCTGTAAATACTTTTGAGAATTTCTCCTAAGCACAAAAAAGAGAAATCGTCAATATAGGCAACACAGTTTCAGGAGCTCCTTATCTTTCTGTGGTTTCCGAATAATCAGAGAGCTACTCAGTGGCATCGATAATCTTGTTAAACCATTGAAACGCTGGGTTAATAGATTCGTAGTAAGCACTCCATCGTGCATCTGAGCGTCTCTTAACTGTAACTTGAACATCTTTCAGAAAGTTCGTACATTGGCAGGTAGGGCCAATTACAAGTAGAAACTTTCTTAGGCCGCAAAAGTCATATATAACGGAGCTGTTCCAAAAGCATGCAAGCTGCACGTATTGAGAGAGTGGTTTGCACGTGGTTCAAATAATGACTTAGGATTAAGTGCAAAAATTCTTCCTTGAACTGATAAAAGCACTCCAGCCATAGTAGAATCACTGTCATATACGTGTGCTCAGCACATCGTTATTTACACACTATCCTGTTGAAATGGTTCAACTGCCTCTAAGCACTATGGGACTTAACATCTGAGGTCACCAGTCCCTTAGACTTAGAACTACTTACACCTAACGAACCTAAGGACATCACACACATCCATGCCTGAGGCAGGATTCGAACCTGCGACCATAGCAGCAGCGCGGTTCCGGACTGAAGCGCCTAGAACCGCTCGGCCACAGCGGCCGGCCTATCCTGTTCGCTAACTTGCAAATTATCTTCGTTATCGTAAAAGCTTTGTTCCCAGTTTCCTGAAATAATTTAGAAATTATCCTTTACTTCCACTTTCGCGTTTTTTATGTGAATGAAACGAATAGTATCACAGATCTGATCTACGTGCGAGATGCAGAAAGTTTCAGAATAGGCAATAGAAAATTCTCTCACTTTAGTTTGATACGATGCAAGAACTTATCTATTTGCATTACATAATTTAAAAAAATATATAGAACGGTTCTGGAAACAGTGCTGCAGCCAAGAACGTGTTGTCGCAGTTACATGATTTAACAAACACATACGACGGACTAGAGTACCTGATCTTGAAGGAATTCATAATTTAAAATACCTACATCATTACCCATATTCAGTTCACTTGTCGTTGAAAATACTCTTGTGAATACAGAAGACTAGAAACAGAGTATCTCTTTCATCCACAAACTCACAATCTTTTCCATCAAGGTGCTTTCGTTAATAAAGGATTGGTTTCATTACTTTATTTCTGAAATACGTATTTACCACAAATTAATGACACCACGCAAAACTTCACAGCGCAACCAAATCATAAAAACGGTTTAGTGACAGACAATCTTATGTTAATAATGCTCTTTGTACAAAAAATTAATATCAAACTAGGATAATTGATATCACTATCTCAAGTACTGCGAAAGAACAAGTTTTGTTTGCATGCTATTTTAGCGGCAAAATTCGCGTGTGCATCATTAGTGTCAGGTCCAGTCAATAAGTTCTTTATTTGTTAAAGCCTCTCCCATAATTATCAGGAATATTTTTAGTACTCGTGCCATAGAAACTGACTAGTTTTGCCACCCCATGGAGTTGGTACATGGTACGGACCGCATTCCCTGCATTCCCTTTGCTAAGACTTTGTTTAAAGCGCTACGTTATCGGTATGCATGTGACAGCAATCGTACCATATACGTTCCAAAACGCCGAGCATAAAACCGGAGTTTTCTGGTACTGATACGTCGGGTTCCGTTGGAGATAAAAAGGTAGGGTCAAGTGTTTTGGATATACCTTGCCGTGCGAGTCATTTGTATGCTCAGCAGAAGGATCGTCTTAGTGTCACTATCCTACAGTACAGCGTCAATGTACAACTATAACACGTTTCCTCCTGCTTAGGAATATGGAGCAAACGGGATAGTTCTTTTTACATTATTGTCTTGGTATAGGGAGAAGAGGAGTTGGTGGCACAACTTGACAAGAAGAAGGGACCGGTTGGTAGGACATGTTCTGAGGCATCAAGGGATCACAAATTTGGCATTGGAGGGCAGCGTGGAGGGTAAAAATCGTAGAGGGAGACCAATAGATGAATACACTAAGCAGATTCAGAAGGATGTAGGTTGCAGTAAGTACTGGGAGATGAAGAAGCTTGCACAGGATAGGGTAGCATGGAGAGCGGCATCAAACCAGTCTCAGGACTGAAGACCACAACAACAACAACAACATGGTCTTGATGGGACTTACGGGGGCAGCATTAGTTCATGGACAGTTCCTCGTAAAATCCCACGAAAATGTATTTCTACTGTATTTTCGCCGTCACCAACAGACCAAAACCCAACCGAACGCACATTAAATGCCTACATTCTTACGATATATTCCTAAGATCCTGATCTGGAACAGCCTTGGAAATTTTCTTGGTATCTTTATCCGTTTACAAGATACAGGTGTTAAAAGTTACCCTACTTCTACACAAAACTCCAGTATGAGGAGAAATCTAAGTACTAAATAACCATAACAAGTTGCTCAAATTTTAACGGTATGTTCTCTAGACATTTACTTAGAAGAGTCATCTCCCCGATTTCGAAAATCTTCATCTGTTCTCTAGAAACCCAGCCGCGGATTTCCAAACGGTTGTGCACACCTGATTGCCGAAATTTTAATGGTGTATTCCTAAGATCCCGATTTCGAACAGAATTGAAAATTTACTTGATAAATTTATCCGTTCCCGAAAATATAGAGGTGGAAATTCACCTTTTTGTACACGTAAAACTGGCACGTAAAATCGGTTGTGAGGTGGAAATAAATTTTGCGTTATTTCAATTTTATGTAAGTAAAATCAAAATTTTACTGACCATTACATTCCTTTTCACATGTGTTACATGCTCTGCTGCAGTAGGGAACGGAAGGGAATCAGCTGAAAAATGCTCCTATCTGAGCACAAGAAATACCAATATGTTCCTCTTTATTTAAAAGATTCTGCCTCATTCTACAATCCCCAGCACCTTTAAAAATATTCCCCAAAATTTTGGCATGGGAGCATATTCGCGCATCTTTATGCTGAGGTAGAAGAAGGCAGTGGCGGTGGCAAAGAGACAGAAAGAAAGAAATACTGTAAATTAGTAAACATTGATTGTGTTATGGAAAGAGTAAAGAATACAATGGCAGTGTGAGGAAAAGAGAGGAACAGACCGGCAGAGGAACATAGTTGACAGTGGCAGAACAGTGCTAGGAAACGAGTAAAGGGGACAATGGTAGGAGAGGGGAGGAATGAATAGTAAGAGGATGTACTTCCCAATTTTCACAATAGTTCTCCTGCTCACCTTACGGGACTAGCACTCCTGGAAGAAAGGATATAACAGGGAAATGATTCAGCCACAGCATGGGGTATTGTTTATGGAATGTCTTTCATTCTGCACTGGGTTGTGCGCTGTTTCGAAACTCCCAGGTGGCTTAAAATTTGGTACTGCACTGGGATTTGAACCATAAATCTTGTAGGCGAACTTCTGTGAGGGCTGGAAAGTAGTAAAGGTGTAATTCCGGAAGTAAATCTGTCGCGAGTAGTGTCTGGATTGCACAGTCAAGTAAGACCATTGCCCTCTAAAGGCATGGCTGAGGGGTCGAATCCCGTTGTGACATGCAGTTTTAGTTTGACGAGAAGTTTCAAAACTCCGCTCACTCCACTTTCGAGTCAAAAGGTTTGTTCTGGATGTGCAGAGATGTGTGCATGTCGGTACACATGCAATAAGATAAATTTCTTGTAGCTCGTGCTATTAATTCCACAGCCGACGTTCAAAGTATTTGCATTATTCAGCGTGTCATAATTTCACATCTGTCTTGACAGTACTTTAAACGTAAGAAGTACATATCATTTACGTTTCGTTCAGCGGATTCCCACAATAGCGTAATGTTTTATCGTATGAGGACTACGCGTGTAAGTAATGTGTACGCAACAGAGAGAGACCAATTTAAGGGCAGCAATATATTGTTCTCTCTTTGTGGCCAATAGCTCTAAAACTTCTTTGTTTTCTGAGTAGATTGCTTTTCTGAAAGTTACTGGAAATAGTGATGTAGGAAAAAGCTACCATGCAGCCCTCCGAAAAGTTTCTGTTTCCACTGAGAAGTTTCCTCCAATCTTTTTCACACGCGCTTCTGGAGCTACACGATGCCTGGGGCAATTTTAATCATTCCGCATGCTGAAGTGCAACGAGGCATCGCTGTCAAAGGACTCAGAAGTTAATTAATATTTTCAACTGTGATTTGGCGTAACATATTTCAATAGTTAAGGGCTGATATTTGGAAATATGCCGCCAAAATCAACGGCACAAAATACATTTACATTTTGCAATTAGTATTCATGCTCATCATAACTGTAAGCAACTGGCGTCAAGTTTTGTCTGGTACGATTAACTGACTTATTTTTATTAGGCCACTAATGAAGTCAAGCAGACGAGAAATTGAATGTATGTCTTCATTTCAGTTTGTTTTATGTCCCTATGTAAGAATTACTGTTGCGTACATCAGTTATCAGAATACACAGTTGGCCTGTAAACTACGAAACGGGCCAAAAATGTCAGATCGTAATAAAATGTACCACATGTTTGGATATGTTAATGAGTCGAAAAAAATGGTTCAAATGGCTCTGAGCACTATGGGACTTAACATCTGAGGTCATCAGTCCCCTAGAACTACTTAAACCTAACTAACCTAAGGACATCACACACATCCATGCCCGAGGCAGGATTCGAACCTGCGACCGTAGTGGTCGCGCTGTTCCAGACTGAAGCGCCTAGAACCGCAAGGCCACCAGCAGCCGGCTAATGAATAGAGTTTCAGCGCAACAGCACAACGTATACAGGGTGTTACAAAAAGGTACGGCCAAACTTTCAGGAAACATTCCTCACACACAAATAAAGAAAAGATGTTATGAGGACATGTGTCCGGAAACGCTTAATTTCCATGTTAGAGCTCATTTTAGTTTGTTCTTCCACCTACGCTCAATGGAGCACGTTATCATGATTTCATACGGGATACTCTACCTGTGCTTATAGAACATGTACCTTTACAAGTACGACACAACATGTGGTTCATGCACGATGGAGCTACTGCACATTTCAGTCGACGTGTTCGTACGCTTCTCAACAACAGATTCGGTGACCAATTCCATGGCCTCCACATTCTCCTGACCTCAACCCTCCTGACTTTCATTTATGGGGGCATTTGAAAGCTCTTGTCTACGCAACCCCGGTACCAAATGTAGAGAGTCTTCGTGCTCGTATTGTGGACGGCTGCCATTCTCCAGGGCTGCATCAGCGCATCAGGGATTCCATGCGACGGAGGGTGAATGCATGTATCCTCGCTAACGGAGGACATTTTGAACATTTCCTGTAACAAAGTGTTTGAAGTCACGCTGGTACGTTCTGTTGCTGTGTGTTTCCATTCCATGATTAATGTGATTTGAAGAGAAGTAATAAAATGAGCTCTAACATGGAAAGTAAGCGTTTCCGGACACATATCCACATAACATATTTTCTTTCTTTATGTGTGAGGAATGTTTCCTGAAAGTTTGGCCGTAGCTTTTTGTAACACCCTGTATAACGCCACCGAAAATCTGTTCGAAAGGAAAGATTACACAGCTAGTTTCTCATAAGTCGCATTTGTGTGTTGTTTGGAACTCGAAAGTAGCAGGATTGTAGTCTGATGATACTGCGGTTTACACTAATGTGATGAAAGTCATGGGAGAGCCAGATGCACACATACAGAAGGCGGTAGTATCACGTGCGCAAGGTATAGAAAGGTATGCGTTTGTGGAGCTGTCATCGGAGAATCATGGTGGAGAGGTTTTCGGCTTGATTATAGCCGACGACGGAAATTAAAGGCTTTGAACGCAGAATGGTAGTTGGAGCCGGACGTATGTGACATCCCATTTCGGAAATCGGTGCATTTCTAATGGCCTTGTTCTTCACGGGATTTTTGCCCTTTGCCCTTCCCGTGAACTGCCTTGTACGGTGCTGTCCATTAGGATAGTAAATAACGTGATCGTACACATTTTTCATATTCAGAATAGTAGGAAGAATACGTAATCAAATTTTTAGGTGATTTAAGTGTGTATACGACTCGAAAAATTCAGTATTTGAAGATCCACAGCGTCAAGAGCTTGCCGAGAATAACTGGTTTTAGGCGTTACCTCTCAGCACGGACAACGCAATGGCCGACGGCCTTCCCTCGACGACCGACGGCAGCGACTTACGCGTAGAGTTGTCAGTACTAACAAACAAGCAACACTGCTTGTAATATGGTCAAATGAGTCTCAGTTTCAGTTGGTAAATGCTGATGGTAGAGCTCGGGCGTGGCGCAGACCTGTCGAAGCCATGGACTCAGGTTGTCAACAAGGCACTGCGCAAGCTGGTGCCGGCTCCACAATGGTGTGCACTGTGTTTGCATGGAATAGACTGGGTCCTCTGGTCCAACTGAACCGATTATTGACTGGAAATGGTTCTCTTCGACTACTTGGAGACCATTTTCAGCCATTCATGAACTTCATTTTCATGGCTGACAATGTGACATGTCACTGGGCCACAACTGTTCGCAATTGGTTTGAAGAACATTCTTGACAGTTTGAGCGAATGATTTGGCCAACCAGATCACCCAGCAGGAATGACATGGAACATTTGTGGGACATAATCAAGAGGTCAGTTCGTGCACAAAGTCCTGCACCGGCAACACTTCCGCAGTTATGGGCAGCTGTAGAAGAAGCATGACTCAATATTTCTACAGAGACTTCTGGCCTTCCAACGATTTGTTGAGTCCATGCCACGTCGTGTTGCTGCACTACGCCAGGCAAAAGGAAGTCCGACACGGTATTATGAGGTATTCTGTGATCACTGTCAACTCAGTGTATAGCTCCATGATACTTCCACTGGGTTGGTAGGGATATCGCGGCTGTCTTATGATTGGAGGTATTCGGGAGGGCTATTCTGAACGCCACGTAGGATCTCAACGGCTCCACGCCACTAGTGCCCAACGGGGGTGAGATATTGTTCGCTATCTCAAGCACGATCGTCACTCACCGTGAGTCGGAACATAGGCTTACTTGGAGTAAGACAATTATCCACAAAGACAATGAGAAGATGTCTGGAGAAACATGTACTGCCATCACCGTGAATATTGTAGCGTGGTCCATCCATGCGGCAGTTCAGAGATGCGCGCAGACAGTCTTTCACCCAAAGAAACATTGATGCAAGGGTAGAACCGCGACAGGCAAATCGCAGTTCCGCGTACAGCCCCGTGTGTCGGGGCTCCGAGGAAAAAAATGGTTCAAATGGCTCTGAGAATTATGGGACTTAACATCTGTGGTCATCAGTCTCCTAGAACTTAGAACTACTTAAACCTAACTGACCTAAGGATATCACACACATCCATACCAGAGGCAGGATTCGAGACTGCGGTCGTAGCGGTCGCACGGTTCCAGACTGAAGTGCCTAGAACCTCTCGTCCACAACGGCCGGCGGCTCCGAGGAGAACGAACATTGTCAAACTGCATTCGTCATTGTCCACTCAGGCCTAGCACATGATGTGATGCTATGATTTTCCACCGGCACACAACACGATCACCTCTGGTTCACATAGCTGGTAATAAGGAAGGATGCGGTATGTTTCTGTTATGCCCAGTGGCTGCAACCTGTCATCGAGTTTCCGTCAAGCTATCTTTCAGCAAGGTAATGCAAGACCTTATGTCGACCACACTGCCCTGTCCTGTCTCGATTCAGAGGTTATTCGACTGTTGCCCTGGTCAGCACATTGGTCAGATCTCTCACCCACTGACAACATCTGTTCCTGGTTTGGATAAAACTGGCACGTGACCAGTCACTTGCCGCTACGACTGATGGGCAATGTCACAGAGATGACGCTGCATAGAAAGCAAGCTCAGTTGCGCTTGATGCCCAGCCAGGTTAGACTATTTCATTGCTGCCAGAGGTTGCAGTTCTATACACTAATTTTTGCAGCCGTATACACACCAAAATCGCCTAAAAATTTAATTACATATTCTTCCTTTTATTCTGAATATGAAAAATGTGTAAGATCTCGTTATTTACTATCCTAATGGACAGCACCGTACAAGGCAGCTCACGGGAAGGGCAAAATTCCCGTGAAGAACAAGGCCATTAGAAATGTAGCGAGTCCTCGAATAGTGCATGGATTGGGAAGAAAATCTGCTGTGTTCGTTTCATAGGAACTATTCCATTATTCGCCGCGGTCGATTTGGGGAAATCGCGGAAAATCTAAATCATGATTTTGAACCTCTTTCCCCGCTAATGCAGGTCCCTGTCTGTGGCATCTTCACAATATGCATATCACTATGCGATATCCTGATCACCAAGACATGGTCTTCTCACTAATAAGTCTTTCCAGTCCTCCCAAGCAGCAATGGTAGATAATTAAATAAGTGCACGCTGTTTGCTCTCAGTTGCTCCTCATGGATCAATCACGTATAGTTTTTTTTCTGGGTCTCCAATCAGTTCTCGTTTAGCAAATACAATTTTTCGTCTAAGAATCTTCCTGGATTTACCATATGGAGCAAAGGCACTGCTAGAAAGTAAAGTGTTAAAACTGTTAAACAAGACTCTGCATGTCCATCTTTTCACAGATGGCTGCGGGACCTCGGCTGTTCAATACAGCATGTCAAACCAAACAACTTTCAGCCGTCTAAATTCCCAAATAATTGTTTTATTGGGCTACCAGTTTCGGCGACATATTACGCCATCTTCAGACCTTCTGAGCGACGCGTAGGAAAAATCTTACCTCTGATCCAGCCAAAATAGGGGCCAGCATTGAATTACTGGTATCCATTGCTTTTTAAGACCGATATCACTTCAAACATTACCTGGCGACTTAAATTAACAACGTGATATATAAAGAGAGTTTTCTTTTATCCTGAGGAAGATTTTTCTACGAAGAATTATGAACTATTAACAATGAAATTTCTCTAGAATTTTTCGAAGGATATAGACACGTGAAAGGGTGTCTGAGGAGTCACAACGCATACATTACAGATGCTTATATGTTCTATTCCTCGTCCGCATAAAGTGTCTTTGTGCCATCGCCACCTTCATCACATCGGCACATCTTTTACAATAACTCTGTGATACATTAGGGTTCAATGAAAAGCAAAGCATAGAAGATTACTTGTTATCTGTATCTCTCGCAGCTACTCATATCATTCAACGATAGAGTGCTTGTGATGTAATTTGGTTCGTATTGTCCGCCCATTACATTCAGCCGTAGACCAGGATACAAGCTTTTACCCTCAAGGTGTTCATTTTGATATTCAGTGTCGTTCCATCATGTGGCACAAACTTTTAAGGTTCATTAACGTTCCGTTACCTGTAGAGGGATATACTCGTACAGAACGAGTATATGAAACACGTTCAATAAGTAATGTAATAATTTTTTCCGGGAAGCCGATTGGTTTTATTCAGTGCACTATATTATTCCACGCTCATATGTCTAAAAACCCTATTTTTCAACATAACGTCCGTTCAGTGCGACGCCATGTGACGGTACGTCACATAAATATTGTCATTTTTATCGGTTGTAAACCGTAGTTAACGTATTTCATGAATATAATTAGTATAAAAGATACAGTTAATGTTATTGAAACAACTGATATGCTGCGATAATTTTAGAGTAGCATCTTTATTGATACATGACTGTTGTGTTGTTGTTATGGTCTTCAGTCCTGAGACTGGTCTGATGCAGCTCTCCGTGCTACTCTATCCTGTGCAAGCTTCTTCATCTCCCAGTATCTACTGCAACCTACATCCATCTGAATCCGCTTAGTGTATTGATCTCTTGGTCTCCCTCTACGATTTTTACCCTCCACGCTGCCCTCCAATGCTAAATTTGTGATCCCTTGATGCCCCAAAACATGTCCTACCAACCGATCCCTTCCTTTAGTCAAGTTGTGCCACAAACTTCTCTTCTCCCCAATCCCATTCAATACCTCCTCATTAGTACATGACTATGAAAATAAAAAAAGGATCGAAAAGAGACACGATTGTACGGCCGAGGAGGAAGGAGGTACTTTAATATGATACACATACTGTTTTGTTTCGCGATACGGAAGGCAGCCATTGAGCGGCTACACATATATTATGTAAGTTATTCGGTATTCTCCTAAAACATTATCGTTATCACAAAATGAATTTCTTTGTAATAGTTGTCACCTCAAATGGTCGCAGCGGCTAATTATTTTTAATAAGCATTTTTTCAGTAATTTGCGCTGCGAGAAGCTCATCTTCCGATGCAACCTCTGGTCGGCCATTACGCGCCTAAGTATTAATTAATTTTTCAAAGTGTTAACAGTAACTGTAAATGCGAGAGATTTCGTTGTAAGAACCTTTTTAAATTGCAACAAATAATTAATTTACGTTAAAGTTCATTTTTTAAATTATACAGATTCCATGAGTTCAGTAAGTTTTATCTTGGCCGCACCACGGCAACATTCGAAATTCTCTCGAGCCTTGCTTTGCAATCAATAAATATAAATTAACAAAATTACATTCAATTCAGTTTACGGCAACTATATTTTAGTCATCACGTTCAACATCTAATGTTGATACATGAATAACAGCGGCCCTTCAAGAACCCGTTTCATATTTACTTATGCACGTAACAGCCACCTTAGTGGGAGGGCATCTATGCCTACATGGTACCACCATAGTGGTCGACGTCGGTGTCAACGTCTTGCTGCATCAATAACTTCCCCGTTATCGATTTACCGCTTCCATCAAGTTACGATCGAAAAGATCGCTGTGTTAAAAAGAAATCTACAAATACCAGAGACTGAATGCTGGCCCATATTTTGACTGGATCAGGGGTGGTATTCTTCCTACACGTCGGTCTGGGAGCCTGAAGATGCGTAATGTAGCGCGGAAACTGATTGCTCAAATAAAATAACAACTGGAAATTTAGACGGCAGGAGATGCTCTAGTTCGACATTTTACTTTTAGTACTTCCTTGCTCAACACAGTTCTCCCAATTTCCTCCAAAAAGACAGCGCGTAGTTGTGCCGCATTCTCCTAAGATTATCTACGAACTGTAGCAAATGAAGAGGTGACGCGTCTGCTCACTCAAGTTTTCTAAAATGGGGATTTAAGTAGAAATGGAAATAATCACTAGAAAGAAGGCTCTTAAAATTAATTGTAGCTGGCGGCCATTGTTGATGGTGGATGCATTTTTGTTAGTGCCCAAACTGACATCTTGAAAAATGCTATTTAATTTACAGAATAGTACATCGTTCAATTTGCGAGGCCGGTGTCTGTAATTTACGGGAGAAATTAAATCGCAGCTTGGAGACTGTGGCCAGGTCATTTAAGGCTCCGTGCTTGCATTCAAATTGGCAAAACTCTTCGTAATGATCGGCGGTTAGTCTCGGGGACACTGTAGTAAGTTGCAAATGAATAAATGGAAGAATACTAATTTTATTCGGCCATTGCGTCTCCACTCCTCGATCCATTAAGCTCGTATTGCTCGTTGACAGTAATAATAAAACATTAAAACATTTCATGTGGCTTATATCTATTAGAAGGGGTAAAATCAGAACTCATGAGACTTGACTAATTTACATTAATTTAAATGCAAGTGGTTCTAAACCTAATACATGACGCTTACATCAGATTGGTCTACACAAAACAAATATTAGTTACTTATACGTAAGAAACACAGCTATAGTGTGTCCTATCAGTACGAATGCTAACGGACAAGAGAGAAATTTACGAGCAGGAACGCTCCTCACTTACTTTCTTAAACGAAAGAAAAGTATTATAGTCGATTACAATGCAGCCACAGGGCAAGCCGGCCGGTGTAGCATGTCGGATAACGCAAAGTAAGGTAATGAGGCCCTGTGACTCCTGATTGAACTGCGGAGGCCGTGCCCCGTTACCGCTTTCTCAAGAGTTTGAGCCGCCCTAAGCTGCCTATTGTTGCTTCCCTTCGCCGCTCCCCAGCCGCGCACCGTGGTCAACTCGAATACTTCCCTGGGGTAAACTAGCCTCCAGTAAATGGACGCCTTTCCACAAAGTTTTCATGTCGTGTGAATTACTTTAAAACCATCACTCGACATTAATTATTCCAATACGTCCATACTATACCCTCTACAAGATACATTGTGCCTTGTCAGTCATTTTTGTTCAGCCCTACTGTTCGCTCAACGTGAGTTAGGTGATCTTTAATGACTTCATGTAAGGGGCATAGTTCTTGCCATCTTACAACCGGTTCCCGTCAGATCGCCGACGTTAAGTGCTGTCGGATTTGGCTAGCACTTCGATAGGTGACTATTCTGTGTGTCGAGCGCTTTTGGCAAACGGGGTGCACTCAGCCCTTGTGAGGCAAATTGAGGAGGTACTTGATTGAGAAGTAGCGGCTCCGGTCACGAAAGCTGACAACGGCTGGGAGAGCGATGTGCTGACCACATGCCCCTCCATATCTGAATCCAACAATGTCTATGGACTGCCGATGTCATGCAGTCAGTCAGCCTCCAAGGTCTGTTCCCACGGAGTTATGTTAATGTACTACATGTTTCATCTGAATGTGACAGTTTTAGTTACAAGTATTATAACAGAGTGAATGTAGCGTAAAAAGAACCATTATTTCCCATAACTATGTCCGCCTTATAGACAACTCTCCAGGCCAGCGTTTATTAAACTGAGCTCCGCCCAATGCTGAGCTTCCCTGGGTATCAATAAAGGGTTCGGCAAAACTTTCGAGCTTTTCTCGTAACATTCAGTAAGGTAATTTAAAAAGCAACAAACATTTATTCACGATCTGGCGTTTTCGCGACATATTTCTAACTTGTAGAACTTTCTGTTGGCCGCTCGTGTCATGTCGTAATTTCTCCAGATATTTCGGTAAATAGACTCGTTGTCATCTTCGTGTGTCTCCTCATGGCTGTGTCTGTGCTCATGCCGGCTTCCTGTACAGGGTGCCTCTGTGATGAGGTAACAAACTTTCAGGGATGTTAGAGGAACGTAGATGTATCCCTTTGAGGGAAGGGATCCCGATCCGGAAACGAACCATTCGAAAGTTATAGGCAAAAATGGTACTGAAACATCTTCCACTGCAAGCTCTTTGCTTTCCACATTTTGGGAGGAGGTAGTATGAACAAATACAATAAAAAATATTTATTAAACACAGACCCTAAATATTGCTCAAGAGCTACGAGCAATTGTTCAGTAGAAGAGATGTGTTTCTTATTATCAAAGATGACCAAGTTCTCCTAGCTTTTAAGGAATGCACTTTAGGGCTCATGTATACTGGACGTTTTCTTCCTGATCTTCCCATAGTGCCGTCTCCCAAAAAAACATGCAGTAAAAGAGGTCCAGTAGCAGAGATATCAGAATGATTTTTGCTTATAACTTTCGATTTGGTCGTTTCCGGAGTAGGGTCTACTATCTCAAATTGACATAGTTTCGCTTCTCTATCACCCCTGAAAGTTTGTAAGATCATCACGGACTCACCTTCTACTCGTATATGTTGGAAGTTATCACACCTATCAAGACAAACCCACCAAGACAGCCTTCCAACTGCGCTGAAGTATTTGTAGCCGTCACCCCGAGAGAATAGATACAGCATTAAGGTAAAAGGTGTATTTCTAGGCAGGTAGCACCTAGATGACAGCAGGAAGATAAAAAGGAGCATAAGTCACTAGTGTGCATCACCTTAGTCGGCAGTACCTCCAGAGAAGTCAGCAGAATCTTCGAAAGACGCAACGTCAAATACGCATTTCGCCCACCGCCTACGACCTTGCTACTAGGTTCAGAGAAGGACGATTTAGGCCTTCGCAAACCAGAGATTTACTAAACCCCTTGCGCGTGCGAGAATGGAGGTGCTATGAACGTAGACGCCACACAGAATTACGCCAGACCGCCAAATCAGCGGGGGCCGACCACGTTATAAAAACTGGCCGTGGTATAGATTATTCCCCCTGGAATTGCTTGATCAAAGAGGCATTTGAAATTAAGGCCCAGGATGATGCCATTTACAAAGATATGAGCCTACAACCGAATCAAGCGTGGTGCCCTACACTAAGCCAATAAGGAGCAAAGCGTTCCCGTACAGTGAGCCTCGCACCCGAAGGCTATAACGTGCACAATGGAGACCGCAGCTGACCGCGGCTCCTCCAGAGGTAGCGGCAGGAGTGGAGTGCTTGAGGGACTACCGGCGTACGAACACTGAGGTGACACGAGTCATCGGATAGAGATACGCATATTTACAGGTGGCAGAAATATCGTGTGACGAGGGTATAAAAGGGTTGTATTGTTGGAGTTCTCGTTAGTACTCTGGTGACGCATGTGAAAAGGTTTCTGGCGTGGTTACTGACTCACGACGGGAATTAACAGACTTCGAACGCAGAATGGTAGCTGGAGCCAGACGCATAGGACATCCCATTTCAGAAATCATTAGAGAATTCAATATTCCGAGATCCACAGTGTCAAGAGTGTTCCGAGAATACCGAATTTCCGGGCATTACCCTCACACCACGGACACCGCAGTGACCGATGACCTCCACTTAACGAAAGAGAGCAGCGGTGTTTCCGTAGAGATTTCATTGCTAACAGTGTACAGTTTCAGTGAGTGGAAAGGCTAGAATGAAGTGGGTGTAACAGTCATTTCAGACAATAACAATTTACTGCAACATTAATAGCCAACTATCATTTCGTTAAGATAATTTTAAAAATCCGCTCCAACAATTTCTGTATTAGAATTTTAAAATCTTAACATTCCCTACACGTTTATTGTAATAATCCCTCACACAATAGTAATAATAATAATTAATTTGAAAATACTTCAGATAATTTGTTACACACTAATGTCAATAATAAGAAAGAATTTGAGAGTGGTTAATTACAAATAATTTCTCACACGAATATAACGAGACAGAATTTCAAACATTTACTTCCAACTAAAAGAAACCCTGATATAAATTTATGACTTTGGTTTGCAAGCTAGCACACAACACATATGGTTTTGAGAATGCACCCCTTTTACAACAGAAATTTTGCCTCGATAACAATTTCGCAATGCATACAAATAACACTAACTGTCTAATTTGCAACTCAAAAGCATTCACATTTCAAAATGTGTTCCTCCAGAGTAAGTTGTTGCATTTACAACCTCGCCAACACAACCTGACTCATGATAACGTCAGCCCCTCCTTACCTGCCGTAACCAGCACAGAGGCAGCACCAACGCATCAGACACTCGTTTTGCGGCGTTCAACAAATTTAAACGTCAGCAACAGGCTTTCTTGATCATGGGCAACAACTAGCACCCAGTTACACGTGTGATGGTGACCTCCACTTTTACCAATACCGACCAAGTCGACAAGCTGCGTCAGTGTAGCGAACGGCCTTGCTGTAGGGCTGTAGCTTGTATCCCATGTACCACTGCCCGTTTACTGTAACCCTTGCTCCCTGTAATTGAGGATGCGACACACAAACTGCATCGCGATTGAGAACTACCTGCCCCATGATTATATCTGTCTAAGAGACGAACGAGGATACCGTCACCGTACGGAACCTGCCCTGGGAGTCCAGATGCTTGGAACTGATGCACCATTGCCCATTTACTGTAACCTTCACATCCTCACACTGACGTTGCGACACAGAAATTGCATCGTGATTGAAAACTACAGGCTGCATGCTGCCTTCTCTTCAAGAGACTAACGCGGATACGGACACTACATGGAACCTCTTTTTCAAGTCCGGTAGCTTTTATCCGATGCACGATTGCCCATTTAGTATAACTATCACGTTGATGATGCGACACAGAAAGTGCATCGCGATTAAATTCTACAGGCCCCATGACGACTTCTTTACAAGAGACGAACGCAGTAACAATCACCACATGGAACCTACCCTGGGAGTCCAATTGCTTATAACTGATGCACCACTGCCCGTTTACTGTAATCCTCAGACCCTCACATTGACGATGCGACAAAGAAATTGCTTCGCGTTTGAAAACTACAGGCTTCATGACGCCTTTTCTCCAAGAGACCATCGCGGCTACGGTCACAATATGGGACCTCTCCTGAGAATCCAGTAGCTTGTATCTGATACACCAGTGCCCGTTTACTGTAACACTCATATCCTGACATTGACGATGCGACACAGAAACTGCATCGCGATTGAAAACTTCTCTCCAAGAGACTAACGCGGCAACGGTCACCGCATGGATCCTCCACTGGAAGACCAGTAGCTTGTATCCGATGAACACGGCTCCTTTACTGTAACCCACGCACCCTCACATTGACGATGCGACACAGAAACTGCACCGCCACTGAAAACAATGCGCTCCGTGACGACTTTTTTTCCAAGAGATTAGCGCGTCTACGCTCACCGCAAGGGACATCTACTGGGAATCTGATGCATCACTGCCAGTTTACTGTATCCCTACACCCACACATTGACGACGCATTATATAAATTGCATCGTGATTAAAAACTACAGCTCCGCGACGACTTCATTCCAAGCGACTGACGCGAATACGGTCATTGCTTAGGCTGTTCCAGCTCGTCTGCTCCGTTGTGAGCCACGGACCGCTCCCTGCTCCAGGGAGCCGTGTCGCTCGCTGTGACCGTTGAAGTGGGCCGGCAACGCTGGCACGTGGCACGGCTGGCTGAGGCAGGCGGCAAGGCAAGCGTTTTGATGTGCCAGCTGCGTCTTACAAAATCGACAACCTCATACTCTTAGCCGCTAAGACGTGGAGACATGCTACACCAGGAAATACGATGTTCAGGAAATAAATAAGAAACAACTGTTTCACAAGAAATTGCATACTAAATTTATTGGACCTCTGTAGCTTGACGTTTTCTTTTCATCCCAAGATCGGAAATATCAGGCGTCAAAGTGTTCGCAGCTTTAGTGCGGAGGATAGCCTTCATTGTTGCATCCTGAAGAAACGATCGTTCCTTACTTTTTACTCTTTTTATTGCTGAGAAAAGCTTCTCACAACAATACGTAGATCCAAACATGCACATGATCTGAGCGGCATTGTTGTGAAGCTTGGGAAATGTTTTTTACTGTAATGAACGATACCATCGTGATAAATCCAACGTGTTGTAGTACCTCTCTTTCAACAAAGTTGAATTTTGCAGATCAATCATTTCCAATTGAAGTGACGATGACAAGTCATCATGGGAAACTGAAAAAGGAGTGCTGAACACATTGTCTGCTTCGACAGGCAAACCCCTTCAACTGCCTGCACCTCCCTTGGAAACAAACATTCTGCAACTGCTACCATGCACGATTTTACTAGTGGTCCCACCGAAAACGGCTTGCCACTCGTCGCAATGATGTGAGCGACCCTGTAGCTTGCCTGAATTGCAGATTCTGTAGTGTTTTCTCCGCTCTCATTCACCTGAAAATAATAAACGCATTACAGAACACGAACTATGTTGCATGTTTTGATACCCTCCGTATTGCGAAACCGTTTTTAAACTTACGTCTCCTAGTATGTCGTTCTTAAGCCTGACTACCAGTTCTCTGCGTGCAACACCTTCCACCTGATAATAGTGCGCTGCGAGAAGACGTGTATAATGTCGTTGTATATTGTACCTCTTCGCAGAGTTAAATACTTTATGACATACAAGACACTGCGGACGACCATGCCTCTCAATGAATAGAAAGGTATCCTCCAATAGAGGTACAGGGCTCCCGCGGCTACTCATAGCTGTCATTGAACACGGATTATTGCGTCAGTTGCGGCTGCATGCGGCCAGGGGGCAGTGAGTTCGCTTTCCCCCTCCACGCGGGCTCCGAGCTGCAGCAGTGAGCGCTCCGGAGCGCTCCGGCTCCCTGGAGTTCGGTTGGAACAGCCTTGCTTGGAACCTCTCCGGGGAGTCCAGTAGCTTGTACTCGATGCACTACTGCCCATTTGCTGTATCCCCCGCACCCCCACATTGACAATGCAACACAGAAAATGCTTCGCGATTGAAAACTAGAAGTTGGCCCGTCCAGGTTGTAGACTCCATTCAGATAGCAAAACCCGCGATGTGTTCGGTACGCCGCAGCTGCAACCATGCGGCGCCGCAATCAACGCTGCTCGTGGTGCCGTGCTAAATCGAGTTCAGGAGCGGCGGGCGAGGGAATCCAACTCGCCGCAGCCTGTGACGACTACAGCCGGCACATCGACCATCGTCAAACTGAAGCCCATGGGGAGTTGACCGTGGCTGAAAACTCGCACGTGCACATTAGTCACAATTCAGTGCTCTACTTACAATAAAAGGTTGTAAAATCACAGTTCCGTCGTCACTCTTGATATGACGAGAGATCAACTCTAGAGAGGTAGTGGCCTGAACATATGGGCACATCACCAGCTGTTGCACCGACAGCAAAAAACGTCAGACAGTTTATAATGCAAGGTGCATTAACATTCTTATTTAGGCGCGTCCTTTTCTACATAAGGTTTAAATTGAGAAATATGTGTTCTAAATATCCTTCCATTTTGGGGGTTCCTCACTAGAAAGACGAGCAGGGTGACGAAACGCAGAATAGAGGCAGATTCCACAAACCTGGGCAAAAGCTTTCCCCTTAAGTTTATTTCCTCCAAAACTTGCCGCGCCAACGTTTTTGACCCAAACCTGAACCTCTGGTGTCAGCGAAATCGGCCGTATTCAAGCATTGTAACGTTTTTTCAATGTTTTATGGGCTACCTTCAAGTTATTAAGGGCACGCTCCCAATTAGCGCAGATCCGAACAGCTGAGCAACGGCCACCTTCTTGGGATGCAAGTCATTAAGTCCCACAAATTCACGAGGAGCGAAACGGGTAAAAACGTAAACATCAGGCTAGCTGGCGTAACCTCGTGAGCTTCGTGCATAGACGTATTGAAAGCGTACCCCAATCAAGGTAAGTGTGGTGTCACCGCCAGACACCACACTTGCTAGGTGGTAGCCATTAAATCGGCCGCGGTCCGCTAGTATACGTCGGACCAGCGTGTCGCCACTGTCAGTGATTGCAGACCGAGCGCCACCACACGGCAGGTCTAGAGAGACGTCCTGGCACTCGCCCCCAGTTGTACAGCCGACGATCATAGCAATGGTTCACTGACAAATACGCTCTTATTTGCCGAGACGATAGTTAGCACAGCCTTCAGCTACTTCATTTGCTACGACCTAGCAAGGCGCCATTATCAGATTATATTGAAATGGAAATTATGTACAGTCAAGAGAGATGTTCACCAATTGTGGATTAAAGTTAAGTATTACATCAACTACGTACTTTATTTGCTACTAAGAATTCCCTTAACTGTTCCAGACCTCACGCCAGTCTGCGAGTAATCAAACGCGTGCATTTCGGCCTCCTCTAGCAACACGGTGTTGGCTCTTCTGCCAACACATCAGTAAGGAACTATCCCACCGAGTATGATCGCTGTGATGGAAAACTGTCTTTAAATTACGATACACCTATTCCGCCTTGGAAAGATTTGGGTAATCTTTCATTTCAAAGCAGAAATTACGAAATGCACCCGATATAAAGGATGTAGCATTATCAGAAAAAAAACATACGCTGAGGTCCAAAGATACATAAACATCCTTTGCAAACACCTTATAGACGTCTGTGTGGTAACGTTACGAGTAGGAAGTAACCAGCAGAAGCTCATGAACGCATCTACTCAAACGTAGACATACCGCTTACCCTCTCTGGGAGGTGGAAGCGGTTCCACGTAATCTACACATAATTTTTGCAGATGTTCAGTTGCAACATCAGAAGATAAAAATCCTTGTAGAGTATTCATCGCAGGTTTGCTGATCCCGCAAATTTTACAACCTAGCATCACCTCCTTCATCTGTTTACCTATGCCCTTTGACACAAATTTTTCCCTAATTTTCACATTTGAACATTCCCAAATGGCATCTGAATGTCATTTCTTGATAATACTTGAATACTGGGGGATCAAGTATCCTGCCAGCACAACATTCTCGCCTCTTTTCCCACGCCCAATGCAACACAGTTCATTTCCGTTTCAGCAATGACTGACACTTTCTCCTTTCCTTAATATTACCTAACTCAGGATCTCCATCCTGTTGCACGGCCTTGTCCTTAAAGTGAAGAGGAAACCCACTAAGTACGGCACAACTTTGACTGGCTAACGACTCCTGGACGAGCACACCCAGAGGTTCATCATCCGGCTGTGTCTCCAAGTTCTGATCAAACATTCGGCTCAGGCCAACACCCATGACATTTTTCGAGCCATGGATATGCCCGACCTTAAACTGAAACACCCATTTACCAATTCGACTCACCTTTCTTGGAATTGCCAATACCCAAGAGGAAGCTTGATTTTTGGTCTCTAACAAAAAAAGATTTGTACTGCAAATGTAACTCAAATTTTTCAAAAGCGAACAAGACTGCCAAAGCCTCCAGGTCGTATGCTGAATACTTGGCTTCCAACGACGAAAGACTCCGTGAAACATAAGTGACAGGCTGTCTTCCTGACTCTCGTTCCTGCGAAATGTAGGCTGCAACCCCCTAACATGGAGGTGTCTGTCCTGGCAATGAACTCCTTACTGAAATCAGCCATAGCCAACAAAGGGGTAGTGGCAAAATCTTTCTCCAAGGCCTCAAAGGCGCTTGTTGTGACGGATCACACGATAACTTTTTCCCTTCTTCCGAAATTCATTTCGACGTGCTGCTAATTGGGCAAAATGAGGCACAAATTTTCGGAAGAACTTTACCATTCCAGTGAATGCTGTACCGTTCTTAGGAGCAGGACACGAACGAATCGGGCCTGTGCTTCTCTGACCGATTTTAACCCGCTTTCTAGAAACAATATAGCCTAAAATGGAAGCTTAAAGTTGAGCAAATATTACCTTCGAATGGTAAAAACCGCCCATCGCAACTGTTGGAGCACCTCCACAAAGCGGCCGACATGTTACTGGAATTTGTCACTAACAATTACTAAATCATCAAGATAATGTTACACACACTCAAATTAAAGAACAGGGAACACCCTATCTAGGATACCGGCAGCACTGCCGCCTCCGTAGACAGTCTTAAAGGAACTCTGTTGTAAACTTAAAGTGCCCAATCAGTAGCAAAGGCTGTGACGAGTTTCAACTTCTCAGCATGAGGGATTTGATAATAGGCCTGCTTTACATCGAATGTTGTAAAAATCTTTGTCCTTTGCGACCACAAAGCATGAATGCAAATCAGGAAGGAGTATAGATTGGAGAGCTACATTTCTTGTTAAAGATCGAGTAGTAAACAACAAGATACACCCCCCCCCCCCCCCCCCTGCAGCTTGTGCACCACAAGTATTGGAGAGCAGTACAGTGATTTAAATGATCTAAAGCTCTTCTCCCATAGCATTTCATCGACAGAGTTCCATAATGCTTTCATTTGAGGTAGTGACAACCTGTATGGATGCGTTACAGGGACGTTATCAATTTTACACTTGTCTTTCTTTGTCTACGCTATGTGGGGTTACGGGAGGATTGTGGCACCCTGAAAATATTCTAAGTTCGGAGTTGACGCGGCCGCACGGGCCGTTCGGCAGGCTGACCACGTGGTGCCGGATGTTGGCCGAAGCAAGAGGGGTCCAGCCCGAGTGCGTGGCTGGGAATTCCACGGTGACGCGGTGTCGACGAAAGAGACTTGTATGACGAGAGTGCCAAAGATAGCGGACTTTGTGAAACCATCATGGCAGACATTTCGCAGTTCGTATAGAAATTAATAGTAGCCAGATGTATCATGATACCTCAAAAAGAAACATGTACATTACTATTATTTGCACAACGATTCTGATGGTGTAATCAGATTCTCAATATCTTTATTAGTTTAATGTTTAGTACCTGACAGTAAATTATACAAATAACACCCAGCAACGAATTTCCAAAATCTAAACGCTTCATCCGATTTTGTCGATCGACGTGTCTTTAGAAAGCTATTAGTGTAAACATAAATTGGTATAAAGTGCAGGCATTTAACTTGAAGAGTACATTATTTATTGGAGGTGAAAGTGTCTGATTACTATCGACCGCGTCGGGCCACAAGTACTCCACAGTTACTCGAAAAAACGGTAGGAGCATGCTTGTAAATATATTTATTCATCTGTGTCTTTGTTTATATCCCATACATACTATTCATGAAGAAATTGGTCACATATTTACTGTGTTTTAGAAAGCAGAGAGACATTAGGCTACTGTCCAACTTTTGCTTCCTATTCCTTTGATATATGTTTATTTAATTTGTTTATGTATTTAATAATGTGTGTTAGAGCGTCTTTATTTAAATGTAAATCCAGTATTTCGAATGTGTTTCATGTTGTTTGTGAGTGTGCCTTGGTTTGGAGATATGATGGAAGCGCTATCGCCAATCACAGCGCTCGTTACTAAGGGAGGCAACTACCGAAGTGAATGGAGGGGGAGTTCTAGAGTGCGGCCCGAGAAACGGGACGGCAGAGGACACGGGAGGTGCTGGACGCGACGACGCGACGGACGTTCGGTCGCAGGAAAGACCTGGAGAGTGTGGAGCCGTTTGCGCGTGATCACAGGAGATACAAATACTTCGGAGTGCCGACTTACGAACGTGTGAGATTTCTACAGTGAAGACGTAGTATGCGTTTACAAGAGAATATCTCGCGAACTACACTACTGGCCATTAAAATTGCTACACCAAGAAGAAATGCAGATGATAAACGGGTATTCATTGGACAAATGTATTATACTAGAACTGACATGTGATTACATTTTCACACAATTTGGGTGCATAGATCCTGAGAAATCTGTACCCAGTAGAACCATCTCTAGCCGTAATAACGGCCTTGATACGCCTGGGCATTGAGCCAAACAGAGCTTGGATGACGTGTACAGGTACAGCTGCCCATGCAGCTTCAACACGATACCATAGTTCATCAAGAGTAGTGACTGGCGTATTGTGACGAGCCAGTTGCTCGGCCACCATTGACCAGATGTTCCGTATTACCCTCTTGAACCCACCGATTCCATATTCCGCTAACAGTCATTGGATCTCGACCAACGCGATCAGCAATGTCACGATACGATAAACCGCAATCGTGATAGGCTACAGTCCGACCTTTATTAAAGTTGGAAACACGATGGTACGCATTTCTCCTCCTTACACGAGGCATCACAACAACGTTTCACGAGGCAACGCGGGTCAATTGCTGTTGGTGTGTGAGAAATCGGTTGGAAACTTTTCTCATGTCAGCGCGTTGTAGGTGTCGCCACGGGCGCCAACCTTATGTAAATGCTCTGAAAAGCTAATAATTTGCATATCACAGCATCTTCTTCTTGTCGGTTAAATTTCGCGTCTGTATCACGTCATCTTCGTGATGTAGAATAGTAATGACCAGTAGTGTATTATTCTGGTTGCTCCCTGAACTTCAGTTTTCTGCGTCCCATTAATCTATCAATAACACTTTTCTAGTCACATTTCTAATCGTTCTTCCAAAACTGCAGATACCTGACTTCCACTGTCTCATATCACATCTCAATTTATGCCTTGTAACCTCCCCACAAAAATTTACAAGACAGAAATATTACCCCACAAAAATTTACAAGACAGAAATATTATTTATGAATGCCAATGGACACTGCTCTAGGCGTAACCTGCCCACAATCAAATGTACTGACAATGGCAACAAAAATGTGAAATACGCAATCTGACTCAAATATAAATTCTTCACAAAATTTAAAATCCGTTCAGTGACAAGAAAATACAATTAAACCGAAATATCGGTCTTTGGCCCTGTGTAAAACAATCAGAATTAAAGTCTTACCTCAGAATAAATGGATGTCACATATCTGCTCTTGTTGTTGCGCACCGCTTGGAGGAACTGCATTGCAAATAATAATATTCTCTTTTTTTGTGATTTTACTAAAAATTTTCTTGTAAAGAAGTGGAGTGAAATGGGAAGTGCAACGAAATCTTTAGTTCAGAAAAAATTAAATTTTTGAAAAAATGCTTTTGAAATAAAATTATTATTGGGGAACTTGTTGGAGAATAGTTACAATAAATAAAATTTTTCATTATCTAATGATTATATTAATTAACAGTATACCTTATTCACCATCTTGACCAGTGTTGCCGACCGCCTACATCACGCAACCGCACTGGGCTGCTACTACTGACCGACCGCTCTGCATGACGACTATTAGGGTACTGCTCTCAACTAGACAGAGCTACAGACTCGCAACGACTAAACTGACAGACTCGCAACGACAGACTGACTGCTACTGACTGAGAACCGCTCGCAACACTCGCGCGGTCAAGCGCATACTCTCTGGTCACAGATGCTACAATGCCTCGCCATCGCTGCTGCGTTACATACGTGTTTCATAACCCTCCACTGGGGGGGCAAAAATTTGGCAGCGATGGTGAGTCATTTGGACTTGCCAAGCGCGGCAAAATTTTTCTTTAATTAACAAAATTCTACAACTTACAGAGTATTTAAATGTTGTGCACAAGCACTAAGTACAAAATATATCAGACAAAGACAAAATGTGAGTACAAAACATAGTAGCAAATCAGAAAAGTATATACAAATTATTTGACAGATAAAGTGCACAGGCACTGAAAAAATTCTTTAGCATATGCAGAACAAATAAACAGACTGGCAAGAATAATTAGATGTAGTACATAAAGTAAATGTTGTGCACACGCACTAAGTACAAAATATATCAGACAAAGACAAAATGTGAGTACAAAACATAGTAGCAAATCAGAAAAGTATATACAAATTATTTGACAGATAATAAAGTGCACAGGCACTGAAAAAATTCTTTAGCATATTCAGAACAAATGAACAGACTGGCAAAAATATTATATTGACAAGTGACATAAGTGTATTCGCATTGGAGTTCAGCGAATCGAAAAATGTATAACCTATGAACATAAATGATGTTACCAAAAAATTTTTTCTTTATGTGACAAGAATCAGGATAGGAAAGGGAAGGATTGCATCATGATTGTAGCACTTTAGATTGCACACAGCTGCTCTGAAAGTCCATATCTTTCCACAGAAGTACAACACCAAGTGACACAACTTGAAGATCTTTTCCCATCAGAATTTATCAGTGTAGCAAAGACACTGAACTGTCGTAGTAATGTTCCATGTTTTCATTTTGGCAGTACATTAGGTACACCAAACAGTGGGACCATAATAACGTCTTCATTGCTCACGGTGGTGGACAGCATGTCGTGTCAACACCACACTCTTACAAGGCACACCAACGTAGAATTAGTGCAAAATCAAATATAGTGCTCCATGATCACTGGGATAAACAGGACAAATGGACATTGCAGTAATTCAGGGTAGTCAGCTTATGAGGTGAAGGACATCAAGTCACATAATATTGACAATTACAGACTTAATTAGTAGTTTGTGGCATTCATAGCCCAGTTATTGAACATTTCTGTACCAAGTATGTAGTATTACAGAAAAATGTTCATTGATTGTTTTACATAGAATCAGTAATCTTCTTTTCCTAGTTACAAAGCATTATTAAATAATCGCATTCTTTTCCAGTTACAGAGTATAATTAAGAATCATTAGCCTTTTCCTAATTACAGTTAATTAATCATTTGTCATTAACTAATCATTTGTCTAATTACAGTTAATTAATCATTTGTATAATTACAGTTAATTAATCATTTGTCGTTAATTAATCATTTGTCTAATTACAGTTAATTAATCATTTGTCGTTAATTAATCATTTGTCTAATTACAGTTAATTAATTAATCATTTGTCATTTCAATATAGTAAGAATTATTAGCCTTAATTAATTACAAAGCATTATTAAACAGTACCATAGTTAATTAATTATGTGTCATTCCAATCTATTAAGAATCATTAGTCTTTTCCTAATTACAAAGCATTATGAAACAGTCACATTCATTTCCAACAACAAAGTATCAACATTGGAAACAAGAGCTAATCAATGGCATAATTAATAACAATTCGTGGAGTGACATTAATTATTGGCACTCAGTGGCCACCAAGTATTGAATAAAATCATCATTCAGTATTATTCAGATTATTACGAAGTCATTATTAAAAATCAGTTAATTACAGTCATAGCATTAATAATCATGGGCATTACAAGTACTCATTACAATAAACAGTGTTCCTCATTCAGTAGTATTCAGATCATTACAAAGGCGTTATTAAAATCAGTTAATTACAGTCAAATCATTAGTAATCACAAGCATTATAAGTAGTATCATTACAACAAACAGTGGTAGTTATTAGCTAGTGACAAAGCATTATTTTGAATATAGTCTCATTAGGAGGTCATTACTCAAGTGACATGCTATTCAGAGTTGATCAGTATTATTCAGAATTATCATAAACTAGTGACATTATGTGGGACTGGTAATACATTTTTTTGGTAGCAATGCATTGCGTTGGGATCGATAATTAATTGCTGAGGCATAATACTTTTTGCTTTTGACCTATTGCTGCAAATGAGGATAGGTAACGTCATTCGTCATGAGTCAGCTGTAGCAAGATTATGTAACAAGGCAGTACATGTGATCACATTTATAAATGATAAACACAAATGGGTAAAAAATATAAAAATGCAAGTACTAGAACAGGTATAATAAGTAACAGGTTTAGTAAGTGTCATGAAAAACTTCTCCTGGAAAAAAAATACAAAAACGGATTATTGACCTGAAAGAAGAAACGCACACTATGCTGAAAAGTAGTGAACTTCGAATTAACAGGCAGTGAAGTGTGTATAAAAATGTGTTCCATAGCTGTCCTTTCCAAAACTTTCAGTCATCCTACTATGCCATGTAACACCTGCTGTCAAAGCAAACTGCAACAAATACTTAAATAACTACATAACATAAATACATAACTTCAACATTATCCTCATCTGTAAAGAAAAAAAAACTTCATTATCCATATCATCATAACTTCATTATTATCATCACCTGTAAAGAAAAACTTCATTATTCATAACAGCATATCCTTCATCATTATTCATCAGTATTCATTATCATCTGCAAAAAATCACTTCATTACTCATTATTCAACTATTCCTTATCTCTAGCATATTTCATCACTAAAACTAAGATGTGTAGTTCAGTCTGACAGCCTGCATCAATCACCTTGTATTCTGAAAGAAAAAATTAGTTAAGACTGCTATTCCGTGATGAGTATAGTATAGTCTTGTTAATGCTTGTTAATCCTGATCCCTTTACTCTTCCTCATAAAGTTATTGCATCTCCTTTCGTTTATTCCGTAGGTGAAATTCCCATTTATGTTAAATTTATTTCTTAGAATCATCATTCCTTTCTGAAATTGATGAACAAAGATTAATGTCCTGCATTTAAATCATATACCCTCTAGATAATGACTGGTTTATGGTAACATAATTAACCCTACAGCATAACATGACAGAAAACGTAATATGTCAAAAACATTGACAGTGTTCAAAAACAAAGATATACACAGAATAATACAATGCAGCAGCAAAAAAATGTGAAACAGTCACGATGTTGAGATGTCATAAGGCAAAAAAATGTCAAAGTCGACTGGTGTGTGTTATATCTTAACTATTTCATAGTCCATACAAACAACTGGAGTACAATCACATACACAAAAAAAATGGAAAATGTGCACGGTCTGATGTGTAACGACAAGAAAAGCGACCTGCTAACCTTACCTTGCCGGGCACTTGCCAAGAAAAAATACGATAATCATCAATAAGTAGTCACCTAAATATAATTGCAGAAATAGTCGTAAATGTGTAAATTCATCTGGAAAAATATGCACGGTCTGATGTGTAACGACAAGAAGAGCGACCTGCTAACCTTACCTTGCCGGGCACTTGCCAAGAAAAAAATACGATAATCATCAGTAATTAGTCACGTGAAATAATTGCATTAGTAAATGGCATCATAGTGTGTTGAATCATACAGTGGTTTCACTCAATAAACGGTTTAATGTTTGAGATATGGTGATTGCCTTTCGATTTTCTGGTTCTCAAAGTTTCGACGTGTACAACATTGGGGTGAGGGATGCTGCGAATCCGATATGGACCTGCGTATAGAAGTTCAAATTTACTGCACTTACCTTTTAATTTGCTGGATAAATAGTGTGTACGCACTAATATTTTCTGTCCAACGTGAAAGTCTCGGCGTTTACAAACCTGTTTTTGCTGTCTTCTCCGGCGCTCTGCGGCACGTTTGATGTTCTTCAGCGCAATGTCAATTATTTCGTGGTGTCGTAGGCGACGACTTTTGGGAAATTCTATTAATTCTTTAATTTTGTTCGGTGGTTCAACGTTTTTCAGTATAACAGTCGGAGATAGCATAGTGGATTCATTTGGAATGGAATTAATTACATCTTGGAATGAGAGTATGTGTGTATCCCAATCAATATGTCTTTTGTGGCAGTATATTCGGCACAGCTTACCAATTTCTTTCATTAATCTTTCACAAGGGTTCGAAGAAGCGTGGTACTTGGATATATAGATCGGAGAAATGTTTCTGGCTCGTAACATGCGTGTCCATACGCTACTACGAAATTGAGATCCATTGTCAGAAATTACTTTCATTACATGCCCTACATGAGATAGAAAATGTTTTACAAATGCTTTCGAAACAGTTTTAGCAGTAGCTTTGCGTAACGGAGTGAAAGTAACAAATTTTGAAGTGAGCTCAACAGCGACAAATATGTAGCAAAAACCTCTGTTAGTTCTCGGAATCGGACCAAAAATATCTACTGCGGCCATATGTCTTAATTTAACAGGTATAATGGGATATAATGGAGGAATATGTGAAGTGGTGTCTGATTTAGCTTTCTGGCAAATTTTACAAGACGCTAAAACTCGTCGTATACGTTTTTCCATGTTAGCAAAATAACAGTTCTGTCTCAGTATAAGAAAACATTTTCGTGCTCCGTAATGTGCGTAACTTAAATGAGTGTACCAAATTAATTTGTTAACCAGTTCGTCAGGAATGCATAATAACCAATTGTTGCTGTCAGGATGAGAGCGGCGAAACAGAATGTCATTGCGTACAGTGTAGTGGTTTCTAATCGTAACATTATTCCTATCTTGCCAAAGGTGTTTAATTTCTTTCCACACATTGTCTTTATTTTGCTCCTTTGCTATGTCCTGTAATGACGATGAAATAAAATTTTCAAATGCAACTTGCTGAATGGACATGACACTGAAATTTGTTTTACAGAAGTTGGTTGCTACGTCTTGCTGATTGTTGCCGAGAGAACGCGATAGTGCGTCTGCTATAACATTTTGTGTGCCGGGAATGTGAACAATTGTAAAATTAAATTCCTGTAAATAAAGTTTCCATCTACTTAACCTGTCGTGAGTAAATTTAGTCGAGAGTAAAAATTGTATCGCTCTGTGGTCTGTGTAAACGGTGGTATGTCTGCCATAAAGAAAGTGCCTAAATCTCGTGAAACCCCATACAACACATAATGTCTCAAGTTCTGTAACAGAATAATTTCGTTCAGCAGGTGACAGAATGTGACTTCCAAACGCGATGTTTTTAATTACTGTAGAGCCATCTTCTTCAATTTCCTGGAAAATGTGTACGCCTAAAGCGGTATTGGAACTGTCGGTGGCAATGAAAAAATTTCTGGTAAGATCTGGGTGCGATAACAGTGGTGCATTCAACAGAGCATGTTTCAAATAACATTCTCGTGAGCAAAATTCTGCGTGCCAAAAGTAATGTTTGCGTTACTGTAATATGCAATCTGTGCTGTATCTGGTTAAAAACTATCGTACGTATTATTATTTACGGGAGAATATTGTGGCATATCCACTATATGAACTGCTCTGTTATTTCTTACTGACGTATTACGCTATCGATGACACCTATTGTCTGTTTCATTCATGATTATTCGTTGTTGCTGATGTTGTTGCTGCTCATAAGATCGACTGTTATTAAATGTACGCTGAAAATTGTGCTCATCTTTTTTTTTTTTTTTTTTTTTTTTTTTTTTACGTCTGTCATGATAGTAATTTCTATACGGCGCATTGCGATACGTGTTGAAATAGTGTGTTGTCTGTACGTAGTTATTTCTTTGCTGCTGTGCGTTACTATTTGTTGTAGCTGAGACTATACATGCACGCGGCGAAACATTAAAGTTTGGTTGACCTTGTAGACTGCATTGTTGGTTAGGTATGCTAAGCGGCTGACTTTCATGCTATTGTGGTGAAAAAACATCTATTGTTACAAAAATGTGGTTCCTATTACTAATAATTTTACACATACTGATGATTACGATTTTATCTGTTATTAAAAATTACGGCGGTAGTTGTCATTACGGGAGTGCCTACTGAAAATTGTCACATTCGGTAAAAGTTAGTCACATCGGGTTTTCATTACTCGTTTCTTAATACTACGAAGAGCAATAGTTAAAGAGCAGTTTTGATAGATATAAAGGATAGTAGAAGAAAAGGCAGCAGTGCAGAAAACTAAAGATGAAACAGCACTACTACAGCTCGGGGCCCTATGCTCGCTACGGCACATATTCATTAAAGCGTAATGAATCCCCTGAGGTCATTTACGCACTGCAAATAAATTTTAGCTTTTGCGTTGCAGGCAATGGCGGTAAAATTCCAAAACCAAATTCTTGTAACCATGTTAATTCAAATTTCTGCATAATAGATAATGCTGATGAAAATACAATAGCAAATTGTCGCCTCAGATTCAAAGCTAGTTTCTCCATTACAGATAATAGCGGTGAAAGTACAAAAACAAATTGTCGTATATAGCTCAAAGCGTGTACCTGTGTTCTGTCATTATTAAATTCTTTACACTTCCTTACAAATGCAAATTGCTCGAAATCTACGTTCTCGTCACTCAGTTTGATAACACGTTCAGGTTTGTGTGTGAATCTGTTCGTCTGTATCATTTCGGATTTCAAGTTGCGTAGCTTTTCAGATTTTAAGTCGCGTGGCTTTTCGGATTTTAAGTCGCGTAGTCTCTGTAAATTGTTCACATTATACACGCTGCGTGACTCTGACAAATGCTCGCAACGTGGCGTCTGCTGTATGTTATTAACTGAAGTGTTTTTCATTTCTGTTACTTCTTGTTGTAAACTTGACAACTTCCTCCGTAACGTGTTGTTAGATGAATCGATCTCTTCAATTGTCTGCTGTAAATTTTGAAATTCAGGCGTTTGGATAAATGAAACCGGTGCAGTATCGTCTGATTTATTGTCATTAGTATTTTCGATAGCATCAATACGACTGGCCAATTCATCACATTTTTCAGTCAGTATTTTAACCTGATCATCGGTTTTAGAATCAGACGCATTAATCTGTTTTTGCAACTTGCGCGTAGTTTCGCTCAGTTTTTTAACATCACCTTTGATAACATCACAATCCTGTGTTAGATCTAATTGTTCGAATCTATCTGTCACTGTTTGAATATTTACTGTGTGTGTATCTGTTTTTGATTTAAGGTCAGAAATTTCATCCCGTAATTCCGCGTTCAATTGTTCTATGGTATTAATTTTGTCGGACACTGTAGTAATATTATTGTCTACATACGTCTTCGCTTTCGCGAATATTTTACGTTTGTCCTCTTGTCTTTGTGCAGTGATTGTTTCCATGACTTGTCGTTTTACTTTGTTTTGATCCTGAATAAATCTGCGGAAACGCGTATCACTGTTCTGTATGTGCTGATTAAAGCGCTCGTTAATCTGAGTGTTCTGCTGTTCGAATTTCGCGTCTATCTTTGCGTCCATAGTGCGCGAAAGTTCTACCGTCATTGCTCTAAACTCGTCCCGTAATTGTGTAGCTTTTTCAGAGCACTGTTTGGCGACTCCGCTAATTTCGTCTCTGAGTGTATCTGTCGCGGCTGTTTGCATTTCCCTTAATTCTTGCGCAACCGACTTTATTTCTTCGCTATTTTTTTGTGAACAAGCCTCAATTTCCACGCGCAACTGTTCCTTAGTGTCATGGCACTGCGCGGCAACGGCTGTAATTTGTTTACTAAGTTGTTTCGAATTGTCGTCAAATTTTTCATTTTGTTGTCTGACCTGTTCACTAAGTTGCTTGAGGTTTTCATTCTGTTGTTTGTTATCTTCCCTAAGTTGTTTGAGATTTTCGTCATTATTGTCAAGTTTTTCGTTCTGTTCACTAAGTTGTTTGCTCATTTGTCGCAACAAAGCCATAATTGGATTCGACTCAAGGTCAGCATTTCTATTCTCTGTGCTGTTCAACAGTGGATCTGGAATTGTTTCACTTTCTGTAACCATTTGGTCATTTTGAGATTTACAAAAAGGTTTGTCAGTCGAATGTACACTGTCACACATTATTTCGGAATTAAATAAATCCGTCCTACTTTGTGTATCCTGTTCATTTTCATTAGACAAATTTGTCTGTACATTACTTGGATTTTCTAAATCGGGTGTGTTAAGCTCGGCAGCGCTCATTACTATAGAGCGTCCCGCGTCATCAATTGTCGTCAAATTAACAGACGAGACAATTGAGTTCGTTTGTTCATCATTAAGATGAAAGTCATCATTAGTGGTTGGAATGCACTGATTGTTAGTGAACGCAGGATTGTCATCATTACGTTGCGTATCACAATTACTATCGGTCACGTTGTTTAAGTCGGTAATTTCATTCACAATACTTCGCGATACACTATTCACAGTCTTTCGCGGCATTTTTACAATAGTCAAAATTTTTCACAAAACAAATCAACACAATGCAAAAGCAACACACAAATACAACAGAGCAACAAATTGCCGTTGACCTGTAGAAAGAAAGTCACAAGATTAATAAAAGCGTAGCGCCAAATCTTAATTATATCTAAGCAAATAAGAGCAGATATCTGACTGTCGCTCAAAAGACTCTCAACGAAATACGATCCTGGACTGGGTGTCGCCAAGTGTAACCTCCCCACAAAAATTTACAAGACAGAAATATTACCCCACAAAAATTTACAAGACAGAAATATTATTTATGAATGCCAATGGACACTGCTCTAGGCGTAACCTGCCCACAATCAAATGTACTGACAATGGCAACAAAAATGTGAAATACGCAATCTGACTCAAATATAAATTCTTCACAAAATTTAAAATCCGTTCAGTGACAAGAAAATACAATTAAACCGAAATATCGGTCTTTGGCCCTGTGTAAAACAATCAGAATTAAAGTCTTACCTCAGAATAAATGGATGTCACATATCTGCTCTTGTTGTTGCGCACCGCTTGGAGGAACTGCATTGCAAATAATAATATTCTCTTTTTTTTGTGATTTTACTAAAAATTTTCTTGTAAAGAAGTGGAGTGAAATGGGAAGTGCAACGAAATCTTTAGTTCAGAAAAAATTAAATTTTTGAAAAAATGCTTTTGAAATAAAATTATTATTGGGGAACTTGTTGGAGAATAGTTACAATAAATAAAATTTTTCATTATCTAATGATTATATTAATTAACAGTATACCTTATTCACCATCTTGACCAGTGTTGCCGACCGCCTACATCACGCAACCGCACTGGGCTGCTACTACTGACCGACCGCTCTGCATGACGACTATTAGGGTACTGCTCTCAACTAGACAGAGCTACAGACTCGCAACGACTAAACTGACAGACTCGCAACGACAGACTGACTGCTACTGACTGAGAACCGCTCGCAACACTCGCGCGGTCAAGCGCATACTCTCTGGTCACAGATGCTACAATGCCTCGCCATCGCTGCTGCGTTACATACGTGTTTCAGCCTCCTACAGAAATCACCATAATGGGACATAAATTCATCGACACTGTACTCTCCTTCTCCTCCAATAAGTCTACCTAACGTCATCATATCTGATCCATTATACTCTACTCAAGCCTCGGTCGTCATCTTCAACCTCATCAATGTCATCGTCATCTTCCATGGGTCCAGACTGTTCTTGTATTCCTGCGGTTAGTCCCCATTATTGTGGTCACACGTAGACAGAATTTTTCTCTCATCGAGAATAGGGTGAGAAAATCTCGATGATCTAAACTCATGTCTTTGCTATCGGCGCCTACCACCTTTCATTTTGCCCCTCATAACACGTTCTCTGTGGTTTCGAGTTGTACTACTCATTGTCTCTTGCCCAAGTACTTGCATCTCTCTCATTACTAATATGTTCCAAGACTGGCAAAAAAACTTGAACGTCTCCTCATTACCTGTGCATTTTCCCGCTAACTTCTGGTCTTCATGTGGCGGCAACTTCATGTACCATAGCCGGATTAGCTCTATTGCGCTAAACTGCGCATCCAAGTCTTATTTTTGTGACATTCGTTTCAAAATATTCACTGGACTCCAGAATTTGCGACGTTCAGCATCATCATAATCTCTTCCTTAACACCTGCTTGCGCTTCCACAGATCAATGTGTCGAGTGGAAGGCGTCTCCGAACTTGTAATACGATTTGCATTTCACTGCTTATACTTGCTGCAGATTCATCCTGTAGTTGACTGCTAATATATTCGAGCTTATATCATACAAGCCATGTCGAATGGATAGAAAAATTAAGTTGTTGACCAAAGCTTTAGCGAACAGATTCCTGCTTTTTCCCCAAAAATATGGAATTTTATGTGTTTCAGGTACTTTTAATTAAAAGCTCCTTTCATCAAAGACCCTGTCGTACCATTAATTCTGGGTCATGGTTCGGTACAATATCAGCCTAGTGCCCGAAGCTCGTCAGGCCTCTGTTCATCCAAAGAACAAGCTTGCTTTGTACCCATTGCAATATCAGTTACTGATTGCACGCTGCAATAGAGTTTTCCTTCCTAGCTTTGTTGTCGCCTTCAACTTGAAGTTTTCCAATTCCTCCATTATTAAATCTTCATGATGTTTGCCTCATCTATTGACATTCTCTTGTTATGTTTTAAATTGCACGAGCTTTTGTACTTCTATTGTGTCCAACATAGGTACTTATTGTATGTATTGTGTATGTAAACTGGGGACCTAGAAACGAGGGAGAGGCTTCGTCCCGCCGTAGCCCTGAGTGGTTCACAACCCATCAACAAACCACAGCAGTCCAACCACTGCGCCTCACACCGGACCAAGGGATATTGTGCGGTTCTCACCCCAGTGGATCCCCCCGAGAACTTCTCATACCAGACGAGTGTAACTCCAAATGTTTGTAGAGCAATTATTGTGTTTGCGTACGTGGAGACAGCGTTTGCGCAGCAATTGCCGACATAGTGTAACTGAGGCGGAATAAGAGGAACCAGCCTGCATTCGCCGAGGTAGATGGAAAACTGCACTGAAAACCATCCACAGGCTATCTGGCATACCAGACCTTGACACTAAGCTGTTGGGCAGATTCGTGCCAGAGACTGGCATGCCTTCCCGCTCGGAAGCAGCGTGTTACACCGCGTGACTAGCCGGGAGGGCCCAACACGGGTGGGTACTAGGCATGTCCGATCAGAACATTAATGCGTGCTTTGAACCGCTTTCTCCATAACTGCATCATTGCTCATTTTTAGCTGTTTCATGGCTTCACCTAATTTTGCACTCTATCTCCTTCACAATTTTACTTCTGACCTCCTCTGTGGCTTCGACACTTTTCATCACATTGATCATGTGACCGTCTTGTTCTGTATGATGCTTTCTTACATTATTAATGTTTTGCTGTACGGATGGGTATCGCTCTAATGGCAGACCAGTCTCCTTGAATCTCACAACTTGGCTATCTAGAAAGGCCTTCGTTTCCCTATTATGTTCCTCTTGTTTCATATAATGATTTTTAGCCTTATTTTCCTGTCTCTCATGCCGTTTCTTTTTTTCCTTCATCTGACATAACAGTCCTCTAATACCATCATTCTCACTTTCTTGTCTCACAGCTGCTGTAGCCAAAACAGCTGGTTGGCTACCATGAGCATTAGTACCTTACGTCTTCCCATCTCTTTCATTTCCCCATGTACCCTGTGACTTTAAAAAAAGTTTTGATGGTGGCTGTCAACTGTGAACCCTCGGACTCAGAGATGAAATACTAAAAGTTTGGCTGGTTTCGTTGTCTAGGGGCTGGGATACGTAGTTGCCGCATTACAACCCAAATACTGCTGAGTCTACGGTATAACATATGAATTTACACATGAATCGAAGGGTCGAAGGTTCCTGTCACTCAACAATTGCGATTTTCAATGTAACATAGAAATTTATAAATGAAAGATTGCAATTAAATGAAATGTAAAGGTACTATTTTTAACGACTTCAAATGATGAGTACGACAGCAGAAGTACCTTTAAGAATGCCGTTTATTACTCCAAAACACTTGTTGGTGTCGATGGTCCAGCAATTAAATAAAATATAAGTTGAATAACAGGGAAACAATAGATTCCTACTTCACGTAATTAGTTATGAATAACAACATAGCTCGCGAGATACTCACTTCTAAACGCATGCTAAGTCTTCACTGCAGAAGCACAAGTCGGCACTACTAAATATTTCTATCACCCGCAACCAAGCGCAAGCTGCTCAACACTCTCCAAGTATTTCCTGCAACGGTCCGTCACAATTTCCCATCCAGCACTCCCCCGTATCCAGTGCGACTGGATGCTCCTCCTCCCACTTCCATACAGTCTCTCCATTGACTTTGGTAGTCACCTACCATAGTAACGAGCGCTGTGATTGGCTAAAGCGCTCCCGCCATGTCTCCAAGCCTTCGCATATTCACAAACGTATTGAAACACATACGAAATACTGGAATTATATTGAAATAACTTGAAATTAAATAAATATTCCTACGGCTGTACGCTCTAACGCACATTATTAAATACATAAGCAAATCAAAGAAACATATATCAAAGGAATAAAAACAAAAGTAAACCAGTAGCTGTGTGCTTTCTAAAACACAGTAAATATTTGACCAATGCCTTCATGTATAGTATATATCGGATATAAACAAAGACATAGACGAATAAAACTGTTTATAAGCATGCTGCTACCGCTTTTTAGTGTAACTGTGGAGTACTTAAGGTTCAAATGGCTCTGAGCACTATGGGACTTAACTGCTGAGGTCATCAGTCCCTTAGAACTTAGAACTGCTTTAAACCTAACTAACCTAAGGACATCACACACATCCATGCCTGAGGCAGGATTCGAACCTGCGAACGTACCGGTCGCGCGGTTCCAGACTTTAGCGCCTAGAACCGCTCGGCCAGGAGTACTTATGGCCTGAGCCGGCCGAAGTGGCCGTGCGGTTAAAGGCGCTGCAGTCTGGAACCGCAAGACCGCTACGGTCGCAGGTTCGAATCCTGCCTCGGGCATGGATGTTTGTGATGTCCTTAGGTTAGTTAGGTTTAACTAGTTCTAAGTTCTAGGGCACTAATGACCTCAGCAGTTGAGTCCCATAGTGCTCAGAGCCATTTTGAACTTATGGCCTGACGCGATCAATAGCAATCGGCCGCTTTGACCTCCAATAACTTATGTACTTTTCAAGTTACATGCCTGTAATTCATACCAATTTAGGTTTACACTAATAGCTTTCTAAAGACACGTCGATCGACAAAATCGGATGAACCTTTTAGATTTTGGAAATTCGTTGCTGGGTGTTACTTGTACACTCCTGGAAATTGAAATAAGAACACCGTGAATTCATTGTCCCAGGAAGGGGAAACTTTATTGGCACATTGCTGGGGTCAGATACATCACATGATCACACTGACAGAACCACAGGCACATAGACACAGGCAACAGAGCATGCACAATGTCGGCACTAGTACAGTGTATATCTACCTTTCGCAGCAATGCAGGCTGCTATTCTCCCATGGAGACGATCGTAGAGATGCTGGATGTAGTCCTGTGGAACGGCTTGCCATGCTATTTCCACCTGGCGCCTCAGTTGGACCAGCGTTCGTGCTGGACGTGCAGACCGCGTGAGACGACGCTTCATCCAGTCCCAAACATGCTCAATGGGGGACAGATCCGGAGATCTTGCTGGCCAGGGTAGTTGACTTACACCTTCTAGAGCACGTTGGGTGGCACGGGATACATGCGGACGTGCATTGTCCTGTTGGAACAGCAAGTTCCCTTGCCGGTCTAGGAATGGTAGAACGATGGGTTCGATGACGGTTTGGATGTACCGTGCACTATTCAGTGTCCCCTCGACGATCACCAGTGGTGTACGGCCAGTGTAGGAGATCGCTCCCCACACCATGATGCCGGGTGTTGGCCCTGTGTGCCTCGGTCGTATGCAGTCCTGATTGTGGCGCTCACCTGCACGGCGCCAAACACGCATACGACCATCATTGGCACCAAGGCAGAAGCGACTCTCATCGCTGAAGACGACACGTCTCCATTCGTCCCTCCATTCACACCTGTCGCGACACCACTGGAGGCGGGCTGCACGATGTTGGGGCGTGAGCGGAAGACGGCCTAACGGTGTGCGGGACCGTAGCCCAGCTTCATGGAGACGGTTGCGAATGGTCCTCGCCGATACCCCAGGAGCAACAGTGTCCCTAATTTGCTGGGAAGTGGCGGTGCGGCCCCCTACGGCACTGCGTAGGATCCTACGGTCTTGGCGTGCATCCGTGCGTCGCTGCGGTCCGGTCCCAGGTCGACGGACACGTGCACCTTCCGCCGACCACTGGCGACAACATCGATGTACTGTGGAGACCTCACGCCCCACGTGTTGAGCAATTCGGCGGTACGTCCACCCGGCCTCCCGCATGCCCACTATACGCCCTCGCTCAAAGTCCGTCAACTGCACATACGGTTCACGTCCACGCTGTCGCGGCTTGCTACCAGTGTTAAAGACTGCGATGGAGCTCCGTACGCCACGGCAAACTGGCTGACACTGACGGCGGCGGTGCACAAATGCTGCGCAACTAGCGCCATTCGACGGCCAACACCGCGGTTCCTGGTGTGTCCGTTGTGCCGTGCGTGTGATCATTGCTTGTACAGCCCTCTCGCAGTGTCCGGAGCAAGTATGGTGGGTCTGACACACCGGTGTCAATGTGTTCTTTTTTCTATTTCCAGGAGTGTATAATTTACATTCAGATACTAAACTTTAAACTAATAAAGATACTGGAAATCTGATTCCACCATCAGAATCATCGTGCAGATAATGTACATGTTTCTTTTTAAGGTCTCATGATTCCTCTGGCTATTATTAATTTCTACATGAACTGTAAAATATCTGCCATTATGGTTTCACAAAGTCCGCCATGTTTGGCACCCCCAACATACAAATCTCCGTCAACACAAAGCCCATTCCTCAACACAGTGTCGTCATGGAATGCCCAGCCCCGCGATCGGCCTGGCCACGTGCTGGGGCTGCCCCTCATGCTCCGGCTTATGTTCGGCACCACTCAGCTGCTGACGAGCCCCGGCTTGCCGAGCGGCCCCTGCAGCCACGCCAACTGTAAACTTAGAATATTTTCAGGGCGCCACAACTCGCCTGTTACCTCACACACCTCCACTTATTAACATTCTGGCTTGCCAAAATGGCCAGAATGTTCATAAGTAGCACCCTTCAGTTCATAGACGCACATATGAAACAAATTACAAAGAACAGAATTAAATGATTAAAACGCCAGGCCAATAGTGTTTACAAAATTTTTGTAGTGGTGTGGGAGCAGCATGAATTTAGAAATAAACTAAAACTAACACAAATTATGAACGAAACGGCACATTAAATAAATGCCTGCATTTGAGTTATGCATAAACTATTTTTTGGACGAGAAATAAAATTTTTAACTGCACTTCCACTTATTTGCGATTTTGTAAGCACTTCTTGTGCCACTCACTCAGCGCTAATTCGCCTTCTTGCACTAATTTTTCCGTTGCACTACACACGCTCACATGGTAGCACGAAGTATTGATCAACTCACTTCAGTCTTTTGACCAAGTGCCTCCCAGAAATCCTGTCTGCCTTTGAATTCCGAGCTCCACCGTTTATTGTGGCAAATCTGTCTACAACGAAAACCAAAAGTAGGAACCAGTCAACAAACCATTTCCCAAATCCAACCAGGATCCTCGCTAAAGATTCCCTCCAGTGGAAAACAATATCTTAGGAACAAAGTCACAAGGCAAACGACTGAAACACAGTAAGCTCAAATACCCACAAGTTCTGTTTAATTGACTTTAATAAATTCATCCTACCTCCACGCACCAAAAAAAAAAAAATCGGTGCACATACAATTACAGTTTCAATACCCTTCAAATTGACCGCTAAATTCTTTGGAACAGTCTTATACAAAGCATAAATCAATACATATTTTACTTAAATCCACGAGGCCACTGACCTCCACACATCCTCAGTGCCTAAACTTCCCCCTGTTGCGCACATACAGTGTCACAATAAACTAACAAATTACTAATGAATCCCCAAGTAAAACATATAAAATTATCCTTCCAAAATTACTGCCACTAAATACAAATTATAACAGCTATTCATTTCTCCCCTTCCTCTATATACAGCCTCAAATCCGTCACGTTTCTTAGACCCAAAGGTTTTCCTGAGACAGGGTATTTTAAAAGATATGCATCTGGGTGAGGGCACTCTGCAACAAGAAATAGTCCATAGCATAACTCGAACAATTTCTTAATCTCCCCGTTCACTTTGCTGGAACGCTCTTTGGTGCATACAAGCACTTTGTCCCCCACTTTGTACTTCATAGGTTTGTATCGCCCATCGTGTCGCCTTTTCCTTTCAGTGGCTAACTTTTTCATGCGGGCCATTACTGCCTGCTCTCTTTCAGCAACCGATTCAGCTTTTCGCGGCAGGAATTCTACCATTCCTGTGAGAAGATACTGTGGTTTCACCCCGGTCATAACTTCCATAGGTGAGTACCCTGTAGCCTTACTTTTTACGCTGTTCAGTACTTCCTCAAATGCGCTCACGTACTCCACCCACTTGGAATGACGATTGCTGGCATACGTCCTACATAAACGTCCTACTTCCCCCATATACCGTTCACAGGGTTCAAATGGCTCTGAGCACTATGGGACTTAACAGCTGTGGTCATCAGTCCCCTAGAACTTACAACTACTTAAACCTAACTAACCTAAGGACATCACACACATCCATGCCCGAGGCAGGATTCGAACCTGCGACCGTAGCAGTCGCACCCGTTCACAAGGGTTGCTCGCTGGATGGTAGACGGATATACAGGTATGTTGCACACCCCGGTCGTTCATTAACGTGTTCCAATCGTTCGATGTAAACTGTGATCCGTTGTCAGGCAACAGCCTTACTGGTATTACAATATTCTTGAAGAAAGCCTTCTCCAGTTTGACGATCAGAGCTTTCGTATTCGCTTTCCGTATCGGATACAGTTTAATGAATTTAGGGAACACGTCAACCACAAGAAAGATGTACTTCATGCCGCCGCGTCCTGTGGGTAGTGGGCCAAAATGGTCCACAGCCAGTAACTCTCACACTTTAGTAGGTATAATGCTTTGCATTTCCCCCTGTTGCGCGGTGGTGCAGTATTCTCAATCCAATCCTCAGTAACTATGGCATGAGAAATCTGATTTTCACCTGTTAAAAGTCTTTTCAACTTAACTTACCTTTTTCATTCTGAAATTCATATTCTAGGCATTGCCCCACACAATTAAGCGAAGTATTGTATTTGCACAGGAAGTCAGTTCCTAAAATTACATGCTTTACTAGACCACTCACTACAAAACATTCTATATCGAATTTATTTCCTCCACATTTAAATTCTGAAAGTATTTGTTGTTTTATTGGCTTACTCATACCACCAAATGCCGTTTTAATCTGAACGCTAGTGATTGGGAAGATTACTAGTTTCCTATTTTGATCGTTTTCATAAAACTTTCCGACACCGCTGACACATTACTACCTGAATCTAGAAGTGCATCTACCATTTCCTTGCCAACTTTAATTTCAATAATTGGCTATACATTTACCATTTCCTTTCGTTCTAAATATTTCTCCTTTAATAAATCATTTTCTACGTCTCGTCCCTTCTCTTCCAATTCTAGCGTACGCACATCTGTTCTACCCATCCCAAATCCCAAGTTCATTCCAAAATATTTCATTAAATATTTCCTTCGCCCCTTTTCTAGACCTCTGGCAATTGTAAACTTCTTTCGTTTCCACATATGCGGCAGTAACGATCGTAACAGTTTACCGTACCGACGCCAATCAGTCACACTAAAATACACTCCTCCTTCATATACCAAATCGTACGAAGTTCATTATACGAACTACCCTCATCCATACTATTTACTTCAGCCCTCTCTAAATTTTCTGTTAGTTTTTCCACACATTTCGCTGATTCAGTACCCACAGCATACACAACTTTACTGTTTTTCCTCTCCAAAATACCGACACTTGCAGCTTCAACGAAATTACACATCAATTCACTGTTAAACACTTTATCTTTCTGCAATAATACATAGATGCCTCCGCCATCATCACCATAAGTATTCATCTCAGCAACCCTATCTGCTGATACACCATTTAAATCACTACATAAATTCACATCAGAAACCTTTCTTTCCTCCGTCGACAAATTAACTTTACTTGAATCGTACACAACTTTATCCTCCGCCACTACATTACACAAACTGCTGCTACCTTGTAGTACAATTTTGGGACTTCCAGACTTGCTACATTCCGCTGTGATCGGACAAAAATCAGCACACACTGCCATCTCTACACACTTTTCATCCACATTAACCTCCGATCCTACTTTACATACATTCTCACATTCATACTCTGACAAACGTTTTAGATCCACACATTCATCAATAAGTTCTGTTTCGCCTTCATTCATGACTAGAAACGCATAAATTCCTTCCTCCAAAGTATCAGTACCAGTGTAAGACGTGTATATTTCTATTGTCAAACCACAATTTATGAAAGATGTTTATATTTTATTAATAGGATTAAGTAGGAATAATTAATATTTGTCATATTGAAAATAATTGTGGTAGCGGGGAATGTCTGCACTAAAGTATTGTTGGCAGGAGATACCGCACATTGATATAATTTTAAAAAGGGCGGGAGAGACCGCGTATGGATACATTTTAAGAACAGAGCGAGAAAGACCGCGCATTGATACATTTTGTAATGGTAGCAGGGATTGTCTGCACCAGAAAGCATTGTTGGCGAGAGAGACCGCACTTCAGCTTTCGTAGTAAGCGAGATGTGAAGCGAGTCGGTAGCAGGTGATATCTTCCGTCATCTGTGTAACATTTCACAAATACGGTATTTGCCCAAGGGATATTTATAACTGGTGTGGCCTGTTGAGAGGTTAACGAATTTAAATCACTTGTTATCAGTAGCATTCGTTTTTTAAATTCATTTTCGCTAGTGATTCTGAACTCCATTTTATCTTTAATATTGCCCACTTCTTTCTCCCCCTCACCTACGCGACTGGCAGTGTCACTAATTGATAAATTTATATCGCTTTTATGAGCATCTTGCGCATTTATACAGTCGCTTACCTTGCCCTCAAGTTCCATCTGTATCTTATCCAGTTTCAATACAACATCTTTTTCCACTGATTCGATGATTTTACTATTACGACTTTGTCTGTAATTTTCCCCTTATCCACTCGGACACATCAATTGCTCTTTCAAGGTTACCCACAATTTTTTAAACTTCCTTTTTCATCGCGGAACGTATTTCAGGTCGCATTGTACCCATATCAGTCCGAACTGTATCCATAACTCTTTGCAATGTACCCATATCTGTTCAAAATGTGCCCATATCTGTTCGAATTGTACTGATATAATTTGCCATTGTATTCATATTATTTCTCAATCCCTGGATCATTTGAATTCGCTGAGGTATCATATCTCCCCCACATTCATTCCCCTTGCCCGAATTCCTACGTGTTGCACTTCCATGGTCTGATTTCGGACTAACCAGCTCAATTCTGTTTTCAGAATTACACATACTAGGTAACTGTTTTATATTCGCGAGATCTGTAAGTGGAGCTTGAACTTCAGAGTTAAACACTATCTATTTGTGCAGGCACTTATCTGATCTGAGATGGTTCCCTCTGCCATGGTGATGCCATCGGTTGTAGTGCAAGTCGACACTGAATACTGCCCTGGAGTACTCGAAGACGCTGCCGTCGTACTGCTGTTGCTCTGCGTCCGCCACTTGAGAAGTCGCCTGATGTAACTGTAGCTGCCGCCACTTACCGCATATTCCAATCATCTCCCATACCGCTGTCTGTTACAAGCGCTAACCGCTACCATTTACTGCACCGAACTTATTTAGACTCTGCGCTCCCACGCAAATTACCTTTAACGTGATAGATTATGACCTCTATCGATAGCATGTGTTAGTTGTAAAAATTATTGCATACATTATTTCCAGAAACTTACTTGTGGAAAAAAAAACGATCTCACACTGTGTTTTGTGAGAGGTTCACTCTACTACTGGTTGTGCAAAGGATTTTACACTTCCCATAATACCCTGAATAACAGAGAGAAAAGGAATTACCTCTTTGCAGGACACAAACCCCGGACGAGAAACCTCCAATTGCTGGCTTTTTTTTTTTTTTAAATTATCCTCAACTACGTACCCTCAGAATCAGAGTTGAAATATTAAAAGTTTTGGCTGGTTTCGTTGTCTACGGGCTGGGATACGTAGTTGCCGCATTACAAGCCAAATACTGCTGAGTCTACAGTATACAATATGACTTTACACATGAATCGAATGGTCGAAGGTTCCTATCACTCAGCAATTGCGAATTTTGAATGTAACATAGAAGTTTATAAATGAAAGATTGCAATTAAATAAAATCTGGAGGTACTATTTTTAACGACTTTAAGTGATAAATACGATAGCAGAAGTACCTTTAAGAATGCCGTTTATTACTGCAAAACACTTATTGGTATCGATGGTCCAGCAATTAAATAAAATATAAGTTGAATAACAAGGAAACAATAGTCCTACTTCATGTAATTAGTTATGAACAACAACTTGACTAGAAGAAGGGATCGGTTGGTAGGACATGTTCTGAGGCATCAAGGGATCACCAATTTAGTACTGGAGGGCAGCGTGGAGGGTAAAAATCGTAGAGGGAGACCAAGAGATGAATACACTAAGCAGATTCAGAAGGATGTAGGCTGCAGTAGGTACTGGGAGATGAAGAAGCTTGCACAGGATAGAGTAGCATGGAGAGCTGCATCAAACCAGTGTCAGGACAGAAGACCACAACAACAACAACAACAACAACATAGCTCGCGAGATATTTACTTCTAAACGCATACTACGTCTTCACTGCAGAAGCCACGGAAATCTCACAAGTGCACAAGTCGGCACTACGAAATATTTCTATCTCCCTCGACCACGCGCAAACTGCTCAACACTCTTCAAGTATTTCCTGCCACCGTCCGCCATGCCTTCCCGTCCAGCACTCCCCCGTGTCCAGTGCGACGTGGTGTTCCTCTCCCACTTCCATACAGTCTCTCCATTGACTTTGGTAGTCGCCTATCGTAGTAAAGAGCACTATGATTGGCGAGAGCGCTCCCACCCTGTCTCCAAGCCAACACACTCTCACAAACATATTGAAACACATACAAAGTACTGGATTTACATTTAAATAACTTGAAACTGTTTAGATTTTGGAAATTCGTTGCTGGGTGTTACTTGTATAATTTACATTCAGATACTAAACTTTAAACTAACAAAGATATTGAAAATCTGATTACACCATCAGAATCGTCGTGCAAATAATGGTAATATACGAGGGCAGTTCAATAAGTAATGCAACACATTTTTTTTCTCGGCCAATTTTGGTTGGAAAAACCGGAAATTTCTTGTGGAATATTTTCAAACATTCCCGCTTCGTCTCGTATAGTTTCATTGACTTCCGACAGGTGGCAGCACTGTACGGAGCTGTTAAAATGGCGTCTGTAACGGATGTGCGTTGCAAACAACGGGCAGTGATCGAGTTTCTTTTGGCGGAAAACCAGGACATCTCAGATATTCGTAGGCGCTTGCAGAATGTCTACGGTGATCTGGCAGTGGACAAAAGCACGGTGAGTCGTTGGGCAAAGCGTGTGTCATCATCGCCGCAAGGTCAAGCAAGACTGTCTGATCTCCCGCGCGCGGGCCGGCCATGCACAGCTGTGACTCCTGCAATGGCGGAGCGTGAGAACACACTCGTTCGAGATGATCGACGGATCACCATCAAACAACTCAGTGCTCAACTTGACATCTCTGTTGGTAGTGCTGTCACAATTGTTCACCAGTTGGGATATTCAAAGGTTTGTTCCCGCTGGGTCCCTCGTTGTCTAACCGAACACCATAAAGAGCAAAGGAGAACCATCTGTGCGGAATTGCTTGCTCGTCATGTGGCTGAGGGTGACAATTTCTTGTCAAAGATTGTTACAGGCGATGAAACATGGGTTCATCACTTCAAACCTGAAACAAAACGGCAATCAATGGAGTGGCGCCACACCCACTCCCCTACCAAGAAAAAGTTTAAAGCCATACCCTCAGCCGGTAAAGTCATGGTTACAGTCTTCTGGGACGCTGAAGGGGTTATTCTGTTCGATGTCCTTCCCCATGGTCAAACGATCAACTCTGAAGTGTATTGTGCTACTCTTCAGAAATTGAAGAAACGACTTCAGCGTGTTCGTAGGCACAAAAATCTGAACGAACTTCTCCTTCTTCATGACAACGCAAGACCTCACACAAGTCTTCGCACCCGAGAGGAGCTCACAAAACTTCAGTGGACTGTTCTTCCTCATGCACCCTACAGCCCCGATCTCGCACCGTCGGATTTCCATATGTTTGTCCCAATGAAGGACGCAAACCGTGGGAGGCACTACGCGGATGATGAAGTTATTGATGCAGTACGACGTTGGCTCCGACATCGACCAGTGGAATGGTACCGTGCAGGCATACAGGCCCTCATTTCAAGGTGGCGTAAGGCCGTAGCATTGAATGGAGATTACGTTGAAAAATAGTGTTGTGTAGCTAAAAGATTGGGGAATAACCTGGTGTATTTCAATGCTGAATAAAACAACCCGTGTTTCTGAAAAAAAATGTGTTGCATTACTTATTGAACTTCCCTCGTACATGTTTCTTTTTGAGGTATCATGATTCCTCTAGCTATTATTAATTTCTAGATGAACTGTGAAATGTCTGCCATGATGGTTTCACAAAGTTCGCCATCTTTGGCACTCCCAGAATACAAATCTCCTTCATCGACACAAAGCCCATTCCTCAATACAGAATCAACCTGGAATCCCCAGCCACACAGTCAGGCTGAAAACCACGTGCTGGGGCTGCCCTCTTGCTCCTGCTAATGTTGGGCACCACGCGGTTGGTGACGAGCCCCGGCTTGCCGAGCGGCTCGTGCGGCCACGCCAACTCCCAACTTAAAATATTTTCAGGGCATCACAACTCGCCCGTGGCCTCACAATTCTATATTCAGACTCACATACGATATCGTCACTTTCTCCTTCTATTTTGGCAGCCTCATTATACTCATTTTGCAGCTACTAGGTGAACCTGACTGTCACTTTCTTTATCTGTCCCTATGTCCACTACTTTCCTTGTTGTCTGTGCTATTTCTGCACTCACAATCAAGTCTCCTACTCTGTCTTACACTTCTGCATGTGCTGTCACTGTAACTCTTTCCACCTTTGCCCTGTATCTACTATGATTCCTAGTCCTAATTCACTATTACCTCTTTCTCTACCTTTGCTCTAATTTCGTCGATGAACCTACCTGTACCCTACCAAATGCCGTAAGTGAAACACGCATGCCCTAGTATGTAACAATTCTGAATTTAAACAGCAGTGGCCCAAGCCAACAAGCTAAAATCAAATACGAAATTGGTATGAGCCTCACAACTTAAAACTAAAGACGCAAAATATTCCCTAACATTAACAAAATATAGTCCTCAAATCCTCCCTGCTCTGATCAACCGAGTTTATTTTTTCTATCCATAAAATTACCCACTAGTTCTCATCAAAGGGTTTCCCAACTGCTTAATCAGAAATACCTAAAACTTGAGTGACCTGAATCCTGGCAGTGATAAGCCAATTTCTATACAAGGCGTCATATGTGAGGAAAAATTTGTCCATCTATGAGTGCTTAGTGGACCGACAATGTTGGACTGGTGCATATCCCTGGCATTCCAGATCCCCCATGAAACTAGCAGTCACTTTGGAAATCCAACTGCTGCACACAGATGAGTGCTCGTTGCTGTAATGAGTATTAGCTTGGCCGTAATCACTAAGAAAAACCCACTACAAACAATACCCCAGGGTTTCCATTCTAAATACCAAATGAAAGTTATGGATACAGCAAATTTCACAACTTGCTTAGTTAAATCACAATTAAAATTACGAATAGACAGCAATATGAATCGATAAAACAGACAACTACATGAAACAGAGTCTCACAGCATCAGAAGGCACTTGAATATTAAGGTCAAAGTATTAGTAAATGAAGAAATGTGGTTGCTTAATCATTTGCGTCATTAAAATTCACATCTGTGTTCGACATCAGTTACTAACGTGAGTTAAACAACTACCCAAAAAAAATAGAACGTAGGGTATGGAAAATCGTGTTACGTATCTGAACCTTACACACCTTGAACACCCTGAATGTAGCCAACTCTACCTCTTACTACCGGTGTTTCATTCGGTCGTGATTAGATTACGGTTGCATTATACACGGACTCACTGAACGTTCTTTCTTGTTTTTATATACCTAAGTCAAAACAGTGTAAGAACATCTGTTCAATTAGTATCGCATACAGGTACTGACACATATTTAGCGGGCGAACAGAAGCATTGGAATCACACAATCATTTCGCGCTATAGCGTAAAAGCATTGGCCGATTTGAAACGTGCAATGTAATACTGGTAACGCTTCCTATGGCACGAGTGCCTGAATTCAAAATGAATTGGAATGGTGAAATTTTATATTTGACAGAAAAGTAAAATTATTCGTAACACTTACAGAAAATAAAGATGTTGAAAGTCTCTTAGCAATGATTCTGTTTATTTAGAAATAGAGAGCAAACTACAATGAGAGTCTCGGTGAAACTAACAGAAAATACCATGCTGTATCGTAATCTCCACCAGTAGCATAATGATATATAGTGAAGTCCGTGCTTTTTTAATACGCATCAGAATATAAAATGTGTTACTGTCTTTAATCTCCATACACAAGATGGCTACTTAAGCGCGTAAACAAATATTCGCATCTTGTCAGGATTACGGATCAAAAGACAATGATGTTAAGTTTTTTATTCTTCTGTGAGATCGAAGTTACCGAACAGATGTATTTTTGCACAACTTTTAGCATGACTGGACTTTTTTCTCTATTTAGTCTATAATCTGAATATTTTGCCGCGTCATCTGGCCCACTTTATTTATCCATTTGCTTGTATCTGCTCTGGATTCCGTCTCCGCCGACAATCAGTATTCTGTAACTAGCTTTTTTAAGCCAGTTGTATATTGTCCTCCGCCCCTGCAGCTCAAAGGTCAGTGGTCAGCGAAGGACCTGCGTTTGATTCACGGTGCTGCCAGTCTCCCTGTTGGTGAGAGGGTTGGAAGTGGTGTACTCTGGCTCGTCAGAGCAAGTGAGGAGCTAACTGACCCGTGTGGGTAGTGGCTGCTCTCAGATCTCCAGAGCCCACAACGGCCAGTAGAGCGGTGTGCTGACCGCAGTCCCTGCATACCGCATTTGATGACGCCATTGGCTGTCTGTCACGATAGGCCGATCAGTGACAGAAAGAGGAGCTTCGTTTTCTTGAATTTCTGCTCTACAACTTACTTAAATATAAGAGGTCTTTAAACTTAATATCTGCAACAAAGTAGTCCCATTATATGTAGAAAGGACCAATTGCACCGTTACTGACGTGTACAGGCAACACCGACTCAATGGAAGGCCTCGGCGCTGGTTCGTCACGTGACGTCAGCTAGGCACGGCGAACGCCAGGTCTGTTGCAGGCAGAAACGCCTGGACGTGCTTATCACTACAAATCTCTTATTTTTGGACAAAATGTTTGGTATTGTTTTGGATTCTGTAGTTTTATTTAGATGAAAGATTTTCTTACTATCGTAAAGCTACAAATGAAGATCATAGTTCTGTATTACTGAACCCTGTCGAAACAAACGCAGATCAGTATGAGAAGATGCTTTGCCCCATTGCAATCTTCGGAAATTTTACATTCAAGTAACTATATTTACTTGATACATTTTGCTATCGAAACTTACCCCAACCCCCTTACAATTAACTCGTTTCTTTTATTTATTTATTTTCGTTTGACACCGTCACTGGAAATGTGAACTAATTTACATGTGTAAATGTCCAACTGTTGCCAGTCATTAGATTACAGTCGTTTTCAATTAAAGGAATTCTAAACAGGAAACAAAATAGCTTCATACATCGAAAATACTGCTGAGCTTGAACTTTTTTAAACATACACATTAGAAAAGATAAATATTCCCCTCTTGCAACTGGAAGGAGAAACTTTATAAGATAAAAAAATTTTATTTGATAAAACAAGTATCTCTCTTTCGCCTCTTCTTCTGTTCCCCCTCCCCCCCCCCTCCCCTCCAACGTGTACAATCGCAAGATATTTCATTAACATTCAGTGCTCCTCGCCCCATAGTCAACCAAGATACCTAAAGAAGAGCTCCAATATGTTCTCAGTTTCTTGTAAAAGGAACCCAGAACAAACGTAACTTCATCAGATTTACAAATAAGGTAAAGCAGCACGAATTCTGTTGCTGCTGGACTATGAAGTTGTTTTTGTATGTCAATCCTTAAAACAGGCGGAAATTTAAGTTCAGGTGGTAGTGGTGGTTAGTGTTTAACGTCCCGTCGACAACGAGATCATTAGAAACGGAGCGCAAGCTCGGGTTAGGGAAGGATTGGGAAGGAAATCGGCCGTGCCCTTTCAAAGGAACCATCCCGGAATTTGCCTGAAACGATTTAGCGAAATCACGGAGAAAACCTAAATCAGGATGGCCGGAGACGGGATTGAACCGTCGTCCTCCCGAATGCGAGTCCTGTGTGCTAACCACTGCGCCACCTCGCTCGGTTTAAGTTCAGGTTCAAATGGTTCGAATGGCTCTGAGCACTATGGGACTTAACATCTATGGTCATCAGTCCCCTAGAACTTAGAACTACTTAAACCTAACTAACCTAAGGACATCACACAACACCCAGTCATCACGAGGCAGAGCTTAGGTTCAGGAGTACACTATTTGTTAAGAAGTGTAATGAATTGCACAATTAATTGATTGCATAAATCTCTCAGAACAATGTGTGTTGGTCAACTACCGCCAATTGTTTCACATTTTCCTGTGTCTGAGAGGGAGACACCACCATTTAGAGTATGCCTTCAACAGGCCTGGCGTTCGCCGTGCCTAGCTGACGTGACGTCACGAACAAGCGCCGGGGCCTTCCGTTGAGTCGGTGTTGGTACAGGTCGTCTGGACACGCCGTACTAGGTGAAGGTGCTCCGAGGTGGACGGATAAACTGTGACAGTGCTAACAAATTAGTGACACACAAACATACACTTTATTGCTCTGCGATACTTAACTAAAGTTGGTGGACAGTGACAACCAAGCAGTGACCTGTCAAACCATGTGTTACTGAATACAATGTCAACACGACTATGTCCGCCCTGGGCGCCACACTATCAACCTCTGTAGTAAACACTTGTCCCTAAACGAAGGCTATAGGCGACTCCACTTCTACTCTAAGTCTCGCAGGCTGATCTCCATTACGAACAGTAGACTCTACACAGGATATGGTGGCCGATGCCCAGTAACCAAGTTTCGTCCAAAGCACTGGGCGAGTTCATTCGTTTGTTCGGAAGGGAAAGCCGACAGTGTCTGCCACCTTCTGGCCGGTCGGCGATGACAAAATCGATGCGCATAGCCTACAATCTGTCTAAAAGGATTTTACAGAAACTACTTGGTAAAAAAGTTCATTTTTGCTTTTCTTGTAGCTTTACATGTTAGGTTCATTATGATGTGCCCGTCATTTCGTTAATGGTCATAGTTATTGTGATATTTATGTGGAAGTAAGAAACTGCCCCAAATTAAAAAAATATTTGCAATGAAAAATAGGGGTCGCCATGATTTTGCGTTTAGTGCATATGATGTAATACGTTGTTGCTCATGAAATTTAGGTAACATATTGAATTTTTCTGTAGACTTGAGTGGAGGTCCGTATCTGTCATCAGTCTCGAGAAAACTGATCTCATGTAGGACACTCATTTGCAATAAAGCCGGAGTGAAGTATCTACAACATTCCTCATATTTTGTAAACGGTTTGCGATATCGAAATGAGATTTTTGACAAATGATCGCACCCAAAGAGGGCAGTATTTTGATACATTATTAAGATGCAAAACTCCGTTATCTAACATGTTATTCCACTAACCACAGACTTTTTCGATGAAAGAACGTAATTTTTAAGGGCCGTCGATAGCTGGTGAAATGAGAAATGCTGTGGGTTTTGCTACGATGTGAGTGAAGACATTACACGTTTATTTTGTACTGAGGACGCCATTTTTCATAAGATACAGACCTTACTTTTCCTACATTCCTCATTTAATGAATTTTATAAACAACTTTACATAATTCTCTCGTAATTGCGTCTGCAAGCGGGATGAGACTGTCTAAAATCCGCTGTGTTTACGCAAAGGAATTGAATTTTAAGGCGGTAGCTAGAGACATGTGTAGGTTTTACTCAAAATTCGCCACTCATGACGCTTCTCTGATAGTTAGAAATAGTTAAAAAACCAGGCAAAAGTAAATCGCTGCATTTTCAGGGGAATACTAACCAAAGTAGAGGTGACAGATCATTTTGAATGGTCACCATGAAACTGTGGGCACGGAGCCAGACGGTGTGGCCGAGCAGTCCTAGGCGCCTCTGTCTGGAACCGCGCGACCGCTACGATCGCAGGTTCGAATCCTTCCTCGGGCATGGATGTGTGTGATGTCCTTGAGTTAGTTAGGTTTAAGTAGTTCTAAGTTCTATGGGACTGATGACCTCAGATGTTAAGTCCCATAGTGCTCAGAGCCATATTTGGGCACGGAGGAGCCCCGCTTAACTTTTACAGAAATGGGAGTGTGGCTTCAGTTTAGAAAGGCACTTCCCCTCCAGCACTCGGCATTTCCCCTACAGCGCCTGCCCACAGCCCCCACCACTACCGCTGTCCCGCCATGTGCCCACAGTCTTTGGCGCGGACTCGAGCTGCAAACTACAACCATGGAACTCCGTACTAGAACTCGAACACAAACGCTGAATATGAACGGTCCCTCGCTGCGTGAGGCCACGCAGAACTTCATCCTGTTGGTGGCGACACGAAGGCTGCTGATTTGGCCGCACTTGTGGTCGGCGGCGAACTTCAAAGCGCCGCCAGGGGCGGCAGTTTGAAACTGGCACAGTGCGTCAGCTCTAGTTACGTCCATTGGCGAGGACAGAACAATTACAGTATTATGTGTACCTGTAAGATGACTCAAACTGAAGTGTTCTAAATTTCAGAAAAACTTGAATTCGTTGTTATCGTAATACACTCCTGGAAATGGAAAAAAGAACACATTGACACTGGTGTGTCAGACCCACCATACTTGATCCGGACACTGCGAGAGGGCTGTACAAGCAATGATCACACGCACGGCACAGCGGACACACCAGGAACCGCGGTGTTGGCCGTCGAATGGCGCTAGCTGCGCAGCATTTGTGCACCGCCGCCGTCAGTGTCAGCCAGTTTGCCGTGGCATACGGAGCTCCATCGCAGTCTTTAACACTGGTAGCATGCCGCGACAGCGTGGACGTGAACCGTATGTGCATTTGACGGACTTTGAGCGAGGGCGTATAGTGGGCATGTGGGAGGCCGGGTGGACGTACCGCCGAATTGCTCAACACGTGGGGCGTGAGGTCTCCACAGTACATCGATGTTGTCGCCAGTGGTCGGCGGAAGGTGCACGTACCCGTCGACCTGGGACCGGACCGCAGCGACGCACGGATGCACGCCAAGACCGTAGGATCCTACGCAGTGCCGTAGGGGACTGCACCGCCACTTCCCAGCAAATTAAGGACACTGTTGCTCCTGGGGTATCGGCGAGGACCATTCGCAACCGTCTCCATGAAGCTGGGCTACGGTCCCGCACACCGTTAGGCCGTCTTCCGCTCACGCCCCAACATCGTGCAGCCCGCCTCCAGTGGTGTCGCGACAGGCGTGAATGGAGGGACGAATGGAGACGTGTCGTCTTCAGCGATGAGAGTCGCTTCTGCCTTGGTGCCAATGATGGTCGTATGCGTGTTTGGCGCCGTGCAGGTGAGCGCCACAATCAGGACTGCATACGACCGAGGCACACAGGGCCAACACCCGGCATCATGGTGTGGGGAGCGATCTCCTACACTGGCCGTACACCACTGGTGATCGTCGAGGGTACACTGAATAGTGCACGGTACATCCAAACCGTCATCGAACCCATCGTTTTACCATTCCTAGACCGGCAAGGGAACTTGCTGTTCCAACAGGACAATGCACGTCCGCATGTATCCCGTGCCACCCAACGTGCTCTAGAAGGTGTAAGTCAACTACCTTGGCCAGCAAGATCTCCGGATCTGTCCCCCATTGAGCATGTTTGGGACTGGATGAAGCGTCGTCTCACGCGGTCTGCACGTCCAGCACGAACGCTGGTCCAACTGAGGCGCCAGGTGGAAATGGCATGGCAAGCCGTTCCACAGGACTACATCCAGCATCTCTACGATCGTCTCCATGGGAGAATAGCAGCCTGCATTGCTGCGAAAGGTGGATATACACTGTACTAGTGCCGACATTGTGCATGCTCTGTTGCCTGTGTCTATGTGCCTGTGGTTCTGTCAGTGTGATCATGTGATGTATCTGACCCCAGGAATGTGTCAATAAAGTTTCCCCTTCCTGGGACAATGAATTCACGGTGTTCTTATTTCAATTTCCAGGAGTGTATTTCTTCTAGAAAGGAAGGTGCTCTTCTGGGGAAATAGATTCATTAAAATAGCTTCTCTTCCGAGCAGGTATTTTAACATTCATGACGCCTTTGCTGCCTCATCGCGACCGCCGTCCCCTGTTGAAGAGGCGTGTCGGCGCCACCCAACCTCCCATCTCCACCCCCCCCCCCCTCCACCCATCCTCCTCAGCTTTGACTACAAGAAATGAAACAAATTCATTTTAAGTACAGGGTCTGTCACACACATAAGACGTAACACCCCTTTTATTTCAGATATCGAAACGAGTTTCCCTTACCTGATAGTATATTGAGAGGCACATCATGTTTTGAATGGATAACGTTCTCACCTCTAGTCATCAACCGAGATATAGAAACAAGTGTGGTTTTTTCATAACTACATTCAGTCGCTCTTGGGATACACTTAGAGCAGTATAGTGCTTGTAATATTGACGTTCAAAACTTTTGCAAAAAATTCGAGAAATATACAAAAATTGTAAAGTAACGCGACAAGAGTCGGCTATTGCGGTGCAAACATCTCGAAGCAGAGCTCTCATGCAAGGCTCCATCGTTACATGCTACAAGAAACGACTATGCTTCTGATTTAAAACCTAATTTGCTATACAACGTAAACAGAGGGTCAGCTATAATATTTGAGTACGAAACTACAAAATATGCTAACTTCTTGCACATCACATGGGGCTTAGGAAAACTATTTAAAATCTGAGTATATTTCCAGGTTTTTATCGAAACAACTACAGTTTCATGTGGCAGTCTTCCGCTAAATTCTCCTGGTTCCTGCTTGCTTGTCAAATCTGAAACAGATCTCATCTACATCTACGACATTGCTCTGCTATTCACAATAAAGTGCCTGGCACAGGGTTCAATCAATCATCTTGATGCTGTCTCTCTGTCGTTCCACTCTCGAACGGCACGCGGGAAAAACGAGCACTTAAATTTTTCCCTTGCGAGCCCTGATTTCTCTTATTTTATCGTGATGATCTTTTCTCCCTATGTAGGTGGGTTCCAACAGAATGTTTTCGCAATCGGAGGAGAAAACTGGTGATTGAAATTTCATGAGGAGATCCCGTCGCAACGGAAAACTCCTTTGTTTTAATGATTGCGACTCCAATTCACGTATCATGTCTGTGACACTACCTCCCCTATTTCGCGATAATACAAAACGAGCTGCCGTTCTTTGTACTTTTTCGATGTCATACGTCAGTCCCACCTGAAGCGGATCCCACACCGCACAGCAGTACTCCAGAATAGGGCGGACAAGCGTAGTGTAAGCAGTCTCTTTGGTAGACCTGTTGCATCTTCTAAGTGTTGTGCCAATGAATCACAGTCTTTGGTTTGCTCTAAACACAATATTATCTATGTGATCGTTCCAATTCAGGTTATTTGTAATCGTAATGTCTAAGTATGTAGTTGAATTTACAGCCTTCAGATTTGTGTGACTTATCGCGTAATCGAAATTTACCTGATTTCTTTATTCAAGGTCAATTGCCACTTTTCGCACCATATCTAAATCATTTTGCAAGTCGTAGATACGTAGGTCTTTCATATTTCATAATGACAATCAGCCCCATGTACGGAAAGTAAGGAACTACTGTATTAATCTTCTTGGAAAAAAAAATCTGTCTTCCCCTGGAGACACCTGAATGCTTCTTGAAGATGAAACATAAGCTGTCAGAGAAATGTGTCTACCGGTATTAATCAAGACTGTAATCAGACGAAACACGTGTTAAATGAAGTAAACATTTCCGACCAGACCTCATGTAATGATGGACCGGGAGGGTCCAGCATTCTGGAGGGTGGTTGCAAAAATATGCACGATTTCTGCGGAAGGTACCACTCGTAGGTTTCAAAAGTGATACCAGCAGTGCAGCGAAATAACTGAGCATTTGTTGAGCGTCTCCTCATAAGCCACACATTTCAGTAATAAGTGATAAGCGACAGTGGAGATGGTGAAAAAAGTGAGGCCGTTCGACGGTGAATGATTGGAAACGATTGGCTTTGTTCGGTTTAAGTAGTTCTAAGTTCTAGGGGAATGATGACCTTAGATGTTGAGTCCTATAGTGCTCAGAGTCATTTGAACCATTTTTTTTATTGGCTTTGAATGATGAGTCACGCTGTACTCTGTGGAATCCGACGGAATCGTCCGGGTTTGTTGAATGCCTGGAGAACATTACTGGGCGTCGTGCGTAGTGTCAACAGTGGAATACAGAGTAGGTGGCGTTATAGGTCCCCAGCAGGGTTCAAGTCGTCACAAAGGCGAAGGGTGGACACGCAAAGTACTAATGTCCACTAATAAGTGTGTGTGTACAATTGATCAGACGGTGTAATTCAGCTTCCTAGTAAAGTATCGTATACTCGGGATTCAGTATTGTTTTTCAGGTGCTGCAGTAACCATGAGGTCCAATAAAGTTACCATTTTGATTTACCATTATTTTGAAACGGATTTTAAGTTTGACGAATTGCGGGAGGCCATACTAATTACACTAGTATTTCAGTTTATAATTTCACGGCCATTTGCATGAGAAATGCAGTTTTGAAGAGGAAGTGAAACATATTTTACCTATTCATGTTATGAATAGTATGAAGTCTATAAAATAAAAGATCACTATTTAACTATACATTTTTTCGTTTAGTGACATGTATTGTTTCTCGGTAACAGATTTAAATTTCCTTACTATTTAATAATTATAACGTTGTGAGCTATAGCTTAATTTTATGTTTCCTACTCTTTTCGTGAATCCAGCGGTTCTTGTGAAAAAAAACCAGGTGTACACAGTACAGGCTTCCAAATGGTAATATGTCACAATTATTTGTTTCACTCTACATAGCCTTTTTTGTTACACAATGCACATGATTTTGCTGCAGGGCTGACTGAGCTAATATGCAAGCTGCAGGATATGACAGTGGAGCAGGGAGTTGGGCTGTGGAGGAAGGTTAGGCAAGGGGTTTTGTAGTGGGAGTACTCTGTGTATGTGGGTGTGATATCTGCAATTTTTATTACGTTTCTAATAATTCCTTTTCACTTTACTATATTCTTATGTGGTGAGTATTGAAGTAGTTGGGATATTGTCCTTCAGTTGTTGCGTTTTTGGTTATTGCACATATTTTGATTTTTCTGTATGGCTCTCGTTATGAAATACTATTTCTGGAGATTGAACTTTCACTTTCTCTTTTTATTAAGGCACATAACTGCGATGACTTTTTATCCTATTGTGGTAGTGATTTCCGTCTGTTGCATGATATGCATACACTGAGATAACAAAAGTCATAGGACAGTGATATGTATCCATAGTATCGCCTACACAAGGCATAACAGTGTAGTGAATTGGCGGAGCTATCATATTCGGATGATTCTTGTGAAAAGATTTCCGAAGTGATTATAGCCGCACGACGGAAATTAAAGGCTTTCAACACGGAGTTGTAGCTGGAGCTAGATGTTTGGGACACTTCATTTCGGAAATCGTTGGGAACTCAGTGTTACGACATACAAATTGTCAAAAGTGTGCCGAGAATACCAAATTTCAGGAGTTACCTCTTGCCATGTACAACACATTGGCCGAGCGCCTTCACTTAACGACCGAGAACAGTGACATTTGTGTATAGTTGTCAGTACTAACAGACAAGCAACATTGGGCGAAATAACAGCAGGATTCATCGTGGGATAAACGAAGAACGTATCCTTTAAGAGTGTGTGGCGAAATTCTGCGTTATTGCACTACAACAGCAGACGACCTAATCGAGTGCCTTTGATACCAGCACGACGTCGCCTGTCGCATCTGTCGTGGGCTCGTGGCCGTATCGGCTGGACTCTAGATGACTGGAAAACTGTGGTACCTTCAGATAAGTCCATATTTCAGTTGGCAAGAGCTGACTTTAAGGATCAAGTGTGACCCAGGCTTCACGAAACCATGGACTCAAGTTGTCAACAAGGCACTGAGCAAGCTGGTGGTGTCTCCATAACAGTGTGCGCTGTGTTTACATGTAACTGAACCAATCATCGCCAGGAGATCATTGCCTGGAAATGGATATGTTCGGCTACTTGAAGACCAATTTCAGGCATTCGTGGACTTCATGTTGCTCCACAATGACTGAATTTTTAAGGATGACATTGCGCTGCCTCACCGGGCCACAATTGTTCGCGATTGGTTTGATGCACAAAATTCAAATGGCTTTAAGCACTATGGGACTTAACATCTGAGGTCATCAGTCCCCTAGAACTTAGAACTACTTAAACCTAACTAACCTAAGGACATCACACACATCCATGCCCGAGGCAGGATTCGAACCTGCGACCGTAGCAGCGGCGCAGTTCCGGACTGAAGCGCCTAGAACCGTTCAGCCAAAGAGGCCGGGCTATGATGAACATTCTGGAGAACTCGAGCCAATGATATAGTCTCCCATCGAGAGGTCAGTTCGTCCACAAAATCCTGCAACCGCAACACAATCGCAATTATGGACGGCCACAGAGGCAGCTGTGGCTCATTATTTCTGCAGATGACTCCCAGTAACGTGTTAAGTTCATACCACACCAAGTTGCTACGCCATTCCGAGGACAAGGAGGTCCGACACGATATTAGGAGGTATTCCACGAATTTTGCTACCTCATTGTGTTGGGAAGAGAGTGCCACAGATATTATACGCCTGATTGGGTGTTAATAATAAAAACATTGGCGTTTTCCGTTGCAACGAGCTCTTTTCACGAAATGTCAATTTCCGATATTCTTCCTAGAATGCGAAAATATTTTGTTGACACCCACCTACATAGAGAGAAATGATCATTGTAATAAAATAAGAGAAATTAGAGCTACCACAGAAAGTGTTAAGTGTTGGTATTTCCTGCACACAGTGACAGTGATTCGATGAACCCTCTGCTAGGCAATTAAATGTGAATCGCAAATTAGTCATGCAGATATAGATGAGTGGAATGGATATATTTCGCCGGCTGGAGTGGCCGAGCGGTTCTAGGCGCTACAGTCTGGAACCACGCGACCGCTATGGTCGCAGGTTCGAATACTTCCTCGGGCATGGATGTGTGTGATTTCCTTAGCTTAGTTAGGTTCAAGTAGTTCTAAGTTCTAAGGGACTGATGACCTCAGAAGTTAAGTCCCATAGTGATCAGAGCCAATGGATATATTTCAGTCTTCAATACTCTGATTTGTTCTTTGTACCTCATGTTAAAATTCCTTTTGGACATCCCAACATGTCTTGAGTTGAAGCTATTACATTTTAATTCAATTCTTTCACTTCCATCGTGGTTTTTGAGTTTTTTGTGTTGCGCTCTATTTTTCTTGATGATATTACAGTACCATGTTTTTTGAAAATGTTACGACCTGTGTGTGTCATCCGATCTTGATGTGGTCCACGTGTCGTTTTGTGTTTGTGTAGTCAATTGTCTTTTGTGATGTGGGTCCTTATTGTGTGTTACTGTTACGTTTAAGGATGGTTTTTGCTAGGCTAATAATCATGTTTCGCGCTTCTTCACAGCTATTTTTTTAAGAGGTGCTCTGTGTCTCTGTATACCATATGTCTGATGAATTACCAAATTTTCAGAATGTGGTTGTTTGATTTCTTGTGTATTATTATGTCTAAAGCTGTCGACGGGACGGTGAATCCCAATCTTCCTTCCTTTGAACAGCACAAAAGGAATCACAAGGTTTAATTCCCCTATCTGACAGACATATCACCGTTAGCGGTGTTACGTGTCCTTGTTTCACGAGATATTGAGGAGACTAACGTAATTTCACCCACGACATTGGCGCACAGTCAGGTGAACAGGAGAACTTATATAACTATCTTTTCTCCCCTTGATGCCCGAAAATCAGCAATTAAAATTTCCTCTAGCATCAGTATCCGACCTGTGTACTTTCAAATACAGTGCCAATGCGCTAGCTTAATGAACACGACTATAGCGGATCAAAGCTTATCAACTGCTATGGGGAGCGGACGTCAAGACAATATGTTTCGACCTCTTCACTTAGACCATCACACTTCAGAAAAATAATGTATCACTTCGTAGAGCATTTTTTGATCAATTTATTCATCCATGGCACAGTGTACACTTATAAATATCGCTGGCAATTGAAACAATGATTTTTACTTAATAAAATACATACTTTCTTACATTGTTTATAGTACGAGGGCAGTTCAATAAGCAATGCAACACTTTTTTTTTCTGAAACAGGGGTTGTTTTATTCAGCATTGAAATACACCAGGTTATTCCCCAATCTTTTAGCTACACAACACTATTTTTCAACGCAATCTCCACTGAATGCTACGGCCTTACGCCACCTTGCAATGAGGGCCTGTATGCCTGCACGGTACCATTCCACTGGTCGATGTCGGAGCCAACATCGTACTGCATCAATAACTCCTTCATCATCCGCGTAGTGCCTCCCACGGATTGCGTCCTTCATTGGGCCAAACATATGGAAATCCGACGGTGCGAGATCGGGGCTGTAGGGTGCATGAGGAAGAACAGTCCACTGAAGTTTTGTGAGCTCCTCTCGGGTGCGAAGACTTGTGTGAGGTCTTTCGTTGTCATGAAGAAGGAGAAGTTCATTCAGATTTTTGTGCCTACGAACACGCTGAAGTCGTTTCTTCAATTTCTGAAGAGTAGCACAATACACTTCAGAGTTGATCGTTTGACCATGGGGAAGGACATCGAACAGAATAACCCCATCAGCGTCCCAGAAGACTGTAACCATGACTTTACCGGCTGAGGGTATGGCTTCAAACTTTCTCTTGGTAGGGGAGTGGGTGTGGCGCCACTCCATTGATTGCCGTTTTGTTTCAGGTTCGAAGTGATGAACCCATGTTTCATCGCCTGTAACAATCTTTGACAAGAAATTGTCACCCTCAGCCACATGGCGAGCAAGCAATTCCGCACAGATAGTTCTCCTTTGCTCATTATGGTGTTTGGTTAGACAACGAGGGACCCAGCGGGAACAAACCTTTGAATATCCCCAACTGGTGAACAATTGTGACAGCACTACCAACAGATATGTCAAGTTGAGCACTGAGTTGTTTGAGGTGATCCGTCGATCATCTCGAACAAGTGTGTTCGCACGCTCCGCCATTGCAGGAGTCACAGCTGTGCACGGCCGGCCCGCACGCGGGAGATCAGACAGTCTTGCTTGACCTTGCGGCGATGATGACACACGCTTTGCCCAACGACTCACCGTGCTTTTGTCCACTGCCAGGTCACCATAGACATTCTGCAAGCGCCTATGAATATCTGAGATGCCCTGGTTTTCCGCCAAAAGGAATTCGATCACTGGCCGTTGTTTGCAACGCACATCCGTTACAAACGCCATTTTAACAGCTCCGTACAGCGCTGCCACCTGTCGGAAGCCAATGAAACTATACGAGACGAAGCGGGAATGTTTGAAAATATTCCACAAGAAATTTCCGGTTTTTTCAACCAAAATTGGCCGAGAAAAAAAAGTGTTGCATTACTTATTGAACTGCCCTCGTAATTTGGATTTCTAGTTATGCCATTTATTGTTACATATAACATGATTTTAAATAATAGGTAACATGCTGCTTGTTGAAGGATATTCTTTGCTTGAAGGAAACAACAGCTGCAAAATACAAGGAAACGAGACTCGGTTATTGTTACATAATTCACACAAGTACGAGAAGAAGAAATTACTCTACAAAGCGAGAATATGAACCAACACAGAGCATTTCTGCTCTGTACTTGGAGACTTGAGTCCATCGAAAGGGCAGCTCTGCTCAGTCGAGTCAATCGTACGTGGGAGGTTACTCTGTGGGGGCCTGGTGGTCTTTTCTCATAACACGAAACATACGTGTGCTGCGAAGCGAAATATGCGTGCAGCGAACATACTTAACAGTCAGTCCGATACCTGTTGTCAACACATTGTGGCTTCCATGATCAGCTTTAACATCAGTTCCAGTTCCTTACGTCGTCTCTTGCTAAGGCTTATACACTGGAGCGCCAAAGAATCTGCTATAGGCACGCGTATTCAAATAAAGGGTTATGTAAACAGGAAGAATACGGCGCTGCGGTCGGAAACGCCTAAATGAGACAACAAGTGTCTGGCGCAGTTGATAGATCAGTTACTGCTGCTACAATGACAGGTTATCATGGTTTAATTTAGTTTGAACGTGGTGTTATAGGTGGCGCACGAGCGGCGGGACACAGCATTCCCAAGGTAATGATGAAGTGGGGATTTCCCCGTACGACCATTACACGAGTGTACCGTGAATATCAGGAATCTGGTAAAACGTCAATCTCCGACACTGCTGCGGCCGGAAAAAGATCGTGCAAGAACGGGACCAACGGCGACTGAGGATGATCGTTCAACGTGACAGCAGTGCGACCCTTCCGCAAATTGCTGCAGATTTCAATGCTGGGCTATCAACAAGTGTCAGCTTGCGAACCATTCAACGAGACATCGTCGATATGGGCTCTCAAAGCCGAAGGCCCAGTCGTGTACCCTTGATGACTGCACGACACAAAGCTTTACGCCTCGCCTGGGTCCGTCAACCCCGACATTGGTCAATTGATGACTGAAAGCATGTTGCCTGGTCGGACGAGTCTTGTTTCGAATTGTATCTAGGGGACGGACGTGTACAGGTATGGAAACAACCTCATGAATCCGTGGACCCTGCATGTGAGCAGGAGATTGTTAATGCTGGTGGGGGCTCTGTAATGGCATGCGACGTGTTCGGCTGGGGTGATATGAGACCCCTGATACGTCTAGATACGACTCTGACAGTTGACACGTATGTAAACATCCTGTCTGATCACCTGCATCCAGTCATGCCCATTGTGCATCCTGACGGTTTTGGGAAACCCCAGCAGGACAATACGACACTCCATATGACCAGAATTGCCACAGAGGTGTTCCCGGAATACTCTCCTTAGTTAAAACACTTCCGCTGGCCACCAGACTCCCTAGGCGTGAACATTATTGAGCACATCTGGAATGCCTTGCAATGTCATGTTCAGAAGAGATCTACACCCTGAAACACGTATGTAACGTAGCAGCGATGGTGAGGCACGTTAAAATCTTTGACCAGAGAGCCTATTATCGTGGTTAGTCTGCGCTTGACCGCGCGAGTGTTGCGAGTGGTACGCTAGTAGTCGTCGTGTAGTACAGTTGCGAGCAGTCTGTCAGTGGGCAGTCTGTGAGCAGTGCAGTATGTCGGTAGTAGCAGCCGAGTGCAGTTGTGTGTGAGGAGTCGGCGAGCGTCGACATGGCATTCCGGTCAAGATGTTGAATGAGGTATATTGTTAATTAAGGTAATCATCAGATAATGTAAAGTTTATTTATTGTAATTAATTTTCAACAAGTGCCGCAATAATAATTTTGATTTCAAAGCAATTTTTACAACAAAAAAAAAAAATCATTTAATTACGATTTCCTTCATTTCCCTTAAAGAAAACTTTCAGTTAAATTTAAAAATAAAAAAAAAAAATATTATTTGCAATGCAGTTCCTCCAAGCCGTGCGCAACAATAAGAGCAGAAATTTGACAAGCAGTTTCAATGAGGTAAGAATTTAATTCTGATTGTTTTGCATAGGGCCAAAGACCGATATTTCGGTTTAATTGAATTTTCATTGTCACTGAAGTTTCATTAGCACTGAATTGTTTTTCATTATTTTTGTGGGAGCTTACACCAGAGTCAGATTGCGAATTTCACATTTTTGTTGCCTTTGTCAGTACATTTCATTGCAGGGAGGTCACGTTTGGCTCCCATTTCTATTAAATATTGTCATTTAAATTACGGTGGGGAGGTTACAATTGGCTCCCATTTATTATTATATTTTTTATTTAAATATTTCTGTGGGGACGATATTGCTTCTTGGCTCCATTTCTATTAAATATTGTCCTTTAAAATTTTTGTGGGGAGGTTACAACCCCTCGTACTCTTACGGATTTATGGACAGACCTGCAGGTTTCATGGTGTCAGTGTCCTCCAGCACTATTTCAGCAATAGCCGAGACCAAGTGTAACGTTCCCTGGCAGCACACACACTATTTATAAACTAAAATTTAATTGTACTATGTACGCCGCTATGAAGCAATTTGTATATACTGTAATTATTTAACAAAAAATATTATTTAATTTTGTATAAATGACATTCGTTACTATTGTAATATTTTCTGTAATAATATTCTCGATGTATTTATGATTGTTATATTTCTATACTCATTATGTAATTACGAAATATGTCAATATCTGCGATAAGAACGATGTAAAATACAGCCGCGGACTGCAAAGAGGCATTAACGGTCGGGAGTGGTATAAATAGGAATACATAGTGTGCATTCTTTGTCGTCTTCCTCGAGAGCTGAGAGAGAGAGAGGAACCTGTGACGTAGCATTTTATGAATGAGTAGACTTCTTTTGTCTATATCTAGATTCAGCCGCCATTAGAGGAGAAATTACAAACTAATGTAAGTTGAATTATTGTTGTGGTCTAAATACATTATAATTTATCAAAATTGTGTATTACTAATGTAAATTAGCTTGCCCATGTCATCTATAATATTTCTTTAAAGAATTTTCAGCATTTTTAGCGATTATCGTTGGTGTTGCTGGGCTGTGCCGCGACCGAACGATTTGCAGCGGCGGCACATTTGAAAAATTGTTCCGCTAAGAAAAATTAACCAAACTCGTAAATCGGGAGCAGATAAAATTAGCAGTGAATTACGAAAATATTTTTCTTTTACAGCAATCCTGAGACTGAGGGAATTTATTACTGGTTTCACATTTGTGCATTCATAGGCGGATAGTTAACGTTGAAGTTTAACAATCTGTTGGTTCTTTCAATTTCTAAAGCAAATAACTTAAACGTATAGTGAAGTGTGTTTTATCAATGATAATTAAACGTTCAGGTCGGCTTGGCAATATTTAAACATTTTCTGCTAACAGAGACAGTCTTGTGTTCCATAGCTAACGCCGGGAAAGAATTCAGTAAATATTAAAAAAAAAAACACTGCATTTAGAAAATGTGTGTCAAGGCCGAAATACGTAAAAAAAGAATTTAATTTATACAATTTTCAACTAAATGTTCTTAATCAGTTAATATGAATTTATCAGCATGAGAGGGTTGACTAAGTTCACGTAATTTTAAATGTGCTTAATTCTGTCTAAATGAATTTTTATTACCACACGTAAATAAGGGGTTCTACAACAAAGTTCGTACTGAAAGAGCAAATAATAAAAAACAATTTAAAGTAACATTTTCAATCCCCCCAACATTTTCAGTTCAATTCACATTTCATTTCATTTTTATATTTATTTTTTTATTAATTTCACTAAACAAGCTACGTCGTGTTGCGGCACTTCTGCGTGCTCGCGGAGGCCCTACACGATATTAGGCAGGTGTACCAGTTTCTTTGACTCTTCAGTGTATATGATGTATTAGTTTCAATTTTTTTAATTCTCTAGATAGGCCAGGTATAAAAATAAAAATAAGTTTTTGTGAAAATTATTATTTACAGTTTTAGAATAACGCATTACTAATTCATATTTCTAAATAAGCAGCTTTTCCTTAATATTGCAAAAATTATATATTTTGTATGAGCACATAAATTGAAGAGGTTATTATGTGCCAGTGTAGTAAAAATTGCACAGGTAATAATTATTGCATGATTTTTTTTTCTGGCTGTGTAGTCTGATCTGGTTTTTTCACATCTCGACCATAGCAGAGGGATGCCAATTTGGAAATATTTGTAAGCGAATTTCCAGCTCTAAAAATGGTTCAAATGGCTCTGAGCACTATGGGACTTTTTTTAACATCTGAGGTCATCAGTCCCCTAGAACTTAGAACTACTTAAACCTAACTAACCTAAGGACATCACACACATCCATGTCCGAGGCAGGATTCGAACCTGTGACTGTAGCGGTCGCGCGGTTCCGGACTGAAGCGCCTAGAACCGCTCGGCCACACCGGCTGGTTTCCAGCTCTAATATTTGCCTTACAATCAACCAAAACCTCCGGAGACCTTCGTTAGAAGCAGTGGTTTAGAACTACTTTTACACCAAAATAAGGATCAGCAATGTGTACAATAAAATAGAGCGTGTTGAATGCAACATACTATTTGGAACTATGAATGATTTACGCGGTGCGAGAAGCTACTTATAATTTTTACAGAAATCAGACTGCGCTCTTAAGAGAAGAACGGCATGAAAGGTAGGCAGAAATTCAGAAGGGACCAAGGCAGCAGTATAGCCTTTCACCTTATGATGTTTAATATGTATCTTGAACAAACAGTAAACGAAACCGAAAAGAAATAAGCAAAATGATTTAATGTTCCCATAGAAGGAGCAAAAACGTTAACGTTTGCCGAGGGCATTTCAGTTATAGCACAAGCAATCTTCCAAGAAGATCAGTTGAACTGGTTGGGTAATCTCTTAAGAGTGGGTTATGACACGAATATCTGTGCTGGTGTAACCTGTCGCTAGCACACAAGTCGGCAAATATATAGCGCGAAGCTCGATTGTAGGGGCTGGATCAAGCGCGTATCACGTGAGAGGGCAGACTCACCGAAAAGCAACGCCTTCTCGACAGCCTGTATTTAGGCCGCCGGCACTGACTGGAGAGTCCAGTCATTCGTCATTAGTTTTTTCGCTTGCAGAAAAAGCCAGAACAGACGTACCGTCAGTGGCACACAGAATTAACGGGCATGACTAGGTTCGAATCCTGCCTCGGGCGTCGATGTGTGTGATGTCCTTAACTTAGTTAGGTTTAAGTAGTTCTAAGTCTATTGGACTGATGACCTCAGATGTAAAGTCCTAGTGATTAGAGCCATGTTAGAGCCATATTCAAGCAGTTTGTTTACAACGGCATAAAAACGGCAATTTTCCCAGTTTCGAGAAAAACCAAGTTCGTGCGCGTCAGTGAACGCTGTCTTTTCAAAACCTACAACAGATTCTGACAAAAGTAAGATTAAACTTGTGGCTCCTTCTCGTCCTTGTGTTGTGCAATGTCGTTCTAACAAACTATTTGTCTCGTTACGCATTACTGACCGTCGTGTAAACTTTCAGTTTGACACGGGTGCCTCCGTAACTTTGCTTAATTGTGCCACGTACGAACAGTTAGGCTCACCACGCCTTTCAAAATCTAGCAAACACCTCACTGCTTACAACGGGCAGGAAATTCCAGTGCTTGGACAGTGTAGTTTGCCTGCAACTTACAAATCTTACACTAGGACAGTGAATTTTACGGTGGAGAACTGAAGAGACAGTGAGAACATATTCAGATTAGATGCCTTTGATTAGTTTGGACTTAGCATTCAAGACAATGTTGTTTCAGTGACTGCTTTTAATCCAAAAGACAGTGTAGCTAGTTTTCTTGAAGAATTTCCTGAACTATTTTCAGATGAAATGGGGAAAGCTAATACCTTTGTAGCGCATCATACATTCGAAGACAATGCACAGCCTAAGCTTTTCCGGGCGCGCCCCGTTCCAATTGCTTAACGAGACAAAGTACCAAGCGAATCGAAAGAACTGCAAAATATGGTGCAATTGCTCCAATTCAAGCTAGTCAATGGGAAAGTCCTCCCATTTCGTTGCCTAAGCCATCTGGTCGCATTCGCGTTTGTGTTGACTTCAAGTCTGCAGTCAACCCATAGACAGCAGATGACACTCATCCCATACCTCGCCCTGAGGAACTCAAGGACAGGGTTGATGCAGGATGTTACTTTTCTAAGATAGATCAGCGTGATGCCTACTTGCAAATTCCATTGGATGAAGAACCACGGGAAGTGTTTGTTGTAAATATACACTTATGACTGTTCAAGAATTTGCGTTGACCTTCGACAGTGCCTCCGCACCCGTCATGTTTCACGTTATTTCGAACAGTTGACTGAAAAAGCGCCATTTTATCAAACTATATTTACGACATTGTCGTCTCAGGTCCTGCACCGGAGGAACACATTGTCAATTTGCGTACTATTTTTCGAGTGTTGTCAGAAGAAGGACGCAAGTGTATTCTCGAAAAGTGTGACTTTTTTCAAATTAAACTACAGTACTTAGGTCATGTGATAAACGGTCTGGGTGTGAAACCCCTCCAATTGTATTTGCTTGGATTCCATGACCTGTCAGTGCCTCGCAATGTGTCTGAACTGCAGTCAGTAGTAGGCAAGATGTACTACATTAGGTTCATACCGAATGCCGCTCAGATAGAGGCTCCATTGCATCGCTTGCGTCGCAGAAATGTGCCTTTCGTGTGGACCAAAGGTTGTCACGACGCATTTCAGGAACTTTGACCCTGCAGAGCAAGTAGTTCTGCAATTCGACGTTTCTTCCTACGGAATCGGCGCTGTGCTTTCACACAGAACTGGTGCACAAGACAGACCTATTGCTATTGCCCCAAAGTTGTTAACTCCAACTCAGTGCAGTTATTCATTATTTGAAAAAGAAGCTCTCGTTATTATGTATAGTGTGACCAAATTCCATCACTATTTGTACGGTCGTTAGTTCTTTTTAGTGAGAGATCAAAAGCCTGTGCAGTCCTTGTTTCATCCTCCATAGCCGGTTCCTATACGCAATGCTCAGAATTTAAAACATTGACCTCTGTTTCTTTCGCAGTATCAGTATGAAATTGTGCACAGGCCTGCAGCAAAGTATGGCAATGCAGACGCCCTGTCTCGCATTCCGGTTGCCTCAGACTGTGGTTTTGATCCCTCTGCCGCATCTTGTCGCCAAATCGATGCGCAGGACTCTGAATTGCTGGAATTTTTTCCCTTGCACTACAGAAAAATTGGACAGGCCACAGAATCAGACAAAGGTCTTCAGATTTTGTTGCATTACATTCGCACGTCTTGGCCTCGTTCATTGAACAGTACCCAGAACTCAGTTGTGCTCCGATATTTTGCATGTCGGTGTAGCCTTACAGTTCAACAGGGCGTGTTTCTAGTCCAAAATAACAGAGGATAAACGCGTGTGCTTATTCCCAAAGTGTCGCAGAAAGGTGTGTTGCGATTGTTCATCCAAGGACACTGGGGAATTTTTCGCACTAATCAGGTAGCATGACGGCACTGTACTTGGCAGGGCATGGATACCCACATTGAACAGATGACATCACGGTGTCGCGCATGTGCCGAAAACCAGTCCGCTCCGCCATAGACATCCTCAGCTCGGTCTAAGACTAAATCGTCATGGCAACGAGTGCGTGTTGACTTCGCAGGACCATTTTGAAACACTTGTTGGGTCATATGGGTAGACTCTTTTAGCAAGTTCCCATTTGTGGTGCCTATGTCTTCTACCACATCACGTAGCAACATTCAAGTGTTATCCTCCATATTTTGCATAGAATGTTTGCCAGAAATACTTGTGTCGGACAACAGACCACAGTTCACTTTGAACAGTTTTGTGAAATAAATGACATTCGTCAGCTAACAAGGTCTCAAGTCGTCCCTTTCACCCCCGCCCCTCCCTCCGGCGCAACGGAGAAGCAGAACGAATCGTACGCACTTTTAAACAACAGATGACCAAGCTTCGCACCAGCCACACACGGGAGCAGGCGCTGCAACCCTTTCTCGCCTTCTTTCGCTCCCACAAACGAGACGGACCTTCCGCATAGCAGGCGTCATCTAACGCTGCTACACTTGCTACGTCCACTGCTGCAACCGGCGCCGCCAATGGTCCGCAAGTATCGCTTTGTGCCGCGCGATCTTATTTTCAGGGTTTATGACAACTGTGGGCTCTGGGAGAGAGGCGTGATCCAGGAACACATTGGCTCTTTTTTGTACTTGATTACAGGTCCCGATAATTTGCAGCGCTGCCACCAGAACCAAAATCGTGCGTGCCATTTGCCCCGTGATTCTGCCGCCTTTCTTCCCCCAGATTGACAGCCTCACGGGACCACGTGACCCTCGCAGCAGCCCGCTGGTGCCACGAAGGCGCCCCAGGAGGTCGTTGATCCCTCGTCCACTCCGTCCACGCCCGCCGACCCGATGGACATGGATCCGTCGTCACCGTCGCTGTCATCGCCCCAGGACACGCCCTCAAGCCTGGACATGTGACCTGGCAGAAGTTTTCCGGAGGATCTCTACATCGAGCGTCCAGCGTCCTCCGCCCCCCCCGCCCCGCGCTAGCCCCATCCCCGTTGTCGTTCACATCCTCCCTACTTGGCAATGGTTCAGCATTTCGGGGGGGGGGGGGAGGAATGTGCTGGTGTAAGCTGTCGCCAGCACACCGGTGGCAAAGCCGTGGCGCCAAGATCGATAGTAGGCGCTGGTTCAAGCGCGCCTATCACGAGAGAGGCCAGAGACACACCGACAAGCAACAAGCTGCCAACGCCCTCTTGACAGCAAGCATTTAAGTCAGTGCCACCGACCGGAGGACCCAGTCACTCAATCGTCTCACTGACTCGTTCATCCAGTTGGAGTCTGTCAGTATACTCGCGGAGTGGGCGCAGTTCATCGCAGGTTACGACAATACATACGGACCCAATTAGTTTCTATAGCGGGACTAGCAGTGAGAGTTAAGTTCGTAATAGCAAGATTACCGATATTGTCTGCAAGAGGACTATTACTGACGAGCTTGTACCGCAACACATGGACTCTATTCAAGTTAAGGGGCCCACACCCTGCCTATCTAACCCATGTTAATTTAGGTAAGTATTTGACCCATTTCTGAAAAAGCTATTTGCTGCAGGACCTTAATATTTTTACTGTATGTTACATGATGCTAATAGAGTCAGCTGTACTAAAATCTACTTTATCCATTCTATAGTTTTTAAGAAACACTTTTTTTAATTTATTAACAAAAAATATTAAGTTTTTTCTGCAGAAAATATTTTTTGTGAACTTCCTAATGGGAGAATATTAATGAATGTAGTACCACAGATGGTTTTTTATGTTATGCAGAGAATCTGAAAATTTCATTCATTTATCTATGATAGTTTCTGATATAATGGGACATACATACTGAAAATTTTAGTTTGTGGGAAAACTTACTTTAAACAAAAAACTTTTGAAATTTGTTCGTTGCAGTTAATTAAAACTGTCCTGCTGCATATGGTGGCCCTTCTTTGGCCTCTAGAAGGTCTTACAGCTTCTTTTTCACCTTACTGCATGTTTGTCTTGCTTTCTTCCCCATATTAGATGCAGACCTGTTTGCATCAGCTATCCTCATTTTATCGCAGTGTTGCAGCCCAGTGATCATATTTTCACCAGGATTTTTCCCAGCTTTTTCAGTACCCAACACTTTCCAATATTACCACAATTGAATGTAATAACAGCATCATAAACTCCTAGTTTCATTGCATGCATGCCTACAAATACAGTTTTAGGAAGGCGGTTCCAAATTATGCTGTTGAAACATTCATTTGTGATCTGTGTCTGCCCATGAAGACATTTCCTTGGAAGGTCAGGATGAGCCAAGTCTCTGAAAATAGGTTTAATTGCTGTAATAACAGCAGCAGGAAGAGAATGCTGGTGAGAATAAGATTCTCCAGTTACCTGAGCCCTATTGTATTTGCACCACGAATTTTCTCCTCGTGGACACAATCCATGGCATGGCTTATCATCAGTAGAGGACTTATGGAAGAATATGGCCCAAACATCTCTCTTCATTGCCTCCACATTTTCTTTATTTCTCCTAATTGCCTGCCCATAGTATACCTGCACGTTTTCTATAACAACTACTCGCAATCACACTTGAACAAAACCAACCGCGTGTTTGAAAGTGTGTTGTTTACAAACAGCAGAAAGAAAAGAATACCGGACGTTGCATTCCAAGGATAGCCAACATACTCGGGAGTTAAAAAAAATCCATAACATGCAATGTGAGGGATATAAAGATCTAAAATATATGCAGAAAAGTGGGTGACAGAAAAGTGGGCGTGGCACATAAGCATACGTGGTAGAAAAATGCTCTTTAAACATCCGAAACAAATTTTTTTCAGCAAAATCTTTTTCAGAGTACTTAAATGAAACCTAAATTTATCTAAATATGATGAAAACCGGAAACCGATTTTGCTACCTAAACCACGGTGTGGTTCCCTAAGTTAAGTAAATGTTAATGTAAATAAAGAACCATATCAATCCACGAGGGCATTTTCGTTCTAGAGCGGCTCTAGGCGCTTCAGTCCTGAACCGTGCGACTGCTACGGTCGCAGGTTCGAATCCTGCCTCGGGTATGGATGTGTGTGATGTCCTTAGGTTAGTTAGGTTTAAGTAGTTCTAAGTTCTAGGGGACTGATGAGCTTAGAAGTTAAGTCCCATAGTGCTCACAGCCATCAAATAACGCCAAATATGGAGTCACTCGGACATCCAAAATTAAACACATAATCAGTATATAATATATCTAACGTATTTAACATTTAACGCATTTCAATCAAATGTCTGATACTGCTGTTATGTACATACTAATAAGTGTATAATGTGATACGTGAAACAACACTGCACCTGCCAATTTTTCATTTTCCAGTCACTTCTTATGCTTGCTTGACGCCACTTTTGTACTCCCCTTACTTTTCAACTAGTCTAGACAGAATATATTCTGTGTTTACCAGCGGAAGTTGTTCTTTATTTATGTAATGTCGTTTAAAGGACGATAGTTTAGTGATCAAAATCGATGACCCGACGGCCATGAAGTGAAACGTTTTCAAGGAGATAAAGCTAGTAAATTTCGTGCCTGCGTAGGCGGATTTTACGGAGCTGTCTTGTGGGTGGGCAACTTTGATGGATCTGCCGTTCGCGTGGGTGGCTGTGACGTGTCTTTTGTGCGTAGGCAGGCTTTATTGGTTCGCGCTGTGCGTGGGCGCGAAGAGGAGCTGTGGATCGTGGAGGCTTCCAGTGACAATAACTTCAGCATCCACAGTCGAGGTCGTTAACGGGGGCTTGTGCGGTGGCGCAGCTGTTTCAGAGAGAGAGAGAGAGAGGGTGGGAGGGGACGAAGTGGTAATATTGTACAGCGTGCAATGCCTCATCGTCGAGACAATGTTTTGGATTAAATTCGAGACCACTCGGCCGGGTCAGGCCTTGTTACATTGTGAGATCACTGATGAGAACGGTAAGCTCGCCCCTTTCTACCCTCCTGGGGCTGTTCGATACATGTAGCCTATGCGTCAACCCCTGATTTCACCCTCTCTCTTCTCTCTCATCGTTATTTAGCACACGAACACGACACAGAATTCAGGAATATATGTTATGGTGGTGTTTCAGTCATGGTGTTCGTAATGTAAACTTAAAACGTCTACCGACGAAACAGCATATGGGGTGCTCAAAGGGAAATTGTCGAGGACAAGAAACTTGGCTGTAAGAATAAATAAGAATTCGATTAAGAAATGAGTGTTGAATGTTAACGATAAGCAAAATTTTCATAAATACTCTGAAATTATATGCGAACAAGCTCTAAGTCTGAAGAAATAATTGCAATTTTTCATCATAATAGACTCCATCTACGTCTAAAGACAGACTATATCACGAAGCTGTATTTACCTCCACACGAGGTTTTTCTGCAATCGTGTGGTAGCGTAGGACAAGATTAGCTAATACTAAGCCACCTCTACACAGAGTAAGGAGGAGCAATCTACAGGCTCATACAAGATCACTTCTGTGGAATATTTCCCTGAGGCCTAGTAATCAGAAAGAACGGAGTACAATACTCGTTACTAAGAGAGATTGCAGTAAAAGTGGCACAAGTATTACAGCACCAAAAAGAAAATAATTTCGTTTATAATTCGAGAATAGCATGAGGATTGGGATATTGGAATGACAGCAGGTCCCTTTGTTAACTTTTTGTCTCTGACAGGGACAGCGTTCAAATCAAGTAAATTCTATCCTTGAAGCGTACGATTCATTTTCTTCTTGGACACTGAAGAGGACGTCGATAGTGCGGTAACTGTGACTGCGAAGAAATTTGAACGCCAGAGCATACTATTCGGTACTGTATTCATTTCAGTAACATCACTAAATGCGAAAAAAACAGAAGTAATACATATAGCAGTACACACAACCTAGGGCGAATGTAAATGTCACAAGCTATACAAATAGCCAAAAATATATCCTGGAGACATCTGGAGATTTATGGTTAAAGAAAAGGGAGAGGTAACACTGATTCGCCACAGCGAAATACAGAAAATGAAGATGGCGGAGTAGATTTTGTTGAGCTGAATGTGTTGGGATGACAAGCCTAGATAGTTGAAACTTATGTTGACCTCAAGACTGTCGTCCACGACAGGTTGCAGCACAGTAGCTCAAATGTATCAAATGGCTCTGAGCGCTATGGGACTTAACTTCTGAGGTCATCAGTCCCCTAGAACTTAGAACTACTTAAACCTAACTAACCTAAGGACATCACACACACCTATGCCCGAGGCAGGATTCGAACCTGCGAACGTAGCGGGCGCGCGGTTCCAGACTGAACGCCTAGAACCGCTCGTCCACACCGGCCGGCTTCACAGTGACAAAGGCCAAAAGGAGCCCTAATACCCTATTTTAAGGACTAAAAGACGCACTTTTTCTTCGAAAAAAAATGCCTCCAAAATTCGAAATTAATATAAAAATGTTCAGTGTTTGATTTAAAATTCACGCCAATATTAAAAATGGCCATATATTCGATGCCGCGGGAAACTTATCTCTATCCGGCAATAATGGATTCCGCTGGCAGAAGCAGTGCGCCGATGCGACGAACATGTTTTGCAGGGATTCACAAGCTTCCTGACACTGTCTCCCTCCCGACCTGCCATCACAAACCCAGAACATTGTCTAGCCTATTATGCGTCATTGCAGTCTACAGTGTACTTGAACTGAGAATGATTTGTGTTATCGGTGACAGTATAATAATTTTGTTAGCAGCTAGTTGTGCAATGGGAAAAAATTAATGGTTGTGGTGTGCGTACTGTAAGACCTTCGGTACACACACCATCAGATTATTTGACTTGTCGCTCTAACGTAGTACGCGAGTGGCAGCAATATGTCTCGTGGTCTTATCGTGGCGTGCTTATCTTCTGCCGTTAGGTCAGACGATAGAAATGCCACTTGCACGCTTAGAGTAGCAGATTGACGGTGACCAACTTTAAACAGAACTTGATTAATTTTCACACATATTTATTAAAATAATAACAAGCATAAAATTACTTAACTTGGTTCTGGATGCTATTTACAATTGACCATCTGAAGTTCCTTTGGTATTGGTACATTAATCTTATTCTCACATATCTCTGATACTTGACAAAGTGTCTATTCATATATATTCATGGCTATATACAGGAGTATGGTAATCTTATTAGGTTCAGACTGAAACTTGACTACAGACTAATGCAGACTAATGCAGACTGACTAATCAGAGGTCTGTACACTCGTTATAATACCTCGCGCATTCATGTATCACTGCACCATTGTGATCCGCGAGGAGAAAAGGTTCTACGTTAGCAGCAATCTCATTGGCTGCGTTACATATTAATACGCGGATCGGCGGAAGTAGAATTTGGTCCGTCTCTAAGACAGCGCCATCTCGTAGTGCGGAGACGGACGAGCGCTGCGTCTGCGCTGTTGTGCTTAGCGGGCCGCGCTCTAGTGGGAAAGTTGTGTATGCGCTGACAACGCGGAACTATGTACACAACAAAGGTAATCGTATCACGCCGGATATAAAACGAAAGGAACAGCATACGCAGGAGAACATGCAAACAGAGTAACTGAGCGGCATTTTGGCCATTCAGCAACAGAAAAAGTCGTTCGCGATTGGTGGGTTAGTACAGAAGAACTGAAAAAAAATCAGAAAGACTCAATGTGCAAATAGAGGACTGAATACAAATTGGCCAAAACTACAAGTTGTCCTATTGAAATGGATTGAAGGGCACCAAATACAAGATCGCTGCAGTGGAACTTAGCAGACTTTGAAGGTGGGATTGGCTGATGTTACAGGTTTATGAATCGTCCTGGACTTAGCACGCACAGAGCGAGATGGCGCAGTTGCTAGCACACTGGACTCGCATTCGGGAGGACGACGGTTCAATCCCGTGTCCGGCATTCCTGATTTAGGTTTTCCGTTATTTCGCTAAATCGCTCCAGGGAAATGCTGGGATGGTTTTTTCGAAAGGGCACGGCCGACTTCCTTCCCCGTCCTTCCCTAATCCCCCAAAATAACCCAGCTCAACTTAGCATGCGAACAGAGAGTAAAATATCTCAGAAAATGCCACAAGAATATGAAGAGAAAATGTTATCTTTGCGTCGCTTTATTATTCAACATCGAAAGAAAACAAGTGTGGAACTACGTAAGCCAGATGGCGAGTGTGGGTGAAACTCCTCTGACATTTGATGGCCAAGTAACAGAAAGGTTGCCATGAAATGTTCTGTAACAGTCCTAACTATAAAAAAAAAAAAAAAAAAAAAAAAAACAAGTGGACATGAACATATGCACTACACTGTTGTCCCTTCATGCTGTCCTGACGTTACTAAACTTAATCCAATGATCATTTTGAAACTCAGAACAATGCCAAAACCTTCTGAAATCCCGCCAGAAGTTGTTGTTCACGCACATGTGAAGGGCTGGATGGACGACGCTGTATGAAATTAAGGATTAACAGAGATTGGGAGAGAAGGAAAGGCGCTTTATTGAAGATGAGCTCTCTTCTTTTGCTAGATCAGTTTAGAAGTGATTTGAAAAAATCTGTGAAAGAGAAATTGAGGCAGTGAAATATAGAGATTGCTGTTATTCCGGCAGGACTTACTTAACAATGGCAACCTCCAGATGTCTCGATAAGTAAATAATTAAAAGTTTATATGAGAGAGGAATGTAACGAATGTATGATGGATGAAACCCAACATCAATTCGCGCCAAAGGGAGCTTTAAAACGACCTACAATCGAAGAAATGTGTCATTGGATGAAACAGTCGTGGTCTAGAGTGAGAGAAGACATTATTGTTAAATCTTTCAAGAAGTGTGGCATAAGTAACGCTCTCGATGGCAGTAAAGAGGACAACGATGGTGACGAAGAAAATTCAAGATGACGATTTTCAGGGATTTTAAAGGTCAGTTCGGTTTTATAAACCAAGAATTTTTTTAGTCTGGCTTTGCGATCTAATAATAAGAACATTAAAAATGTTTTTTGTTGTTAAAAATAACCATGGTGGTAGTGCATATGAAGTCATGAAGGCAACTTCAAAGTAGAAACACGTACACTGCTGTTGGCGGCACGCATTGCAAAACAGTAGAAAGTTTGAAACATCAGCAGAAGTCATCGCATCTGACCTATTCAACTTCGTTGATTTCTTTCGGATTACAGATACACTATGCTTGTGCCGGAGGTCAGAACCCTGGCGGTATTGTCCTGTAGTTGAGTGCAATTATGGAAGAACCGGGACCTTTATTAGTAATAAGTAATTAGTTGTTATATTAATAAATTTAAGCAGTGTTCTTCTCATAACTAAGCAATTAGCTATGAATTATCCTTCAAATAGTTACCAAATGAAATAATACAATAATAGTTATTACAAATAATATACGGCTGATTTCTGCTTTAACTTCTAGGTAGCAGGCTTCTACAAATAACTACGAAGTAGTATATGTTACATTCAATGTGTAAACTTCCGCCATAATAAAAGTGTGTGTGAAAAAGAATCATTCGATTATGCACCTTTGTATTTCTGAAACTGATAAATGTATACAATGAATTTCGTTTTTTGATGAACGGGAAACTCAAAAATTCTTTTTTCAATATGGCCCCATTGAGATGCATGGCATATGTCACCGCGGTATTCAAATTGTTCCCACACTGCAGCGAGCATGTCTCTGCTCGACGACCCTTCTTGCAGACTGGGACTACCTGTGCTCTTTTCCAATCATTTGGAACCTTCCGTTCCTCTAGAGACTTGCGGTACACGGCTGTTAGAAAGGGGGCAAGTTCTTTCGCGTACTCTACATGTGTAGAATCGAATTGGTATCCAGTCAGGTCCAGGGGACTTTCCTCTGTTGAGTGATTTCAGTTGCTTTTCTATTCCTCGGACACTTATTTCGATGTCAGTCATTTTTTCGTTCGTGCGAGGATTTGGAGAAGGAACTGCACTGCGGTCGTCCTCTGTGAAACAGCTTTGGAAAAAAGTGTTAAGTATTTCAGCTTTACACGTGCCATCCTATGTTTCAATGCCATTTTCATCCCAGAGTGTCTGGATATGCTGTTTCGATCCACTTACTGATTTAACGTAAGACCAGAACTTCCTACGATATTCTGTCAAGTCGGTACATAGAATTTTACTTTCGAATTCACTGAACGCTTCACGCATAGCCCTTCTTACGCTAACTTTGACATCGTTTAGCTTCTGTTTGTCTGAGAGGTTTTGGCTGCGTTTAAATTTGCAGTGAAGTTATCTTTGCTTTCGCAGTAGTTTCCTAACTTTGTGAGGGACGGGAAAAACCCACCGTGGTTCAACAACAGTTTTACTCGGCACGTACCTGTCTAAAACGCATTTTACGATTGCCTTGAACTTTTTCCATAAACACTCAACATTGTCAGTGTAGGAACAGAAATTTTCGTTTTGATCTCTTAGGTAGTCTGAAATCTGCCTTCTATTACTCTTGCTAAACAGATAAACCTTCCTCCCTATTTTTATATCCTATTTACTTCCATAGTCAGGGATGCTGCAACGGCCTTATGATCACTGATTCCCTGTTCTGCGCTTACAGAGTCGAAAATTTCGGGTCTGTTTACTATCATTAGGTCCAAGTAAGCCAGCTGATCAAGAACCATTATACCCGGAGACCGGCAAGGGCAGTGAGGCATTGTGGCACTGTCTCTCTAGTGAATGGAACCTGTCTGTGGGCAAGTAATTGGGACATCTTTAGAGACTTTTCTGTTCCTCCCGAAGACTGTAACACAGATGACATCCAAGGGAATGTTTCTCACCACGTCTAATTACAAACTGAACTTTGCGACTAAACCTACGAGAAATTTACTCTCCGAGGACATGGTTGGCACTGGCCAACTCCCATGTTAATAACATGTTTGTGACAGGGCACAGAGCGCATGTGAACACCCATGGAACCTACAACGACTTCTTCACTGTGGCATATCTAGGCAACTGTAACCACGCCCCTGTTTAACAACTGATCGAGTTGCACAGAGAGCAACATGGGGAAGATACTGGTACAAATGCAGAAGGATACTCGATAATGGTGACAGGTGCCTGATTACCGCTGCAGGACACTGCACGGCGTCATTCGCGAATATTATATTAATGGATGTTGAACGCTGCAGCTACTCAACATTTTTGCTGGTTTATTAGAAGAATTAAGGAGGAAAGGATAAATTTGTGACATATCTCGTCGGAATTGAAATTCTAAGAGCGGTGTGTCTGGAAAACCGCTTAAAACACCGATGCCGATCCTCATAAACATGAATGTGTCTTAAATGTTTCGGGTAAACCATGCGACTTTAATCTTGCGTGAGTGAAAGAGAATATGTGCCTCACTTCTCTTGCAAGAGAGTATTATACCAAGTCCACACAACGAAAAAACACCATCGTCTTTGGCGTCGTCTATCGCTGAAGACATTAACAATGATCTGCTTGTTAGTGTAACGAGACACAATGGACATTTACAAATGAGGGTGCATTTATATTTCTACACCTCATTACATGGTTTGAATATTACGTTAAGATCAATGTCATTAAAGTGCAGTCGTATTTCTCATTTTGTTTGCAATTATCGATCCAGAAGGAGGAAGGACATTGTGATAAACTGGTGACATCCACTGACTTGAAACTGAATGGAAAAAAGAACACATTGACACCGGTGTGTCAAACCCACCATACTTGCTCCGGACACTGCGAGAGGGCTGTACAAACAATGATCACACGCACGGCACAGCGGACACACCAGGAACCGCGGTCTTGGCCGTCGAATGGCGCTAGCTGCGCAGCATTTGTGCACCGCCGCCGTCAGTGTCAGCCAGTTTGCCGTGGCATACGGAGCTCCATCGCAGTCTTTAACACTGGTAGCATGCCGCGACAGCGTGGACGTGAACCGTATGTGCAGTTGACGGACTTTGAGCGAGGGCGTATAGTGGGCATGCGGGAGGCCGGGTGGACGTACCGCCGAATTGCTCAACACGTGGGGCGTGAGGTCTCCACAGTACATCGATGTTGTCGCCAGTGGTCGGCGGAAGGTGCACGTGCCCGTCGACCTGGGACCGGACCGCAGCGACGCACGGATGCACGCCAAGACCGTAGGATCCTACGCAGTGTCGTAGGGGGCCGCACCGCCACTTCCCAGCAAATTAGGGACACTGTTGCTCCTGGGGTATCGGCGAGGACCATTCGCAACCGTCTCCATGAAGCTGGGCTACGGTCCCGCACACCGTTAGGCCGTCTTCCGCTCACGCCCCAACATCGTGCAGCCCGCCTCCAGTGGTGTCGCGACAGGCGTGAATGGAGGGACGAATGGAGACGTGTCGTCTTCAGCGATGAGAGTCGCTTCTGCCTTGGTGCCAATGATGGTCGTATGCGTGTTTGGCGCCGTGCAGGTGAGCGCCACAATCAGGACTGCATACGACCGAGGCACACAGGGCCAACACCCGGCATCATGGTGTGGGGAGCGACCTCCTACACTGGCCGTAGACCACTGGTGATCGTCGAGGGGACACTGAATAGTGCACGGTACATCCAAACCGTCATCGAACCCATCGTTCTACCATTCCTAGACCGGCAAGGGAACTTGCTGTTCCAACAGGACAATGCACGTCCGCATGTATCCCGTGCCACCCAACGTGCTCTAGAAGGTGTAAGTCAACTACCCTGGCCAGCAAGATCTCCGGATCTGTCCCCCATTGAACATGTTTGGGACTGGATGAAGCGTCGTCTCACGCGGTCTGCACGTCCAGCACGAACGCTGGTCCAACTGAGGCGCCAGGTGGAAATGGCATGGCAAGCCGTTCCACAGGACTACATCCAGCATCTCTACGATCGTCTCCATGGGAGAATAGCAGCCTGCATTGCTGCGAAAGGTGGATATACACTGTACTAGTGCCAACATTGGGCATGCTCTGTTGCCTGTGTCTATGTGCCTGTGGTTCTGTCAGTGTGATCATGTGATGTATCTGACCCCAGGAATGTGTCAATAAAGTTTCCCCTTCGTGGGACAATGAATTCACGGTGTTCTTATTTCAATTTCCAGGAGTGTATATTGGAAACTTAATCGTAGAATCATAAAGGAAGCCAAACCCGTCTGGGGTGGTTCTTTAGTGAGGAAATATGGACTGAACATGTTGTGTATGAGGTAGAAGTATGGGCCTCCTGTTAAAAGGGTGCCCTGGCTGAGTCACACAATTTGACACAGTCTGATCACGAGGTGTGGCCATTAATTGCACGCGTTGATCACGTAGGCTGACGTGAGGATCAATGATCTATACTTGACGGGAGGTATCTGGAACATATTAGGTGATTAGAAAGTTAGGCAGGAGTACAATTAAATACTTAGCTTTAATTCAGCATCAGCGGTGCACGTCGATCTTGACTTTCTACAATAATATTTACAGGTGCAGTTATAGACTGAATTGTGAATACTTCTTTACAATTCTAATTGCTTCACACATATACAGGGCGTTACAAAAAAGAACGGCCAAACTTTCAGGAAACATTCCTCACACACAAAGAAAGAAAATATGTTATGTGGACATGTGTCTGGAAACGCTTACTTTCCATGTTAGAGCTCATTTTATTACTTCTCTTCAAATCACATTAATCATGGAATGGAAACACACAGCAACAGAACGTACCAGCTTGACTTCAAACACTTTGTTACAGGAAATGTTCAAAATGTCCTCCGTTAGCGAGGATACATGCATCCACCCTCTGTCGCATGGAATCCCTGATGCGCTGATGCAGCCCTGGAGAATGGCGTATTGTACCACAGCCGTCCACAATACGAGCACAAAGAGTCTCTACATTTGGTACCGGGGTTGCGTAGACAAGAGCTTTCAAATGCCCCATAAGTGAAAGTCAAGAGGATTGAGGTCAGGAGAGCGTGGAGGCCATGGAATTGATCCACCTCTACCAATGCATCTGTCACCGAATCTGTTGTTAAGAAGCGTACGAACACTTCGACTGTAATGTGCAGGAGCTCCATCGTGCATGAACCACATGTTGTGTCGTACTTGTAAAGGCACATGTTCTAGCAGCACAGGAAGAGTATCCCGTATGAAATCATGATAACGTGCTCCATTGAGCGTAGGTGGAAGAACGTGGGGCCCAATCAAGACATCACCAACAATGCCTGCCAAACGTTCACAGAAAATCTGTGTGGATGACGTGATTGCATAATTGCGTGCGGATTCTCGTCAGCCCACACATGTTGATTGTGAAAATTTACAATTTGATCACGTTGGAATGAAGCCTCATCCGTAAAGAGAGCATTTGCACTGAAGTGAGGATACACATTGTTGGATGAACCATTCGCAGAAGTGTACCTGTGGAGGCCAATCAGCTGCTGATAGCGCCTGCACACGCTGTACATGGTACGGAAACAACTGGTTCTCCCTTAGCACTCTCCATACAGTGACGTGGTCAACGTTACCTTGTACAGCAGCAACTTCTCTGACGCTGACATTAGGGTTATCGTCAACTGCACGAAGAATTTCCTAGTCCATTGCAGGTGTCCTCGTCGTTCTAGGTCTTCCCCAGTCGCGAGTTATAGGCTGGAATATTCCGTGCTCCGTAAGACGCCGATCAATTGCTTCGAACGTCTTCCTGTCGGGACACCTTCGTTCTGGAAATCTGTCTCGATACAAACGTACCGCGCCACGGCTATTGCCCCGTGCTAATCCATACATCAAATGGGCATCTGCCAACTCCGCATTTGTAAACGTTGCACTGGCTGCAAAACCACGTTCGTGATGAACACTAACCTGTTGATGCTACGTACTGATGTGCTTGATGCTAGTATTGTAGAGCAATCAGTGGCATGTCAACACAAGCACCGAGGTCAACATTACCTTCCTTCAATTGGGCCAACTGGCGGTGAATCGAGGAAGTACAGTACATACTGACGAAACTAAAATGAGCTCTAACATGGAAATTTAGCGTTTCCGGACACATGTCCACATAACATCTTTTCTTTATTTGTGTGTGAGGAATGTTACCTGAAAATTTGGCCGTACCTTTTTGTAACACCCTGTAGATCAATTGTCAATGTATAATCTGAATGTGGCGCCAGGCTAGATCGTAGGTACTGACTTAGCTGAAGGCTATGCTAACTAGCGTCTCTGCAATTGAGATCTCTGAAGCTATAACGAGTGAACCATTCCTATTAAAGTCGGCTGTAGAACTGGGCACTGCGCTAGCTTGACTCGTAAGACCAGCCGAGTGGCGGCGCTCGGTCTGCTAGCGTCGACAGTGGCGACTCGCGGGTCCGATGTGTACTGACGGACCGCAGCCGATTTGAAGCCTACAACCCAACCAGTGAGGTGCCTTGCGGTGACACCACAGAACATGTAGTTACCTACAGGTGCCTATGACAAACCGAAAATTGGAAGAACATGTAGAAGAACAGCACCGAGTTAGGTTATATGCTACTGCAGAATGGTTCAAGGTATTAGTCGAGTTAGTGGCACCCCCAAAAAACGGTGTTTTATTCTGAATCTGGATGTTAGTATCACTCAGTGCTGCTAGAAAAATTCGCTATACAAACACGACGTAGGTCGTTGTATCTCCCTGGAATATACTACATGACGGTCGACTTGACGGCTCGTGTGAACTACTTAATGTGGCCAACTACGTAACAGCAAGATTAACAAACATGCATGGGCAAGCAGCTTTGGCAAACATGCTTGACCGTCTATAGCAATGTTCAGGTTCCTTTACATCTGATCGATTTTCAATCAAGTGGACTTGTACAGACATACCAAAGAAACAATTATGCTTGGGCATGTGTATGAAGAATATGCCTACGTCTAGCGACATGAGGAATATCAAAAAAATATTACTGAACAAGCTTATTTACGCATATGAATGCAAGCCTCTTTCAGTAGCATTAAATCGAAAGCCTAACCGTGTCTGTAGACGAGGTACCTAACGCACGCTCGTGCAGTGGTGTTCGATCCAGAGGTAAGCAGGTTCGAATGCTGGTGGTGGTAAAAATTTGCTTAGGCATTTGGTTGGCAATGGAGGAGAGGTGTTGGCGTAAAATTCCTGATCGCCAGATTTTCAATCAGACTTTGTGCCAATGTCCAAGTTTAAACACCAAAACTGTCAGCAGTGTCTCATGAAGTGAGGGCGTGTGACACTGTTGACGGTGATCAGTCCGTCGGATGGGGGAGTTAAGCTTGGCGGCCTCCTTGGTGCTACTCGCGATGAGTAGACTATGTCCCAGCACCTGATTTCAGCCTCTCCCTTTTTTTGTCATCATCATCATCATCATCATCATCATCATACAATTCAAGCATTACACTACATTCCACACACACACACACACAGACACACACATAATGTAACATTTATTGTAATGGAGCATGTTACAAATAAATAAACAATGAGAATCTAAGGGCAAATCACTTAAGTCAAACATGGTTGCTGTATATGTTATACCTAATAAAAAGAACACAGTTGATCCTGTCCCAAACAAACATGTATTTATTAAAACGTTATATTCTACCACAATCAACGACAGGAAAGATAAAAAACCGGTGGTGAAGTACACAAGTAAAGTTTAAGTCTGTGTATTTGAAGTCTTTACAGCCCCTTTAGCACAAGAGAAGTCGTTATGTTGGTGACAGTTCTTAGCGTGTTGTTAACAGTTTTCTGTCACGATTGCATCCAGCCTCTTGATCGAAGATGTTACGAGTAACGTGAGGCTCAAATTTGTTTCTCAGTTTAAGCTGAAAATATTGTGGACTGGCAAGACAGCCAATCCACAGTGACGGGTAACCGAAAGCCACGCGCTTAAACTCACGCAGGCTGGCGTGAGGTCTGAAACAGGATACGTAATGAATGCTATAAAGAAAAGTACGTAGCTACTGGAATACTTAACTTTAATCCATCATTTGAATACATCGTTCTGGACGGTACGTTCAAGACTATAAACTGTTAATGGCGCCTGGCTAGTTCGTAGCCATTGACTTAGCTGAAGGCTATTCTAACTATATTCTCTGCAAATGAGAAAGGCTTCGTCAGTGTTGCATCGCTAGCTAAGTCGTCCGTACAACTGGGGCGAGTGCTAGTAAGTCTCTCGAGACCTGCCGTGTGGTGGCGCTCGGTCTGCGATCACTGACAGTCGCGACACGCGGGTCCGACGTGTACTAATGGACCGCGGCCGATTTAAAGCTACCACCTAGCAAGTGTGGTGTCTGGCGGTGACACCACAGAAACTATTATACTAATCATGGGTATATACCTCTAGTTCTGACTGATTTAACGTTAGAACATTTTTTTGTTTCATTAAATGGTTTTTACCCAACATATCGCGCTTCGTCTTCCGGTTTTTCCTCACATCATAATGGCAATGCCGGCAAAAACTAACAAATCGTCTTTGCTCGAGTTCCAAGTAGTCGAAGCACAAACTAATGCTCTTAAAAGCATGCTTGGAGTGGATGGAGAGAAAGCGTATTTGTGCATTCTTGCACGAAAAGCTTGATCATGCGTACTTGTCAAGGTCACAGATACGTGGTTGGCCACCACTATGGCGCTAGATTTATTAACACCGTTTGGTACATCTGTGACTTCTCTGGATCATATGCTACACTTGTAAGGATCGTGACAAACGTATTGTGTCCGAAAATCAGATTGTATCTGAGCGGATGTAGCAGGCTACAGCTCTTGCCTGCAGAGAAAAACACATTCACATCATCCTGCTTTTTAAAAACCTTTATATTTTTCAAAAGGTAATGACAATATGTCGCAGATATGAGTTGCTTGTTACTACTTCAAGGCAGATGTTTTCGAATATGCTGGCATAGTTCTTATTTTATTGAACTCATCCACTGAAATCCACCCACTGAAGTTACGACTCAACAGTATCACAGACTGCGTGCCTGTTTAATTTATCTAAGGCTTAGCACTAACGAAGGGTGCCCTGGAGTGTTTCTTACGTAGGACAGTGTTCGCCCCATATCGCTCATATTGTCTGTGTCCAAGTTTCAGCAGCCGAGCAGGTGACCTACAATGCCTGCAACACGAGCTTGAAAGCGATCCGTCCAGGTGCTCATAGAACAGATACTTTTTCCTGTAGTAGCGAGGATACCGCTTGGTCATGACCATATCTTTAATATAGTCTTGTCAGGTTGACGTCCAGTACAAGCTAGTGTCAGTTTGAGCTCCCATATCAAGAAATTTACCATTTAAATATTTATTAGGACATAAACGAAAATGTATGTCATGCACAGCGTATTTTATATGTATAACGTGACATTTTAACTATTGATAAAATCTACTCCTAAACTTGACGGCGATAGATATGAAAAAGAGATGAAATGTGGCAGTTTCAAAGCGTTGGAAAACTTGGAATGCACATACACCAAAACCAACTGCTATTGTCTCCCAAACCATTGACAATCTGTTGAGTCTTGTTTCTGCTGCTAAAACTTTTACAATGCATACCCCGTTTTTCATCAGTGATTTTAACTTGCTTTCTCTTTCCTGGGTACCATCCTTTTAATATCCTTTCAGTCGAACGCGCCTTTGAGTAGACACAATCGTTTTACCGCCTTACGTTATAAAAGAGACAAACAAATATAGGTATCGGGGTGGTAAAGCGGGTAACGATAGTTAAGCAAGTTGTCATGTAATGTCGTAGACTGTCTTCTTGGAATGCACTTCAAAAATTTCATTTCAAGAGACATGAAAGTATGTGCCGTAGTTGTCTATGTTCTGTAGCTGAAACATCTTAATCCTCCTTACCTGTACATTCAGTAGAAGTTGGTGTCTTTATTTGTCAGTGTTGTTACACCTCGTAATGCTGAAAAGCACAGGGTGAATCCCCTAAAACTTGCACCACATATATTGCGGCAATGGAAAGGGCTATTGATGTGCGTTTCCCACAGAACTGACTTTAGTCAAGGGCTTGTGTTGTCAGCCAATAAACATATTGTAACAATACTTATAAAGTGTATTTTTTGTGCAAACATACACTGTTTTAAACGGAATAATTCCTATTGACATTAAAACACTAAAAATAGGGTAAATTAGAATGTCTGTCGTGTTCTTTGCAGGATTCTAGTGCAAGTCGCTTACGAGACATCGCATTTTGAAATGTTCCCACACAGACACTTATACAATGCAGCACACACTAAAAAACAAAACAAGTGCATACTCTAGTTGTGTGGATTCTGACCAATAAAGAGACAAATGACCATCACAAGTTGTGTTGAAAACGACTATATTCAGCAGCAACACATGCAACGATTCTGGTACGGAACGACTGCTGCAAACTTGCTAACATTTCAGCGGAGATGTCAGAGCAGGCTACAGTAATACGTCGTTGCATATTATCGAGTATAATTGTATGTATTTGTAGACAGCGTACGTCAGTTTTCCCCTCACAAAAAACTCTACAGGCGTCAAATCAGGGGAACGAGCTGGTCAAGGTACAGGTCCTCTGAGTCCAAGCCAACTATTTGGAAATAATTCGTGAAGACGTGCTGTAGTACTTCATCCACTATCAGCTGGACAACCATCGTGTTGGTGTCACAGGTTCCTTCTGTCTGCAGAGGATCCTCTTCTAGCATCCATGGAAGATGGTCTGTTAGGAGGCTGTGATACTTGTGGGAGTTCAGTGTTCTGTCTATAAAAAACGGGTCTATGAGCTGACAGTTCACTATCCCACTCCACACTCTTACACTCTATGGACGCTGACGTTCCACCTGTCGAAGCCAACGCGGATTGTCATCAGACTAATAGTGCATGTTTCGGTGTTTTACCTGGCCGTGACTGGTAAATGTGGGTTCATCACTAAACAACACACATGTTACATCTGGAGTATCCTGTCTTAATGTCCATGTACAGAAGTTAACACGATTCTCATAATCGTTTCCATGTTGCTTTTGATGGAGAGGAATTTGACAGGGATGGAACCTATGTCGATGGAGAGTGCATAGACACTTGCCTACGCATTCCACTTCCTCGTGCGATTGCTCGGGAGTTAAAGCGTGGTTCAAGTGCAACAACAGCTACAATATTAATTTCCTCTTTTTATATCGTCACTTTTATCCTTCTGTTACGTTGTCTAGGTGTTACGCTACCATTCTCTCAGGAGGCACCGCCTTGCTGTAACACTGGCCGTGTGGGCGGGAGAGTTTGCGTGGTCCAGTGAAGCAAGAAGCTATGCCGGCGGTAGTGTAGCTACTGGCAGGTCCAACCTAGCGGAACAGATCTCATCAAAGGAGCCATACTAACAAGGGGAGGCCGCCAATTGTGAAATTCAGATTCGATTCATACTGCGCATAATAAAAGCTCATGGCCAGAGGTGTACTGTGGCAAAGCACCAAGATGCACTTCTCAGCCGTTGTCGAGAAAATCGACAGTTAAAAGAAACCGTTGCGGTGAAATACTCTCTACGATTAGTAATTCTCTACAGCGTCGTGGCGCAGCGGCAAGCGCTCTGGTTCGATATAATTCCCGGCAATCAGTTGCAACAATTATGCATATAATAAGTTGTTGAAAGTCGTTTGTCGTGGAAAAACTGGCGACTTCGAACATCATTATGTTTTCCGCAAACAAAGTTGTATTTCACAAATGTTATTAATTGTTTTCATAATGTTAACCACGCATAGTTAACGGAAGACGTAGAAACCATATTCCGAAACGAATACGTATAGCGTAAGTCAAACGTTCGAATTAGAATAGAGACCCCACGAACACAAATTTGCTGTGGCAGGTATGAAATATAAACTCCGTTACTCGCTCGTTACACTTGAATGACAGATGTTGAATGGGCCGAAACGAGTCGCCGCATAACAGCGTAGTTGCCTGCTAACTTCGAAAGAAGGTAGATGCGGTCCCTAGCGCAACTTATAACATTGTCGAAAATCAGTGCGGACGGGAGAGCTTTGGTACACCCTGCTAAGAAAAACGGAAAAATGGAGGCGGTACAACTGGAGAGCGATCCGCCTTCACCATCATGCATAAGCAATTCATTAATATATATATATATGACCGAGCGAGGTGGCGCAGTGGTTAGCACAATGGACTCGCATTCGGGAGGACGACGGTTCAATCCCGTCTCCAGCCATCCTGATTTAGGTTTTCCGTGATTTCCCTAAATCGCTTCAGGCAAATGCCGGGATGGTTCCTTTGAAAGGGCACGGCCGATTTTCTTCCCAATCCTTCCCTAACCCGAGCATGAGCTCCGTCTCTAATGGCCTCCTTGTCGACGGGACGTTAAACACTAACCACCACCACCATATATATATTTGAATTACAAAAAACTAATAATAAAAAAAATTGCATGGCGAGAGATTCGATCCGGCGACCTTCGGATTACGAACCCGAGCGCTTACCGCTGCGCCACGACGTTGTAGAAAATTACTAATCGTCGAGAGTATTTCACCGCAACGGTTTTTTTTAACTGTCGATTTTCTCGACAACGGCTGAGAAGTGCATCTTGGTGCTTTGCCACATTACAACTCTGGCCATGAGCTTTTATTATGCGCAGTATGAATCGAATCTGAATTTCACAATTGGCGGCCTCCCCTTGTAAGTGTGACTTACAACGACCCGTCTTTCTTTCCTTTCCTTACCCATCCCTCCTTCCTACCACCACAACCTGTCTCAGGGGCCCGAAAAGCCTCAGCAGTTTTTGTGTCGAAGCTATCAGGGACCGTGTGATTGTTGTTGTGCAGGAACATTCACACATTAAGAAATACACGTATAACCGTCTTTTGGAGGACAATACCATCAGCCCAATACAGGACAACCCTGCGGTGATCGGCATGATCCTACTGGAGGAGGACTGTGTAGTCTGGAAGCTCTTAGTGACAAACCGGCACATATGCGGCATGCGTGTGATCGCCGTTTTACTCGAGATGGCCGTAGAGTAATTCGTGTGCTGCATCTCTGCCTGAGCAGGCCTATTCAGCATTCACTCTGTTCACGCCGCATGGGGCTAACCAACCAACTACCTGACTGGATTGCCGCGTCCAGAGGGTACACCATATGCGGTCGAAACAAAAAGATGAAGTAATGTTCGGACTCTCATTGATTCAGACAGTAATGTTCGGACTCTCTTTGATTCAGACAAAGGCAACGGACCACAGCGAAGAACAGCTATTGTGGCACGTAAACTAAAAAAATATAACATCGATATTGTTGAGCTCAGTTAAACAAGACTTGCGGGCGAGGGTCAGCTAAAAGAACAAGGTGGAGGCTACACTTTCTACTGGAAAGGAAATATGAAAATGAGCCTCGTATCCACGGGGTAGGGGTTGCTCTGAGGAATCAACTTGTCGATGATCTAGACGAATTACCCACTGGAATAAATGAAAGACTTAAGATCCTCCGTCTTAAATTCGTGAACAACCAAAAAGCTACTATAATTAGTGCATACGCACCAACCCTAGACTCAGAGGATGATAAAAAGAAGAGCTCTACAGCCAACAAGACCGACTTTTATCAACCATACCTCGATCAGATAAAATTATTCTACTAAGTGATTTCAGTGCACAAGTTGGCAGTGACTGTGCCATATGAAAGGTGTCACTGGTAAAGAGAGCACAGGCAACGACAACTCCAATGGAACCTTTCTTCTGACTAAATGCTCAGAACACGATCTCGTCATTTCAAACACTCTGTTTAGACAGAAATATAAGTTTAAAACAACATGGCAAAACCCCAGATCAAAACACTCCCATCTCATAAACTACGTGATTTTGGCGTCATCGAATTATCCGTTCAATAATGACTGTACAAGTGCCACCCAAACGGTGGAAGCAGAAGAAACAAGCAAAATACCTGCTAAATATTGAACGACTAAAAGTTAAAGAGGTCAAAAAGATTTCCAGATCATTGCGAAGCATATGTTGCCTGGCGAGTATCCTGAAAATGTTGAAGAACACTGGTCAATACTGAAAGTCGTCATGCTTTCGGCTTGCCAAAAATCAACTGGATTCATCGAAAGAAAACATCGAGAATGGTTTGGCGAAAATGATGGTGAAATTCAAAGCATGTTGGATAAAAAGGTCTACATCAGGCAAAATGATCCAAAATCACTCCACAAAATGCAAGCTTATCTCCATGCCAAAGCTTGTGTCCAAAGAAAAACCAGGGCTCTCAAAACCCTATTGTGGACTATAAAATCAACCGAAATGGAAAATTTAGGAGCAACCAATAACTCCAGAGCCTTCTTCACTGGCACAAAAGAAATCTATGACCCCTCCAAAAAAGGCTTAAACGCCCTTCGATCTAAAGACGGTACACAGCTTTTCAAAGACTCGGTATCTATTGGCTCTCGATGGAAGGAGCACTTTGAAGAACTTCTGAACAGAGATTCAGAGGTGCTAGAGGACCTTTTCATAAAAATACTACAAAAACCCATTAATGCCACTTCCCTTCAAGAGTTTGAAGAAGCTACCCACGAACTGAGGAATGTAAAGGCCCGTGGACTGGATGAAACCCCAGCTGAACTATTTAAAAATGGCGGCACTGAATTAATCAAAAACTGTCACATCCTTATTACCAAGATATGGAAGGATGAGATAATATTTGCAGATCTGCGTGACACCGCTGTTATTACTACATTCAAAAAACGCGATAAGACCCATTTTGGAAATTACCAAGGAATATCACTTCTCTCAACAGCTGGAAAAATCCTTGCTAGGATTCTCTCCAACCGGCTAATTCCTCCGACTGAAGAAACCTTATGTGAAACTCAGTGGGGCCTTAGACCTAATCGAGGCACGATGGATATGATTTTCAGTGCAAGGCAAATTCAAGAAAAATATTCAGAACAAAACCAACCCCTGTACATGGTATTCATAGACCTTTTGAGAAGCACTCTGGAACATTCTGGCATCAAATGGATGTCCTGGATAATACACCAAAATACTTCGGAACATGAATGCCGCTGTCCTTGCCAGAAATGGACCAGGAGAAACGTTTAAGATTACCACAGGAGTCAAACAGGGATATGTTATTGCACCTATCCCATTCTCGATATTTTTGGGAACCATATTCCACCTTGTTAAGGGAAACCTACCATTGGGTGTTGAAATAGCTTATGGGATTGATGGTAAGCTAAAAGCAAGATAACTACAACAGCTGTCATCGAAATTCAGTACGCTGATGATAATGTTATCTTCGTAAACACAGAGGAGGCTCTACAAAGTACCCTAAATGCACTAAGTCTGGCATAAAAATCCACTGCACTAGAGCTTAAGACGGACAAAATGAAAGTCCTCTGCAGCAGCTCCACTTATCACAGATGATCTAACACCTCTACAGATTGTAGACAATTTTCCATGCGTGGGAAGCCATATTTCTGCAAATTCAAACATAGATGCAGAAATTCAACAACGACTAAAGTGTGCAAGTACTGCATATGGTTGTATTTTGGAAAGAGTGTTTGATGACCATGATTTTAGTGTTGAAACTAAGCCTATGGTCTACAGTGCCATCATCATGCCTACACTTGCTTATGGATGTAAAACTTGGACCATCTACAGGCGTCGCTTGAAGTCCTTAGAAAAATACCAGCAACGCTGCCTAAGGAGAACAGTGATAGTAAAGTGGTAGGGTCGGCGAACAAACAGCAGCATTTTGGAAGAAACCAAGTTCACCACCACTGAAGCAAAAATTGTTTTACACCAACTTCGCTGCGCTGATCATATCATACGCATGCCAAACTCCCGTCTCCCCAGGCAAATCATGTTCTCCGAATTGAAGAATGGTCAGTGCAATCAGGGAGGGTAAACAAAACTGTATAAGGCCGTACTCATCACAAAATATCAAATAAAGACAAATGATTGGGAAACTGCAGCCCTAGACAGATCCCAATAGCGACAAATTATTCACCAAGCAACACTTAATTTTGAAAATTGCAGGAGATTAGGAAGAGAGATCGCTACAGAGAACAAGAGCTCTTCAGAGGAGCAAACCTTTTACACCATTCCCTCAACACCAGCTGGGTATGCCATTACTGCGGAAGAATCTGTGGCTCCAGAATAGGACTATTTAGCCACCAAAGAATCAACAGATAACGCTACCATAAGAAATTTCATATTCGCAACGAGAAAATGTCTATGATGATTATGGCACCACCACTTTCACGTAACTAGTTGAAGAGGTTGACTAATAACTGCCGAGATGATTAGCGTCTATTGGGATATCTTGCCGCATACACCACACAAGAACGAACTGCATTCTTCCTACTCTCTGCATACACCATGAGCATATCGGCTTTTTCTGCACTGGTAAATCCTATCGTTCACTCACTATCTACTGCACACACTAACTGAACAGCAAGTCGCAGTGCACTGAGGGAACACACAATCACACTGTAAGTAAACATAGCAACATCGTACCTAACAACTCCGCAGGTTGAATAGCACAAACAAGTGACGGTGTGGAAAGTTTTCAAAATATGTAGTAGACGACTCGCACTAAAATCCTGCGACCAACACAGTGACATTCTAATTTACCCTACTTTTAGTTTGTTAATATCAATAGGAATTGTTCCATTTAAAGAAGTGTAGGTTTGCATAAAGACACGCTTCCTAAGTATTATTTCTATCTATGGTGTCACCGCCAGGCACCACACTTGCTAGGTGGTAGCCTTTAAATCGGCCGCGGTCCGTTAGTATGCGTCGGACCCGCGTGTCGCCAATATCAGTGATTGCAGACCGAGCGCCGCCACACGGCAGGTCTATTATAGAGAGATTCCCTAGCACTCGTCCCAGTTGTACAGCCGACTTTGCTAGCGATGGTTCAGTGTCTGCATACGCTCTCATTTGCCGAGACGACAGTTTAGCATAGCCTTCAGCTACGTCATTTGCTACGACCTAGCAAGGCGCCATATTCAGTTACTAACAGATAATATTGTGAATCATGTACCGTCAAGAGCGACGTTCATCATTAATGGATTAAAGTTAAGTATCAAACCAGCTACGTTCGCTTTCTAAATTATAATTCCTTGTCATGTTCCAGACCTCACATCAGTATAGCTCTTCCCTCTTTACCCCAGCCTGCGTGAGCTAAACGCGTGCATTTCGACCTCCTCTAGTAACACGGTGTTGGCTCTTCTGCCAACACTGCACTATCTGTTCATTGGCTAACAGTGCGAGCCCTTGACTACCAGTTCAATCTGTGAAAACCGCACATCAATACCACTTTCCATTTCAGCAATATCTGTAGTGCAAGTTTTAGGTGATACACTCTGTGCAAGTTTTAGGTGATACACTCTGTACATCCTTACAGAGAGCAATTTGTTATCAGTCGTCAGTTGTATATGTACTGCGTTTTGGAATTATGAAATGTTTCAGTTATTTCTTGGTTTCCATCTATACAGCAGTAAATAAGATGTTGAAGTTGTACACCGGCGTCGACTGCTATGTTTTTCTCCGCTCAGGGACTGGGTGTTATGTTGTCCTCATCATCACCATTTCATCCCCATCGACGCGCAAGTAGCCGAAGTGGCGTCAAATCGAAAGACTTGCACCCGGCGAACGGTCTACCCGACGGGAGACCCTAGTCACACGACATTTTTTTTACTGCTATGTTACTAGTGTTCTTTTATTGTTTTGCTTTTCTTATTCCACGTGACGCCGTTAGGTATCCAGTAAAGCAGTATCGAGTGAAGAGGGACACTATATATTGTAGTGTTCCGAATGAGGAGATCACAAGTCACCATGTGAAACAGATGGAGAAAACAGAGGGACTCGGATGACCATACCATGAACCTTCCAGAAAACAACTGTACCTTCATGCCAGATGTACTGGGCCATTGTTTGTTGTTGACCTGGACGTTAATATCAATAATTATTAGAATGGGGGACACAATGTTTCAGTGCAAAATGACACCGGTTTTTGCAGAAATCAGTGATGCAAACAACCCGTCAGGAATACATTAAATGAACGTGTTTTTGTACCTGTTTCTTTTAATGCAGAAAGGTTGTCTTTACACAACAGTAATTTTATGTTATGTAAGTACGTTTCTGGTTGCTGCTAGACGCCCAGCTTTCTCGCATTGATTTCTGTGTGCAAGGGCTTCTAGCAAACAGGATTTCAGATTTTGTTTCTCTTAACAGATTAGCTGTTTCCTTGTAGAAGATTCCTGAGTATGGTTTACTGTACTATTTGTGTGTCTGAAGTGTTGTATTTTCAGTTTTGCTCTTTTTTTGTTGTATAGTGCATCTTGAAGGATAGGTTGGCTATTTACTTTGGTGAGAAGCTATTGTATGTTGCTATGGTTCTACTTGTGCCCATTTTCTTGCAGTCCCACTCATAAGCTGTTCTGATTGACAGAACACAAACTACTGAGTGGTTCGAATGACTGCAGTTATTGTAACAAAATTTATTCCATCAGATAAAATGTTTGAAAATGAAACGTAAAAGGTAGATTATGTAATTATGTCAGGTTGACCTTCTTAGGTGTTTTTTATTTGAAACAAGAGAACATTGGCAGACGGACTTTCAGTGGAACTCTTTAGTGCATATCGTTACCATGCAGCAGTATGACAAAAGGTGACGATGACTGTTTTTCACTACATGTTACTCACTAGAGAAAGACAGCCTCTGTAGATGGCAGCTGAGTGTACATGAAATGGGCGGTTGGACTGCGTCACATATCAACTAGTAATTAGTTTCACAGTCTTCATTTGCATCTAGAACCTAGGCAGAAGTTGATGTGCCTGACATAATGCCTAGTAGCAATATGTCTTGCAATAGGTGTATCACTCAGTAATCTCTCCTTTCCAGAGTTCTGCAAAATTTCCATGTATGTATACTTATGCCTGGTTATCAAATCTGGACTCCTTCTTTGGCCGAACGGATGATCTGCTAGTAATTTCCGTTCATGTTGTGTAAAGCCCTTACATCACATGCCAAACGAAATACACGATCACCAAACCGATTTTCAAGGAAGCATACCAGACCGATCTGTAGTTCACTCATACCTGCTAAAATCAGTGTCCTCTTGAGTTGTAAATATTATCATATGTCTTCAGCTGCCTGCTCCATTCAACTGTTAATGTTGATGTGCAGAACAAAAACAAGCCTGTGCAGTTTGCCCAACTTGCACATATAACGGCTTTCTGGGAAATGCCTGTAGTCATGCTCTACAGTACACTGTATATCGTGTGAGTATACATATATATTTCTGTATATGCTGTGATACTGGCAAACGGACTGTGAATAGAAAAATGAAAGAACTGCAGTGTAACACAAGTATGAGCGGTAGTCAGAGCCTTTGGTGACTAGTTTCCTGCGATAAAGGTAGAAGTTAGGAAATTAGTACTTAGATTTAGCCATTCTGAAACATAGTACATACAAAATTTAGTGTACTGTTGATGCCCACATAAACACTTAAAGCATAACTATCATACGGGAAATTACGTCTCACGTTGGTACTGAGAACATGCGGACGAGACTGAAACAAAGCAGTGATACGAAAATCTGGCACAACAAAACTTACTGTATGGTGCGTCAAAAAGGAAACTCGTTGAAATTTGGTATCAGAATTCCATGTGATTTGTTGTTTGAAAGTTTTCTGATCTCCACGTAAGACATATTGTCATCAATATTCCAAAAAGTCAAGTCGGATCTGTATAGGGATGTAACTGTAGCATATTTTAAGAGGTAAAGTGATGTGCAGTTTCACACGTATAGCACTTAAATTAGAAGCAAGTCAACGTAGATATTTTGTACTGATATATACGGATAATTTTAATCTGTAGAACACACCAAAACATTTTATAAGAAGCGAAAAAGGTATTTGTTGCAACATAGAAATTAAAATATTAAAGATGGTCGCAGATGCATTGAAGGACAATGAGTGACATAGATAGAAATAATCCATAGAACATTTAAGAGAAACATTCGTACAATGTGAATCATTAAATACTCTTAATTTGTGCCACTCATATTGAGTTTGTTACGTTTTTTACTGCAATGTTCCACTAACTAGTTCCATTTCACTAGACGACCTTAATTGAAAATTGATCAAATGGCCTTAAGTGAAGCTGGTGTTGGCGTCACAGACTGTTAAAGAATCTATTGTATTAATTAATGGCTGCCTTTTCTACAGCCTACAGGGTCAAATCTCAGATACGTTCGTCCCTGTGAATTGATCTTTGGAAGACTTTCATACTATGCTAAATGGAAACTGAAGATTCTACCGAACGTGTTGTACATTATACAGAAGCTATTATACCACCCCAAATATCTAGAGTCCCTAATGACATCCCTTTGGCAGCAAAAGATATAAAAAAAATAATTATTCTGACCTTGACGGGAGCTACAGCAACAAAATATCAACACTATTGAAAGTCTGACTAACTGAAATACTATGTAACTAACAACGTCTATTACAAGGAAAGAACTAAATGAAAGACTATCAGATGATACGAAGCGTGAAACTCTTAAGAAAGAATTCAAAATACATGCCTTACGAAGATTAACACCAGACAAGGTAAAGTGATGAGAGGTAACATTTATCCAAGAAGAGAAGTTCGCTGCGACTACAACGTAGAACTTCAATGGAGATGTTAAATCGCTCTCTTGTAGACGTTGCGATAACAGTACGCCTATTGACCACTACTAAATTGTTTCAGACCGATCTGGAGTTTTAAAGCTTTTCCAGTGTCGTCTTGACGTACTAGTCAGAATTCTGAACAGATGTAAGACAACAGTTAGCGTTTAGCCAGACAACGGAACAGTTGTTATACGTGAAGGAAAAATAAGTCGTGTAATACTTAACCAATTCTGGGACTTAATCGTCGTAATCTGTGATAGTCACGAACACTAAAGTATATAGCAACATACCAATCGCCGACATAAACTCTACAAATAGCCTTGAGTAGGAAACATTTACACGCGATCATGAAGAATTCAAAGGTACGCCGTGTTGTCGGAAGCTGTAGTCAATGTCAGAATTGCTGATGCAAGAAGCTTCAATTCCCTGAGTGACAGATCGGTGTGCTTACAAGTGCGGTGGTTAAATAATTCATAAGTTCAAACAAACTCAGATATAACTTTAATGCTTCGAGTCGGCTACATCATTTAATGGAACTTTACTGTATAACTGTGAATTAATTATTTCTTGAGAGAACGCCTAAGTTAAAGGTGATTTAGTGGCATTATTAACAGGGAACAGTAAGTTTACATCGAAATACGACGCCTTCTGTACGTTGTTTAGAGAATACCTTACCTATGGATTTACGACGTAGTAGTTGAATTAGAACCGTAGTGACGCCTTAACGACGCTATAATACTTCACAAATCAACATCCTCGCAAGACTATATTGTGGCATCGGCTTGAATGGTGCAACTTATGAATCGAGATATCAGATTTTATACGTCTGAACATTCATTTGGAAACCGGGTACAAATACTACTGTTATCAAGTTTTGCGTAAGCTTATAAGCCCGTCGCGAACACGCGACTGATATTTGATTTATTGTTTCAGATAAAGGGAGTTGGTGCGGTACCGAGTGGTCCAGTCGCTGTGTGTGGCAGTAAAGAAGACGGACATACTTCGAACACCATTGCTTCAATTGTAAGCGAGGGCCGCTTAAACATTCCGGCTTGCTGCTCCATCATACGCGGATATCTGTTAAAGGGAGACAGTATCTGAAACTAACCAAACAAAGTGAGGAGTCTGTCACAACAGTTACAGATCGGAGTTGTCGACAGACGCCGACCTGTGTCAACCAGACTTGAACCTCCATTCCCATCGAGCTCTCTCTCTCTCTCTCTCTCTCTCTCACACACACACACACACACACACACACACACACACACACACACACAACCGCGCGCGCGCGCCACAATATCAATAGCGTTAAGTTGTAAATCTTTACCTTTCACCACCTCATTGTACAAACTATCCACGGGACTGTTTGTCAGATATTCTGTAAAAAAGATACTGTACAAGTATCTAATAATGTTTGGACAATATGGATAGTGTCTTTGTGAATATCTGACCACTTTTAAAATGTTACGAGACTCAAGAATTGTCTCTATTTTAGTTCCTGAACGGCATCAAAAAGAAAGTCTCTGATAGTACAGTTATGCTGTAAAATTTTACACTTTTAAGAGTTATCCTGAAGTTGCTGGTTCTCATGCATCTTCACAATTTTAAGCAATAGAAAGAGTATCTTAAAAGTCATTTTATGGCTGGTCACGGTCTACTTTCAACCTAACTATCGAAAGTATTTTGATTATCAAGTGTTCAAAAAAACTATACACGTCCGACTAAATAGTTGCAAACTAAATAGGCACTACAAGAACTTGCAGAGGTTTGCTGTAGTTACTGCTGTCCCATTCCACTCTATCCACAATGTTTCCACGCTAATTGTTACAGGTGCAAATTGTGTGTACATTTAGGCAACAAATAACAGCCTACAAATTCTACTTATGTGTAGAGCTTAACGTAATTGGGCGGAACTACCAAATACGTATCTTTCTCTGCACGAGTAGTAAGTATCATATCCATACTACGCAGAAATGTACAGAACAGTACGACGACAGTCATCATGGTAGAACCGAAGTAGATAATAACTCTTAAAATGGTTCAAATGGCTCTGAGCACTATGCGACTTAACTCCTAAGGTCATCAGTCGCATAGAACTTAGAACTAATTAAACCTAACTAACCTAAGGACATCACACACATCCATACCCGAGGCAGAATTCGAACCTGCGACCGTAGCGGTCGCTCGGTTCCAGACTGTAGCGCCTAGAACCGCAAGGCCACTCCGGCCGGCAAATAACTCTAAAGAATTGTGACATTTCTTCATCTAATTATCTTTGCTAGGCATCTCTTACAACGTCCAGTGCATGCCGCTGTAACATTACTCTAAGGTTTTATAGAAGACATGTCAACAATACAGCATAATTTTAATCATTTCGAAATTTATAGATTACTTATGCTTCAAACACATGGAGGGTAGCGTATTTCTTGGTCACAAAACGAAAGACGACCGGCTTGTATTTGCTGTTGTTTGGGAATTTGTCGTGAGCCTACAGTTGATGACGTCACTATCGGCGTTCGCTGGCCACCGTGCTGAGCGCCTTCTGTGTTGCCTGGCGCGCAGCTGCGAAGGAGCTGGCCCTGCCCAGGTAGCCCTTGGCCCTGGCCTTTGCCGCCGCCTCCCGAGCCGCCTTCTCCTCCTGCAAAGCAACGGAACACACAACAGTCATATCTCCAGTTTAGCTCAGATAAGCGTCAAAAGTAGACATGTGACAGCACTAAGGAAACGGAAGCACAAACAAAACCAATCCGTATTCTAACGCCTGAAGGGCATTGACGGACAGTAGGCGTTGCTTCTCAGATTGGCACAGTAAGGATGTAGGGGAACAGGAAAATTGATGGTGTTATGAGTTAACATATTACTAAAAACTAATACTTTTTGCGCGCATTAATAGCATAGCCGTTGATTTTACTGCACGTAATTTCATACATTTTTATTTTCAAACAATCACAACAATTTTGTCAATTCTAAAAATTGATTCAGAAGTATCGCCTTGCCCCAGCTTCGGGAAAATGATTTTGACCACGGGGCAGAAAAACAAAATTCAAAACTGGAATATTTTTTATTTTTATGACGTATAAAATGATGAAATAAACATTAATATTCCTTTATTATGTGGTTAGTACTTCACGAAATGATTATCATTGAAATTGAAGGTGGAGGGGGAGAAAGGAAAGGATAGGGAAGAAGCTAATGATATCAGCTAAAACGATGCTTGAGACCAATTTCAATGCGGAAATATTTGATTTGATGCTGTAACGTGACTTACATCAAGAGTAGAGCTAATTAGTTACATTTAGCATGCCAGTTTGCTTATGTGTTTGCCTGCTTACTTTGCTATTTTAGCTAACACTTCTTTTTCTGCGGGTTAGTTTTACAACATTGATTCCTTATGCCTACCTTCTAAAATGTCAGATGTTATTAGGCATGGAAAACTAGCACTGGAATACATACTTTGAATGTTGGGCATTAATTTGGCGACTGTGTGTATATGTGGAAATTAACATTATGATACCCGCACTTCGTTTACACTGAGGACTTATTTTAGCAGACATTCTAGAATATCGTGGCACTTGAGAATCATCACTGATGTAGAGAATTGTTGGAAGGAATAATGTAGTATTTTGGAAGCACCATGGACGCGGAACATGACTAATTTATGATTCAGTTGCGTTGTGAACGAACTGTTCTACTTCGAAACGAACAAATTTCGTTTTCACCAGTGCTGATGTTGTTCTCTACAGTTCAGTTCGTAACGGTAAGGAATCATGGTACAACAAACAAACAATGCGTATTTACTGTGGGGCTGCCATCCGTTAGTCGAAGTAAGAAAATTGTGGTACAAAAGATGAAACTATGCACGTTTTCTACAGTGCAGCCTTCTGCTGTTGACAGGAACTTTTCGAAGAGAAACAGAACTCGATTTTGTTTCGCGTTTTCAAGTTTTGCAGGATAGTATTTAAGGAAAATCTCACAGCTGTGTGTTCCTAATCCGTTATTTACATTTTATAAGTAGTTGTTGGTTTTTCGCTATTTACAGTGAAATCTGGTATCTACTCGTTCCAATATTCCATGGCGAATGATAGATAGCAGCAAATAAATGTTACCAATGTGACTGGTGAGCCAGTCCTTAAACGAATTTTAGGAAGTCAGTAATGCAAGCATTGTTGCCAAAATTTTTAGTATTTTAGGCATTCAGATGCTTTATTGTATCTGACGATTAAGTCGGCGTTATATATTAAATTATTCTCTTCACATGGCTGCCGAGGTGAGGGTGAGGGGCGGCGGGGGGGGGGGGGGGGGGGGGGGGATGTCTGATTTCCCGGTGCATGTGGCCGTATGTGATACCCATAATGACCTTGGAGATATGGAAGGGCTGAAACATGTCATTGAAATGTGGTATGTGCTACTGCAGTAGGATAATATTCTTTCCACGATGACAAGGAAGTATTGATGCTGACATCAACGAAAGTGATGCGTCGTCCGATGTTTACTCCTTTCTAAATCTGCAGTGATCCACTACTAACATAATGTTTATACGTAGTGACAGAAAGTAACACTAAGTATTGTTTCTGTACTACAGTAGCAGTTGATGGTTGATGACAAACTCATATTCAGCTATTATTATGAGCAACTCAAAACACTAACGGGAAGATAAAGATACAAATAAAACAATGAGAAAAGTTTTCGCATGAGACAGTATCTGGAATCCAGTCATGCTGTTAATGCTGGCAGAAAGTCACGTCAAGTAACAGAGATTTTTCTAACTGAAATACGTAACAGAAAGTTCTGTATTAACTAAGAGTGAGCAGCCGATGAACGGGCGGATATATTGTCATAAAATTGCAACTCCACAACTCGCTTTGTAGAATGTATTGTTTCTCGTCGTATGCTCAAGGCTGCATGTAGGTTTTAAAATGGAGTGAATAATTTTCTTTCACCTTGTACTGACCTGATGTGATTGTTTCATGTGACTCGCAAAATGTACTAAGTCTTCACCAACAACAATGGACAAAACGTTCAGCGCTAGTGGGAATATGATTGGTATCTGATGTACTTAGAAATGACGGATGATACCATAGCACAGAGTCAAAACAGTGACTTTGTGGCATACGACAGGAACAGAATCTAACGTAGTAGTAGTAGTAGTAGTAGTAGAGGGGTTTTGGGGGCGCACGACAGCAAGGTCTTCAGCGCCCGTGCAGTATCATAGTGAGACGGGTGTCAAGAAAAAAAACCCTCAGAACATTGACATAAAATGGAACATAAAACACGGGGAACAATCATTGAAAAAATGTGCTCACCCACACCGAAGCGTGGGATGAAGCAGGGCGTCAGCAGGAAAACATGGACAACACAGGAAGAAAATGGTAGAGGGAGCTAAAACAATGTAGCAGATGGAAGTGGCTGGCTGACCGCAAGGAAAAAGGGGAGGAGTCAGCCACTCTGCAACACACTAAAACCTCCAGCCTAAAAGTTTAGGCCAGAGTCCAGACAGATCACAGAACTTAAAAACCCTAGACACACACGTCTCATCGTCAGCTAAAACACAGGGCAGATCACCATCAACTTGTGCTTCTGCCCTTGCATCACGGTATAACATGCAGTCTGTTAAAATGTGCCGGACAGAGATGTGCACACCACAAGCGTCACAAAACGGAGGATCCTCCCGCCGTAATAAATAGCTATGCGTCACAGGACAGTGCCCAATCCGCAGACGTGTGAGGGCCACCTCTTCCCGCCTGAGCAACCGGCAGGAGGAACGCCACGGCCGAGTGGTTGACTTTACCGACCGCAGTTTATTGGCCGACACCGCCAGCCATTCGTCCTCCCACAACTCCATGCACTTCCTGTGGAGTGCAGCGATGACTGACTGCAAGGGGATAGGACACTGGACCACATCCTGCTTTCTGCAGGCCTCCTTGGCAGCCCGATCGGGCTGTTCATTGCCCCATATTCCTATATGACCAGGCACCCAGCAGATGGATACCTCTTTACCCCGCCGTTGGAGCAAGTACAGTTGGTCATGTATCAGCTGGACCATCTCCTCAGTCGGGTATAGGCTCTGCAGCGATTGTAAGGCACTAAGAGAATCGGAGCAGAGTAGAAATCGATCGCCCCGAACACGATGCATCTGCTCCAGTGCCTTCAGGATCGCGTGGAGCTCCGCTGCGAAAACGGTATATTCAGCAGGGAGGCAGAATCTTACGATGAAACTGTATGCATATTTAGAAATTAAGGAGCTGATGCAAGGTTTTTCGTTTCCTTTGAACTATATTCATGAACGTTGTACTATCTGAACAAAAATATTATACATCCCTATGTAATGCAGATTTGACAACTAGACGTAACGGGAGAGCCCCCTTCCAAGATGCGGTAACAGCAGAATCGGTCGGTCATCTAGCTCAGTGACTTGGAACGTTCACTAGTGGTGGCATTTACTCGAGTAACAAACATATTAGGGACATTTCAACCCTTCTAAAAGTTGCTCAGGTGTACTGTTGGGGATGGGACTGAAGTGGAAACCCTAAGAAGAATCACAGGTAACAAGGAGAGTACGCCCACTAGTTATCGCCGAATTCGTCCAAATGTACATGTAGGGCGTGGTGAGACAAGAAAGTGCCCCAAAGGGAAACTCCAGATGGCCAAAAGTTTAGGAAATAAAAAGAATTTTGATCTGTCACCATGTGCACCATAACAATTGTCCCTGTGAGAGGGAGTTTCGCAAGTGTTGCTTGGCTCAGCCTTAAGAGCTCAGATTCGTAACGAAGAGGTCGCAGTTTCAACTCCGCTTGGTGGCAAATATTTCTGTGCTCCTTGGGAATGCGTAAACTATTGACATCACAGTTAATAACATCGTATATCTTATTTTATTAATGTGTAGAAGCACAAAAAGTACAGGCATAGGATGAAATGCGGAACTGCAAAACATTTAAAAATGGATTGTAGTTAATGCGTACACGGGAACGTCGTGTATGTAAATCGACGTTCCCGTGAACGCGTAAACTACAATCCCTTGTTAAATGTTTTGCAGTCCCGCATTTCATCCTATGCCTGTACTTTTTGTGCTTCTACAAATTAATAAAATAACGTATATGATGTTGTTAATTGTGATGAAGTAGTGTACGCATTGCCAAGAAGCACAAAATTATTGTCCACCGGGCGGAGTTGAAACTGCGACACCTTCGTTGCGCATATAAGCTCTTACCGCTGAGCCAAACACCATTTCCTAAACGCCTTCTCACAGTGACAGCTGATAAGATGCACATGGTGACAGATCCGTATCAAAATTACTTTTATTTCCTAAAGCTTGGTCATCTGGAGTTTCCACTTGGGGCACTTTCTTGTCTCACCACGCCCTACATGTAGCATGAATTTGGACGAATTCGGCGATGACGAGTAGGCCAAGAGCAGGAAGGCATCATATACTGACCGACAGGGGCCTCCGAGCACAGCATGAAGCAACAGAAAGAATAACCCTTGAGTTTCAAAGTGCCACTGGCAATCCAGGTAGCACAATGATCGTATATGGGGTGTTAAAAGGAATTGGGTACAATGGTCAAGCAGTTCTTCATAAGCTACACATTTCTGTATTGAGTTCTAAGCGACGCTTGAGGTGGCGTAAAGAGCGACACCACTAGAAAGTGAATTCCTCTACACTCAGTGGCGATCCGATAGAATGGTATCTGTTTGCCGAATGCCTGGAGAACGTTACTTGCCATCATGTATAGCACCAACAGTGAAGTACGGAGGAGATGATGTTATGGTACAGGGGTGCTTTACGAGGTTAGTTTATGGTCACCTTACTGCGCTTAAGAAAACTCTGCATACAGAAGGATATGAACACATTTTACAGAAACATTTCGGAGGCGACGATTGTTTGTGTCAGCGTAAAGTGCACCCTGTCATAAAGCAGCATCTGTGTGGTAATGGTTTGTGGACTGAGCTTTCAAGAGCCCCGACCTGAACCCAATGGAACGCTTCTGGCACGACATAGATTGTCTGTTTCACTGCAGAGCAGAGAATCCAACATCAATATCTTCTCTGGTTTTGGCGCTTGAGGAAGAATGGGCTGCCATTCCTCCACGGACATTTAGACACTTCATTGAAAGTGTCCCCTGTAGAATCCAGTTCGTCGTAAAGGAGAAAGGTGGACACATCCAATATCAGACAAAGCACGTGTACTATCTCCCAGCTGAAGTACAGTGCACTGTGGACGGTAGTTCGTATCAGTGTGAGTAAGTTTTTGTGCCATTCCAATCTTGTATTTATCAACAGAAAAAATAAGTGTCTTTGCTCGTCCTGTTCTCTCTTATCGCATTCTTATGGTCCCCATGTCACAGAGTCGTCCTCAAAGAACGGTTCCGTAAATTTATTCCCCAGGCTTTCGCGAGAACGGCGTCAGCTTCCTTCCAAGGATTTCCATTTTAGGTCCCTGAATAACGATGTTAAACTTCTGTGTTGGCCTCATCGACACCCTTTAGGAAAATATAATTTGTTCTATGTATGTTGTAAATTAATTAACAGTATATACTACAAATTTTATGGCATACTTCCTTTGGTCCGAGGTGCGAGCACACAGTCACAATAGTTCTTATTACTGTTTCATTTATTTCCTTACTCTTCATGTTGCACAGCCATTGTATTACAGAACAGCAACATATCAGCGAATGCTTATAACAATGGCTCCTATTTTACAAACTAACGACATTGACCGCACAGGGTACGTACTGGTGTAAATTGTGAAAGACGGAGAGTGCGGTTGCCGCCTAGCTAGCACACATTTAGGATCTCCCCTGTATTTCTGAAAGTAATTTAGTTTTTTATAGGGTATTAATTAATCCTAGTATGGGATTGTGTGTAATGTCGTTTTGTAAAAACGCAATTATTGTCGAGATCCGTCGCCTGCTAAATCGTTATGAGTAATGTAAATTTGTGTTCGCCATGGAAGCAGCAACCTTTACTAATCATCCTGATTCTTAAACTTAAATTAATAGTGATGAGCGTTAACAAATAAATTCAGTTGTTTGTATTCTCGCGGGTAGTACTAACTACTTTTTGTAGTACTGAGTAGAGGTGGTGGATAAATGAGTATGTACGAAACCGGTCGTCACCGAAAATGTTCGAGAGGACATGCCACTAGAATTTTCACCCTAGCGTCTACTATGTATTACCTGTAGAGAACCGAGCCAGGTGCCGCAGTGGCTTGCACACTGGACTCGCATTCGGGAGGACGACGGTTCAATCCCGCGTCTGGCCATCCTGATTTAGGTTTCCCGTGATTTCCCTTAATCGCTTCAGGCAAATGCCGGGATGGTTCCTTTGAAAGGGCACGGCCGACTTCCTTCCCCGTCCTTCCCTAATCCGATGAGACCGATGCCTCGCATTTTGGTCTCTTCCCCCAAACAACCCCCCCCCCCCCCCCCCCCCCCGCCAACCTGTAGAGAACTGCTCAATGCATGACATACTACTCTCCTGCACAGACAGGAGAGCCCTTGGTTTATACGTAAAGGTGTCTGTGTCCATACATATACCAGTAAGATGCGAGGACCGAAGATCCATTCTTTCAGTGGGGATGCACACCAAGCCCGACCTCTTACGGCAATCCGAAACGGCAACTGCGGGTATTGCGAGTAGGTGACTGGGAATCTGGATCGGATGGGAAGCGTCCTCGGCTGGCCGAGGCAATTAAAGCGACGTTTCGCGTTAAGAGATCCATGTTCGAGTCCCGGTCCGGCACATATTTTCACCTGTTGCCATTGATTGATTTCAATGCCCAAATGCGGCTAACGTCACTGAACGCCTTTGAACTGAGGCTGTCTACCTTGGCGTGCCTCCAGCGCGAAGCCAGCTTGGCCCGCTCTGTGGCGCGGCCGAAATGTGCCGCCTCCGCCTTGGACTGCCGTATCTTGACGCGCTCTTCCGGCGTCACCGTCTTGTCCTGTAGTGACGGTACCTCGGAGCCGCTCTCGGACATCTTCTTCTTCTTCGCCTCCGATGTCTCCTCCGGCGGCTGCGGTGCCTTCCGAGGCTGGGCCAGCATTATGATCCGCTGGCTCGGTTCCCGGAGCTTCCTGCAACAAATCCATCAGCTGTACTTCCTTTAGCTACTTTAGCAAGTACTTCCAGATTAGTGGTGTACTGTGTCCTAGCAGGCTGGACATTTTTTTAGAGTGAATACTCAGGTTAGGGGCATGAAAGGGAAACAATGGCTCAAATGGCTCTGAGCACTATGGGATTTAACTTCTGAGGTCATCAGTCCCCTAGAACTTAGAACTACTTAAACATAACTAACCTAAGGACATGACACACATCCATGCCCGAGGCAGGATTCGAACCTGCGACCGTAGCGGTCGCGCGGTTCCAGACTGTAGCGCCTATAATCGCTCGGCCACCTCGGTCGGCCGGGAAGCAGTGGTTGTGAAGCGAGTGAAACAGGGTTGTAGCCTGTCCCCGATGTTATTCATCCTGTATATTGTGCAAGCAGTAAAGGAAACAAAAGAAAAATTCGGAATAGGAATTAAAATCCATGGAGAAGAAATAAAAACTTTGAGGTTTGCCGATGACATTGTAATTCTGTCAGGGACAGCAAAGGACCTGGAATAGCAGCTGAACGGAATGGACAATGCCTTGAAAGGAGGATATAAGATGAACATCAACAAAAGCAAAACGAGGATAATGGAATGTAGTCGAATTAAATCGGGTGATGCTGAGGGAATTAGATTAGGAAATGAGACGCTTAAAGTAATAACTGAGTTTTGCTATTTGGGGAGCAAAATAACTGATGATGGTCGAAGTAGAGAGGATATAAAACGTAGACTGGCAATGGCAAGGAAAGCGTTTCTGAAGAAGAAAAATTTGTTAACATCGAGTACAAATTTAAGTGTCAGGAAGTCTTTTCTGAATGTATTTGTATGGAGTATAGCCATGTATGGAAGTGAAACGTGGACAATAAATAGTTTAGACAAAAAGAGAATAGAAGCTTTCGAAATGTGGTGCTACAGAAGAATGCTGAAGATTATATGGGTAGATCACATAACTAATGAGGAGGTATTGAATAGAATTGGGGAGAAGAGAAATTTGTGGCACAACTTGACTAGAAGAAGGGATCGGTTGGTAGGATATATTCTGAGGCATAAAGGGATCACCAATTTAGTATTGGAGGGCAGCATGGAGGGTAAAAATCGTAGAGCGAGACCAAGAGATGCATACACTAAACAGATTCCGAAGGATGTAGGGCAGATCGGTTGGTAGGATATATTCTTAGACATAAAGGGATCACCAATTTAGTATTGGAAGGCAGTATGGCGGGTAAAAAACGTAGAGCGAGACCAAGAGATGAATACACTAAACAGATTCAGAAGGATGTAGGCTGCAGTAGGTACTGGGAGATGAAGAAGGGTGCACAGGATAGAGTAGCATGGAGAGCTGCATCAAACTAGTCTCAGGACGAAGACCACAACAACAACATTCACGTGAGAGAGCTGTTAGTGTATTAAAGTTCGATCGGTACCGAAGGGAAACCACAGTGAAAGTCAAAAGTTTTTAGCTACACCCTCTAGCTACCTCTCCACCACAGTCTAACATACACTGAGGTGGCAAAAATCATGTGACAGCGACATATACAAAATGCGATACTATCGCGTGTCAAGGTATAAAGGGTTAGTGCGATGGCGCAGCTGCCATTTGTACCCAGATGGTTGCTGTGAAAAGGTGTCCGAAGTGATTATGGTCGTAGGATGGGAATTAACAGAGTGTGAACGCAGAATGGTAGTTGGAGCTAAACGCATGGGACATTCCACTTCGGAATTCAATATTTGGGGATCCACAGTCTCAAGGGTGTACCGGGAATACCAGATTTCAGGCATTACCTGTCATCCTGGACAACACAGTGTCCAACGGTCTTCATTTAACACCCGAGAGCAGCGGCGTTTACGTAGAGTTGTCAGTGATGACAGAGAAGCAACATTCCATGAGATAACCGCAGAAATCAATGTGGAATGTACGACGAATGTATCCGTTTCAACAGTGTAGCCGAATTTGGTGTTAATGGGCTATGGGAGCAGGCGGCCGATGCGAGTACCTCTGCTAATAGCAGCACATCGCCAGCAGCGCCACTCGTGGACTCGTGACCACATCGGTTGGATCTTGGACGGCTGGAAAACCGTGGCCTCGTCTGGGAGTTCCGATTTCGGTTTGTAAGAGCTGATGTTTGGGTTCGAGTGTGGTGCAGATCCCACGAAGCAATGGATCCAGGTTTTCAACACGGCACTGTGCAAGCTGGTGCTGGCTCTATAATTGTGTCGCCTGGTTTATACGTAATGGACTGAGTCCTCTTATCCAACTGAACCGATCACTGTTATGGTTATCTTCAGCTGTTTGGAGACCATCTGCAATCATCAATAGACTTCATGTTTCTAAAAACGATGTCGAGTCACCGGGCCACAATTGTTCACGATTCGTTTGAACAACTTTCTGGACAATTCGAGCGAATCATTTCGCCATCCTCATGGCCCGACATGAATTCCACTGAACATTTATGAGACATAATGGAGAGGTCAATTCGTGCACAAAATCCTGTACCGGGAACAATTTCACAGTAATGGACGCCTATAGAGACAGCATGCCTCAATATTTCGACGGGGAACTTTCAACGACTTGTTGTGTCCATTCTACGTCGAGTTGCTGCATTATGCCGCGCGAAAGGTGGTCCAACATGATGTTAGGTGGTATCCCAAAACTTTTTGTCACCTCAGTGTATGCTTGTACATTTGCGACGTTCACTGCTGTGAAGATTGTTATCGTCTAACATACGGAACGACACTAGCGGCCCTAGCGGCGAAAAAGCCTGCCGTATGACTAACGCTGGTTCTGAATTTTTTTCTACTTAATTAACGAAATAATTATTACATGTTAGGTATTGTGTTAGGAAATTATCAGGAGACACGAATGATCGTGAATTAAATTTCAAAACAACCGAATCTCACTATTTAGTAACATCAGCTACATCTTATTCGTGAAGGTATACTTCCCAGTGCGTGTATAACTGCAGCATACTCTGCTGAAAGTAAAACAATGTAAACTCATATTTCACGCATGAAAAGCACATAATTCCGTGGTTGTCTGTCCGTACTCTGATCCACACATTCCGAGACGGGTAAAAATTTTGTGTTTAGTCTAATGACTAGCAACACTTTTCACGACCATACAAAAATCTTTCTAAATATGCTTACTTTTGCTTCAAACGCGAATGTGTTGAGAATTGTTGCCGTTTCTGGCTCAGATATAGCAACAATAGCGGAATCGGTAACTTCTGTGGTGGGAGACAACCTTTTTTAATTATTTTTTTTGACGTTTTAGTATTACATCTGTGAGGTTTTCTCTTCAGCTACAGCCCAAGTTTCCTCCGTTCCACATTCACTGATATGACTGAAGTTTGGTGAAAAAAGCAGCATGTTTTCTGAGTAGATATACGTCTTTCTGCAAAAGATCAGGTATTGTGTTGGCGACTAGCAATTTTTATTCTTAAAAGAAAGCGACATTATTCGGTAAATATCAATGAGTTACAAGCGAATCATATTGAAGCTTATAGGAAACTAAAGAAAGACAAATGTGATGTCAGTTTGTAGTTAGTGTCGGTTTTTACGGCACTACATACTCTCCATTTTTAAAAACTGTGTTACAAGCAATGTAAACAATACTATTCTCAGTCATCCGATGTGGTGTTCATAAATGTGACTTTCTGTCGGCTTGGAGCACTGCCGTCACATTGTACGACAAAAACAAACAAGAGTTTCTGACTGTATGTGTAAGAATGCGTCTCTACATAGTCGGCGCTGTTCTGACTTAGCCATTTATCGTACCGCCATATCAACTTATTGCCACTACGGAGGGTCATTGCCCCTGCAGCGTGCGGCCGAGAACTGTTCTGAAGAAGGAAATGCTGGTAGTTACGTTATGTGGACAGCTCGTAATCAGGTGAAATCTCTTAGCAGGCACTCACACTTGGCTGGAGACACTATATTCTAGGCACTTTTGTGTGCTCACCATACGCTCAGAAGTGAAAAGAGCGACATGACGCGGTCGATGGACATATAGTTAGAGACATTGCCCAATACATTTTTGCAAAACAATTTTCACTGCGGTTCCGATTTCGCGCCGTGTCGGACGTTAATAAACGAACAGCCCTTATACATTACATTGGTGAACCAAAAAATTATCGCTACCTGCTAAATAGCAACTTGACTCAGTTGCGGACTGCAGTATGCAGCAGTACTGCGTGGCATGGAATCGGCAAGTCCTAGATAGGCTTCCACAGGTATGTGACAACAGATGTTTTCACGCAAGTGACGCAGTTCCGAAGGTTAGCGAGCACGGAGCAGGTGCCCAATAAGTGTCTCAGATGTATTCCATCAGTTTCAGATCAGATGTACTTGGTGATCGAGACATCAACGTGCGATGACTACCATCTTAGTTAAAACACAGTAGCACGATTCTAGACTTGAGATACGCCATCGTGAAACTATCAAACATGAATGGATGCAGATAATCTTCAATAATACACTACTAACCGTTAAAATTGCTATACCAAGAAGAAATGCAGATGACAGACGGGTATTCATTGGACAAATATATTATACTAGAAATGACATGTGATTACATTTTCACGCAATTTGGGTGCATAGATCCTGAGAAATCAGTACCCAGAACAACCACCTCAGGCCGTAATAACGGCCTCGATACGCCTGGGCATTGAGTCAAACAGCTTGGATGGCGTGTACAGGTACAGCTGCACATGCAGCTACAACACGATACCACAGTTCATCAAGAGTAGTGAGTGGCGCATTGTGACGAGCCAGTTGCTCGGCCACCATTGACCAGACGTTTTCAATTGGTGAGAGATCTGGCGAATGTGCTGGCCAGGGTAGCAGTCGTTCATTTCCTGTACCCAGAATGACCCGTACAGGACCTGTAACATGCAGTCGTGCATTATCCTGCTGAAATGTAGGGTTTCGCAAGGATCGAGTGACGGGTAGAGCCACGGGTCATAACACATCTGTAACGTCCACTGTTCAAAGTGCCGTCAATGCGAACAAGAAGTGACCGAGACGTGTAACCAATGGCACCCCATACCATGACGCTGGGTGATAAGCCAGTATGGCGATGACGAATACACGCTTCCAATGTGCGTTCACCGCGATGACACCAAACACGGATGCGACCATCATGAAGCTGTAAACAGAACCTGAATTCATCCGAAAAAATTACGTTTTGCCATTCGTGCACCCAGATTCGTCGTTGAGTACACCATCGCAGGTGCTCCTGTCTGTGATGCAGCGTCAAGGGTAACCGCAGCCACGGTCTCCGAGCTGATAGTCCATGCTGCTGCAGACGTCGTCGAACTGTTCGTGCAGATGGTTGTTGTCTTGCAAACGTCTCCATCTGTTGACTCAGGGATCGAGACGTGGCTGCACGAGCCGTTACAGCCATGCAGATAAGATGCCTGTCACCTCGACTGCTAGTGATACGAGGCCGTTGAGATCCAGCACGGATTTCCATATTACCCTCCTGAACCCACCGATTCCATATTCTGCTAACAGTCATTGGATCTCGACCAACGCGAGCAGCAACGTCGCGATACGATAAACCGCAATGTGATAGGCTACAATCCGACCCTTATCAAAGTCGGAAATGTGATGGTACGCGTTTCTCCTGCTTACACGAGGCATCACAACAACGTTTCACCAGGCAACGCCGGTCAACTGCTGTTTGTGTATGAGAAATCGGTTGGAAACTTTCCTCATGTCAGCACGTTGTAGGTGTCGCCACCGGCGCCAAACCTTGTGTGCATGCTCTGAAAAGCTAATCATTTGCATATCACAGCATCTTCTTCCTGTCTGTTAAATTTCGCGTCTGTGGCACGTCATCTTCGTGGTGTAGCAATTTTAATGGCCAGTAAAGTATCTTTGGAAAGTTATGGAAGGTTCCTATTGGACCAAACTGCTGAGGTCAGCGGTCCCTAGGCTTACACACTCCTTAACCTAAGTTAAAGTAACTTACGCTAAGGACAACACACACACCCAAGGCCGAGGGAGGACTCAAACCTCCGACGGTGGGGAGCCACGCGAGCCGTAACAAGGCCCTGCAGACCGCACCACTACCCGGCGCTGCTACAATAAAATTCACGTCGTTCATAGCTGGCACTGTGCATTAGATTACTTCCATACATCCCACGGAAGGCCAGGTAAATGTCACGCAAGGCATAATATTGCTCCCACCGGCCTGTGTCTGTGGCATAGTGCAGGTTTCGAACAGCTATTCATCTGGATGGCACCGTATCTGGGCTCTACTTGGTGTAGCAAACGATTTCATTGATCCACGATCCTATATCGACGATCCTGTGCTCTCAGCAGTCGTAATTGACGATGCCATTGATTCAAAATGGGGAGACGTATGGACCGAGTGCCACGTTCAACAGTGTGCTCCGAAACACTTGTGCATGTACCAACATTGTACTTTGTCGTCAGATATGGTACACATCGTTACCTATTCTGTGTCACAAAGTGAGCAAAGCCACAGAGCTCCATGTTCTGTGATGAGTAGCCGGCCGCGATGGCCGAGCGGTTCTAGACGCTTCGTTCCGGATCCACACGACTGCTACGGTCGCAGGTTCGATCTTACCTTGGGAATGGATGTGTGTGATGTCCTTAGGTTAGTTAGGTTCAAGTAGTTCTAAGTTCTAGGGGACTGATGACCTCAGATGTTAAGTCCCATAGTGCTCAGAGCCATCTGTGATGAGGTGTTGACGTCCAACACCTCGTCAATAACTCTGACCTGTGACGCCACCAGGGGGAATTCAGTCTCGCAGTGAGCAGTGACCACATTGTTTGACCCCAACAGTGTATAAAGCGACATCCACCACCACGTTAAAGACACGTATCATTTAGGAGTATGCCGAGTAATCTTGATCTTTCTCTCCATCTGGCTTTCTTAGCAACAAGTCTTATCTTCTGCTGATTTTTCAGTTTCACACAACAACTCGGCAACTGGCTAAATCATTTGGTAGACAATTACTTGATTACGCTCCGTTTAATTCTGTATCTTGTAAACTGAAGCATAAGATCTAAAATGCTACATGTCTGCTTCATATTGGTCTGTGAGAGAACGGCAACAATGGAGATATTATTCTCCTTATGTAAACAAATCAGTCACTTGGTCTGCCCCATTAACGACCCTTACCTAAACAAACTGCTGACTTTTCTCGAGCTCTTATATACTCACTGTGTACGAAAGACACTTTAACATAATCTAATTTGTGATACATAACTATGATGTGACCATAATTTATCATCAAAAATTGACGCATCCTCCCCAATCCCGTAGTCCGACCATATGCATGCAATCTGGCAACACCATGGCACTTCTGGGCAGAGTAGTCATGAGACTGACTTATTAGAATTCATACTCCATACGTCGTTTGATCAACATTATGAAGCGTCTGCAGCAGAAACATCAAATTCAGCTAATAATCGCAGTTTCGTTATAGCAATTTGCGGTGGACTAACCAGTCCAAAGCGGGTTTCTGCAGGCACACTAACGTATGATCCCATTTACAGTTTTGGGACAATTAGTTGTTATTTTACTGATGTCCTCCCATATTTTATCATCATCATACTAAGTCAAATGTAAACATGAGACTTTAAATGTTAAGCAATTAATAAATTATTACAAATACAATGATATCCCTCATGCAATTACCACAATAAGTATATTATTAAATTCACCAATACCCCACGGCAAATAAATAGCTCAGGGCAACAAATACACACATCCTACATACCAATTTTACATTTCACTATAAGGGACACGTCCATGGATTACTAGTGGATTAGAAATGACACCACTATCAGGTGGCCTGAGAAGAGTGTAACACCGTAATAGTACTGCCAACTTGTAAATAACGGCGGGAAACGGGAATATATATATATATATATATATATATATATATATATATATATATATATGTGTGTGTGTGTGTGTGTGTGTGTGTGTGTGTGTGTGCACGACACAGGAAATCGCCAAATGACACTAATTTACTGGGGACGGGACTGGAAAAGTATAATTATGCACTTTACTTCAAGAAAGAAAAATTAGGAAGACCTCTCCCACTGTCCAGATCACATTGTGTTTGGACCGTTCCAGCTGATGGCTTCTGCACCTACCACATAGCCGCCATTTGCAACAGAATCAATCTGCCACCATTACTGTCACCACCTCCGCTGCCACACCTGCCAGATACTCATACGTTGGAGTCACAACACACGTATCTGTTCACTGGCAACGTCAACGGGGATAGATGTGTCTTTGTTCTAGAAACCAGACCGGCAGCACAAGGCAGCAGTCTTAAACAGTTATTAATACTCGGAGTGAACAATACATAAAAGGCAACTAACAACAGAGTGTTCACTTACAAAACTTACTAAAGCAGAATACATGTGCGACTTTGTTATGTTTAATCTGGATACATTACCTGATCAGAAGTATCTGGACATACAGTAGTGGATATTAAAATGTGATGTGTATACAGCTGGGATCGCATGCCTTATTTAGAAAGAAAATTTCGACTGACAAGGCTGAGACTTGCTCAGTGGAACTGCAATGCAATGAGACTGTTTCATTACAAGGTAAAGACACTGCGTGTACTGCAGATGTCAGTCACAATCTGGAAGTGTGTTATGTATAATCGTCTTTCCCATATTCTCTGGTACACTCATGCTGTAAGATTCCTCTGAATACCTATATTTGAAAGAACAGTGCAACGTACTAAATGTGCAGCTACTATTGAAATACATACCAACAATACTGAAGTAGATGTCTGCAGTGGAGAATGACAGCAAAACATTTAATCGTTAAAGCTTAGAGTTCAGTATCATTTCATTTTACTTAGTATCACATCAAAATATAATATGTAAGCTGCTACAGTAAAAATCTCGACGGTGCGTAGTGTGTTTCGCCTTCTCTATAGTGTCCGTACCTACGCAGACGAAGGGTGAAATAATTTCATTATAATAGCGTGTACATCATGTGGCAGTGGGGCAATGACAATATTTTATCACCACAACACGTCAGATATGCCGACCCCCATTCCCCCAAAATAATTTAGTGCAATACCCATTTAGTCGATATTCATAACAACAGAGATAGTAAGTATACACAGAATAGCTGGTACCATGGGCAGGGCTAAGCGCAGCTTTCAAATAATCGTCTGGAACCGCGCGACCGCTACGGTCGCAGGTTCGAATCCTGCCTCGGGCATGGATGTGTGTGATATCGTTAGGTTAGTTAGGTTTAAGCAGTTCTCAGTTCTAGGGGACTGATAACCTCAGAAGTTAAGTCCCATAGTGCTCACAGCCATTTTTTTTTGAACAAATAATCTACCCATGTTAGTTAAGTATCAAGTGAGATCGAATGTATAGCATAAATTTCCACCATTCCATTAACAGTACACCCGCTACATTGCTACATGCACAGGATTGTGGATACGCCGGAAACATTAGTATGTATTTGTTGTGCATGTGTTGGTCGTATAGGTATTCTATTTTTATTTGTTGTCCTTGTAAGTGGCAGTGTGAAATTATGCAGAATCCCAGACACACGTCTGGCTACTACGGGTGACATTGTTGTCTCTTTGATAGAGCAGATAAAACTAATGTCAGCGTTAAATTTCCAGCAACAGCGGGAAAAAGAGGAGCCTCACAGGTAGGCAGAAGTTTCTCAAGCTGTGGTCCAATAGTAACGACCAGGGTCTCAGGAAGCCAAGACAGTGGTGTGTGTACGTCCCTCTTCTCGATCCTTCAGTCGCTCCATTAATAACACTTCTGACATGTCAACAGATGACGAACCTGTGTTCATCGACGATGTTAAGGTTACCAAAACAAAGAGTGGTTGGTCAGAAGCGATTACTCTCCAAGTGACTAATTTACGATTGGAAGGAGAAGAAAAGACGTATGTGTTGTACCACGAATTTTTCAGCAAAGGAGTAACATTCCAGTGGTTTGATGATGGGTTATGACAACATCATCATAATAAAAACACCATAAGGTTTTCCTGGGAAAAGCTGAGTACCTCCATACAGAACCGTAAGGAATAGGTCAAACTTTTTCAGATAGAATCTAGAATATCAGTGCACAGAGAGGCTATCTGACACAAGATGCGAAAGCAGATAGCGTCCTGCTGCGGGTACCCAAGAATAAGGTTTTGGTCGTCTTTCTATGCAGTATCCCCACAGGTATGTCAGGCAGGATAAGGATGGAAGATCTCGGGGATTTGGCGGCGGCTTTTAGGGTCGTAATAGATTTGGACTAGACTGAGGTCGCTCTGGAATACGACAGACCGCAATTTTTTCCATTTTTTTCCTTACACAAGTGAAGTGTTATGGATGTGGGTGTAAAGGTCACATGTGGAACCAGTGACAGCAATCTGAATACTATGAGCGTGCCAAGTTGGACACTGAGCACTGGATTGTGGGAAACTTAACAAGAAAAATCAATAAAAGCATTCATTAAATAGCAGCAGGAGCGCTCCGATCATCGGAAAGCATTCCCAATAGCACATAGCATTGCACAAATACTTGCACAGAGGATATGCTGATTGTCAGGCTATGTAAAAGACAAGGAACATAATTTTTTGGGGGGGGGGGGGGGGAGGGGGAGGGAGACACACCAGTATACGTTTCAGTTATCAGTCTGGACTTTATAGGTAGGAGGAAACTGGTGCCCCAGCATCATAAAATGCTTGTAGTTGGTGGCAACTACGCAAATTTGTTGCGTATGACATTGCTCGGTTTCAGCACTGGAACCAGAGATTTCCATGAGTGTGTGGAAATGCAACCATATGTGGGTGAAATGTGCTCAGCTTATCTTGAGCTAAAAGTTCTCGATGAACATCTTTTGCAGTATACAGTGGAACTCAATGGAACTTTCCAGAATGAGATTTTCACTCTGCAGCGGGGTGTGCGCTGATGTGAAACTTCCTGGCAGATTAAAACTGTGTGCCCGACCGAGACTCGAACTCGGGACCTTTGCCTTTCGCGGGCAAGTGCTCTACCATCTGAGCTACCGAAGCACGACTCACGCCCGGTTCTCACAGCTTTAGTTCTGCCAGTACCTCGTCTCCTACCTTCTAAACTTTACAGAAGCTCTTCTGCGAACCTGGCAGAAGTAAAGCTGTGAGTACCGGGCGTGAGTCGAGCTTCGGTAGCTCAGATGGTAGAGCACTTGCCCGCGAAAGGGAAAGGTCCCGAGTTCGAGTCTCGGTCGGGCACACAGTTTTAATCTGCCAGGAAGTTTCAATGGGACTTTGTTTCCATTAGGGATACAGCTGCAAGTAAGGCAATGTCACAAGGCGCACCCCTCATGAAGGTGTTGCTGACTAAACGGTAAAGTCGTATGCTAAAGACTGGTTCCCATAAAAAAATAGCAGCAAGAATCGGAAAGTTAGTGTAGGTTTCTGTTGTTACCGCACTCCCCTCTCCTCCTGCATCGACCGGCCGCCGTGTCACCCTCATCCCACAGGTGTCACTGGATGCGGATATGGAGTGGCATGTGGTCAGTACACTGCTCTCCCGGCTGTATGTCAGGTTAGAAGACTTCTCAATCAAGTAGCTCCTCAAGTTTCCTCAAAAGGGCTGAGAGCACCCCGCTTGCCAATAACGCTCGGCAGATTGAATGGTCACCCATCCAAGTGCTAGCCCAGTCCGACAGCGCTTAACTTCGGTGATCTCACTGGAACTGGTGTTACCACTGTTACTGTGGTGTCACCGCCAGACGCCACACTTGCTAGGTGGTAGCCTTTAAATCGGCCGCGGTCCATTAGTATACGTCGGACCCGCGTGTCGCCACTGTCAGTGATCGCAGACCGAGCGCCACCACATGGCAGGTCTAGAGAGACGTACTAGCACTCGCCCCAGTTGTACAGCCGACTTTGCAAGGAACGGTTCACTGACAAATACGCTCTCATTTGCCGGACGATAGTTAGCATAGCCTTCAGCTACATTTGCTACGACCTAGCAAGGCGCCGTATTCAATTGATATTGAGATTCTATTAATGTATCATCAAGAGCGATGTTCTACAAATGTGGATTAAAGTTAAGTATTCCAGAAGCTACGTACTTTTCTTTATAGCATTCATTACGTATCCGTTTCAGACCTCACGCCAGCCTGCGTGAGTTTAAGCGCGTGCCTTTCGGCTTCCTCTCATTGTGTCTAGGCTGTCTTGTCTAGACACAACAGTTACTGTACTATAGGAAGCATTATATGTGGTAGAGTCAATGAAGGAAAATGAAGCATTAGACAGAATGCAACGCTTTGTGTATAAAAGCATAGCATGTGTAAGTAATATTAATGTTGAATTTATTATTCCTGTAAGCATGGATAACTTTCGTCTAGACATGGTTAGACTGTAAAAGGGCCTAATGATAGCCACTTTAGAGGTAGTAGATGAAGACAGTATTGATAGATCATGTGATGTGAAGAGCTACAATCAAACCGTTGATGTATCAGCATTACCAAAAAATGTGGATCACTTGCGAGGCAGTTATCGGCAGGTAATGGAATGTTTCCTACTATGCTTTAGCGATTTATTTAACACCAAGGGTCCTTTATCAGCTACACCTGCTATCCACTGTGTACCTACAGGCAATAATGTGCCTGTTTACAGGACACTATACCACATAGTGAATCACCTCCAAACCGTACTGGAAGAGTTTATAGATCACGAGTTCGTGCAAGGTATAACAGAGAATAGTGCTACCCCATGAGGTGCAAATATTGTTGTGGTGCCAAAGCAAGTCAACCGATGGTGGCATGAAGTACAGATTGTGCTGTGATTACTGCTACTTGAATGCGAAGACTGTGATGGATATATATTTGATTCCCAAAACTACGGTAATGTTAGACAACCATAGACAGTGCCAGTACTTCAGAACATTAGATCTGAGAAGTGGGTATCACCTGCTACAGGTAACCCCAAGATCGCTTTCAAGCTTCCACGAGGACATTACCAGTACAGATGGATGCCATTAGGGCTGAAAACATGCAGTCGTGTTGCAGAGGTTATTAGATGACGTTCTAGATGGCTTATAGCCGAAAACTTTCATGATGTATTTGGACGATATCATTCTATCCTTGAAAAGATATACTAGAGCATGTGAGATATTTGGAAGACGTATTCAGCAGGCTATTATCTGAACATTTAACGCTTATTATAGGCAAGTGACATTTCGTGCAAACACACATAAAATACTTTGGCCATGTTATTAGTGGGAAAGGTTGTAAGGTGTCAGGCAAATCCAACACCTTTCATGAAAACCCTGACATGATAGCAAATCCGGTAGTATGTCACATAGCTCCGAATAAATCCTGACATTAAATTAACCAAAGTAATATGATCAACGAGTGAGCAAATGGAATATCACAGACTAACATATGAACGCCTAAATGCATGTCATACCTTCCCACCGCGAAACAGACGCAGTTCCGAGGGGAGAAACGAGAACAGAAGCCGACAGCGGAGTCGTGTAGGCCAGGAGGCCCTACGATAAGGGACGGACACCCACGTGGCCAGCCGACCGCCAAGACCACCCCCCACCCATGTCAAAAGATAGAGCCCTCCAGAAGAACAGTATAGATCTTACAATAACACTAAAAGGGCCACACCAGCTGCAAGTTTTAGCGTGAGACTATACGCGTCTCTGTTACGTAACAAACATTTAAAAACAAGCAACACCACGAAAATTATAACTTTTCTCATTGGATAGACAGAATTTTTGTAGGCGGAGCTTAAAGTTGACATTGAGACCCTGATTGGTCAGTTTAAAACACAGCCAGATAGCTATTCTCAAACCAACTTCAGTAAATTGTAGTAAGGAGAAGTTAGAAGGAGTTGCTTCCGAGACGGCGAGGTGTGTGGAGCTGCGCCGCCCACTGCCCCCTGATGCTGCCTAACCAACGACAAGGTAATGAACGCACGTGATGCCGCATAAGATCACATAAGGCTTCGCTCAGAACTGCAGAAGTCTCATCTGTTACACCCCCTTTTTACGTAATACTAGTGTCGATCGTCAATTAAACTTCGTGGTATTCACATTTGCTATTAGAAGTTAAAATCTGACACACAATGATTTTTCTGTTATATATTTATTGAGAAGCCACATCAGCCACTCGAATTTACGACAAGTTAAATAAGTAATTAAAGATAATTGAGGGTCACTGTAGATCATTTTGATAGTTTCCTCTTTTATGAAACTTAATTTAAACCTAGATTCTAGATGTGATATGGCATAGGTCGTCCTTCGATCCATTGTAGAACTTGGAAACCCGTTCAGGGAATATTCGTTCAAATTTTTGCTGAACGCAGTTGGTTTTTATCATCCTGTATTAAAATATTTCCTTTTATCAATAGTGCAATTCATAAACAATGTTTTGTGAGTAGAATAAAAATTCCAATGGTAAACTTAACTACTTTCTCGACGTTATTTTACCAGCTAACTAAAAATAGGAAAGCCTTGAACCCCATTCACTAAATGTAGTTGATATTAAGATTCTTTTACAGGTAGTGACGTGGAGCTGACGCTGAAATCATTAAGTATTTGATTATATCATTGCTAGTCTCACTGAACTCTTCTGAACTCTACATTTCATGTGTGGTCTGGCATCTCCTTACCAGCAACAGTTCCCAGGTTCAAACTAGTCAATTCCCTAAAAACACGCTCAGAGCGTCATTCTGCAAAGGTGGTAGGAAGACACGACTTAGAACAAACAGACACCACACAGAATGTTAGAAAATGGCGACCCTGCCAGGATGGTAAAATACCATGATTGAAGGTCGACCACATGCCCAACTAGGTCAGAAAAATATCCTGTAAAAAATTTTTCGTAACGAGTAATTTTCCTGAAAGGTATAAATAGTCGAATACAGTAGCTGCAGCGATAGATAGTAAGAAAGTATTCAGTAGAAAGTGAGACATTCTAGCAGAGACAATAGCATAATTAAGTTAGGAATTTTAATATTGTTAGAATTAAGTTTTCTCTCCAATGCAAGCACAGAGGTGGCGGATACTTCGTTGACAAGTTGGTTCTGACACAACAAGTAAGTGAATGGATTGTCAGTCTTGGGTATAATAAGTGTAAAGCCGCGTTTGCAAAACGTTTATGAAACGCGTGAGGTCGTATGAGCGCATGTTAACGCGAATTAGGGTGCGTGTATTGCTTTTAAAACAGAAAATAAGGGAATCTGAAAGATTAGCAATGGCAGATCGAGACCTTGACCGAATTGTGGTAGAGACTCAGCATGAAGACGGACAGAGAATAGAGGACAGTACAACAGACGATGCAGTATCGCGAGAAATAGGACAGATCACGCACCATAACGAGGATAATGTACGCCAAGGCACAGAAGACGTAGGTCAGCATACGACAGAGGAGCAAGAAAGTAGAGAGACAGTCGATGAGGATTCGAACTTGCATCTTGAATACGTAGAACCCATAGTACAAGTAATCAGAGCTCCCTCACAACAGAGTACAAGGAATTCGAGTAGAAACGGGTCACCGCACACTTCAATGCAATCGGTTGCAAACCAACACTTGGGCAAAAATACAGAGCGTAGGACGTCGGAAGAAAAGGGCTCTGAGCACTATGGGACTTAACATCTGAGGTCATCAGTCCCCTAGAACTTAGAACTATTTAAACCTAACTAACTTAAGGACATCACACACATCCATGCCCGATGCAGGATTCGAACCTGCGACCGTAGCGGTCGCGCGGTTCCACACTGAAGCGCCTTGAACCGCGTGGTCACACTGGCCGGCGCGTCGGAAGAAAACGCAATAGGACACACCAATCTAGCAGAATTATTACAACGAATGACGGAAACCATGACAAGGCAAAATAAAGAAATAGCGAACCAAATTCAAATTCAGAATGCAGAAACCACGAGACAAATGCGTGAGATTAAAGAACAAAACAAAAAAAATTCAGTTACACCTAAGTCATATTGAAGACGAGGCAAAAGAATCTAGAGAAGTGATAGGAAACTTAATAACAGGTCACAATCAATTGAAAGCAGACATTGACAAGTTACAAGTGGACATACAAACATTGCGTAATGACACTCAGGACGAGATCAAAACATTACGTAACAACACCCAGGGAGAAGTCAAGAAACTAGAGAAACAGATAAACGTAATTACTAGACAATCAGCAGGTACATCGCGTGAAATTGTTGAAAACAGTGTGTTATACAAACGTATCACAAAAGCAGCGCTGAAAAGATATGATAACCGCTTAGTCAAAATAGAAGCGCAAACGAAGCAACAATTTCAGAAATTGCTAACAGAGTTGTTGCAAATCATTGAAGAGCGTAGTGAACAGGACCGAACAAGCACTGAGTCTGCAACCACATCCGTATCTGTAACAGCACCGGAAAAACAAGCAATTAACGAAGATATCATGCATTTGCAATTCCAGTCACAGACGGAAAGTAACATATGTGAAATCAAACAGCCTGCACAGCAACAAACACGTTTCGAAGTTCTTGATGAACAAACGGCACCACAAACACATGGGGAACCACAAATGTATGTTTCAAGACAGTTTCGATCGTGCAATGAAGCGGCAAGGTTAGCCAGACAAGATACCGAACCAATACGTGACAATGGAAAGCCAGGTCGCGAAGAGTACAGTGCAATGCATTCAGCTACACGTTCACAACCGATGGAAGAAAATTATTGCGTACCACTCCAACGATATCATGCAAGGGTAGGCGAAAGTTACAGTGGACAATATCCAATGGCTCTACCACAACCGGAAAGAACGAAGGGAGGAATGATCAGAAACAAAAGTGGCGGAGAATCGCGAATTTCATATGGAACCATGACGAAATACGATAACGATAATTTCCTCACAGTCAGAAAATTTCAACACTTTCGAGAAGGAAACTCATTACATCCACGAACTTTTATTCATCAATTCCGAGTAGGATTACCAAAACACTGGACGCTAGCACACAAATTAGACTTTGTATGTGCACACATGCCAGGAACAGTCGCAGAAACCATGGAGAATGTTGCAACGACATGCCGATCGTACGAAGATTTCAGAGACAAGTTTCTCTCACGATATTGGTCCAGCGAAGCACAGATCAGAGTGAAGTACGAATTATTACAGAACCCATATTTTGAAGATTCAGGAGAGAAGATTCCCGTGAAATTTTTCGAAGTAATGGCAAAGAAAAATCAATTCTTAGATGTACCATACAGTGACGGAGAGTTGATTAAATTATGCGCCATGAAGTTAGCATTGAAATACCAGAAATCATTAGTAGATCGCGGAGGGAATGACGTCGAAACATTTAAAAGAATTCTAAGGGAACTAGAGTTTGTATTTTCGGAAGATGACGCAAGAAAAAGACGAAGCGCACGTGAAAACGAAAGCAAAAATCAGTGGAATCCACAAGACACAGTACGGAGAAACAATAATGACGAACCACGTCATAACTTTGCACCAAGAAACGGTAACAGATTTCAACAAAAAACCGGTTATGGATTTAGAAGAGAATATGGCAATAACTATAATTCATCCAGGAACGGCAACAACTATTACACAGGGAATAATGACAACCGGAACGGGTATTGAAGAACCAATAGACCGACAAATTATCAACAAAGAAACCAATATCAACAAGCTGAACAAGAAAAGAGAATACAGGTAGAAGAGGTGGAGGTAAGACCACCAAATCCCGAATAACGTTCGAATTGACAGCTAAGCGCCCAAGCCAAAGAGAATGACGCACCGACCCAGGATAATTACAGCACCTTGAACAGAGAAGTAAATACCTTATGACGAGAAGAGAAAAAGGAAGAAACAAAACCGCAGGGATCAGATGAAAACGAAGACAGGCAAATAACAATATCGTGGTGGGACGAAATTAATTGGGAGAATACTGACGAGGAAGATGAATCACCAGAGGCATGCACAACGAATGTAGGAGTAAAGGATTAAGTAATGAGTATTGCAGAGCTATTTGAGATGGAAACCAGGGAAAGCGAATTCAATGAGGATAATGCGCAGTCGGCAGAAGTTGAAAATAAGTGACGAGTGGGCACACAACCCAAAGTATATAATGAAGGAAGTTATGAAGTGATAATTACAGCATTTAGATGCGATTATGTGGAAGTAGCGACGAAGAAGGAGAAGATAGACGAAGGTGAGGAAAAAGTAGAGGATGTTGTAGAAAGCGTAAATGTAGGAAGAAATAGAGAAGAGGAAATAAAAGACAGAGAAGTAGCAGTCGACGCTTATCCTACAGAAAGTTCGAATTCACAAGGGAAAGTCCTGAAAAGACTCATGTATGATTCAGTGGAGGTTTCGTTGATGCAAGAAGAAGAAGAAGAACAGAACCAACCCTTTCAAATTCAACTAATTGTGAAGGCCATTGTAAAACAGATCCCAGCCAACATTGTAATTGATAGCGGAAGTGAACTGACCGCAATCTCAGAGAATTTATTCACGCAGTGTAATGCCAATGAGGAATTGCCAATTCTGAAAATACGTAAGATTAAAGTAAGAGGTCCTATTAGAAACAATGCTGCGGAAGTTACGAGGCAAACAAGGTTAACTCTTTCGGGCGAAGGTCAAAAGGTCGAAGTCAACTTCGTGATTATACCTAAGCTAACTGTAGAGTTGATTACAGGTGCAGATTTTTTAAATGAGAGACGAGCGATAATAGATATGGTGAAAGGTAGCATAACATTTGGGAATGTCACACTTCTCTAAAATTAGAAGAAATACCAGTTATAAAGAAACAATTAAGAATGATGTGAGTTAAAGAGGATGAAGAATTAGAATGGTATGCACAAAAGGGAGAATCGCGTCAACTCATGTTAGAAGTCCGTAAAGAAATCGACGAAAAATTGCAAGAAGTTCAAGGTATTTTGGAACACAGTAAAAGAGAATTAGAGGGTATTTTACGAGATAAAGCAGAGGTATTTTTACCTAAGACTGGCAGTATTAAACACTTTCAGTACAAGTTTGAAGTAAAACAGCACAAACCATTTAGAGTGCCACCCTATACAATCCCATTGAGATATAGGAATAAAGTATTCCAGGAGATATCTAAAATGTTAGATGATGATATTATTGAACCAGCTACCTCCACATATAACAGTCCGCTCCATATTGTACAAAAACGAGGTGGGAGCATCAGATTAGTGCTTGATTCCAGACAGATCAACACAATCATAATCACCGAGACGGATCGCCCAGAAAAATTAGGGAAATTGATGCAAAAATTCCACAGTGCTACGATATTTTCATCAACTGATTTACGGAGTAGTTTCTGGCAAATAGAATTGGCCTCAGAATGTAGAAAATTTACAGCATTTATCGCATTCGGTAGATGTTACCAGTTAAAACGATTCCCATTTGGTTTAAACATATCATCAGCAGCTTTTATTAGGGGATTTAATACTATACTCAGTCCTGAAATTTTACAAAAAATTACATGTTATGTTTATGATGTGATTGTAGCAGAACCCTCTTGGGAACATCACAACGACACATTAAATCAGTTTTTACAGATCATGAAAGAGCATGGGGTCACAGTAAATATAACAAAATTTCTAGGACACATAATTTCAGAGAAAGGGGTAATGCCCGACCCAGAAAAACTAACAGCAATCAAAGAATTCTGTACTCCATGTAATACGAAAACTCTCAGAGTATTTCTAGGTCTCATCGGATCCTATAAAAAATTTATTTGGATCGACTCTCTCGCAACACCACACCTATGTGCATTGACTGGAAAAACACGCCATGGGTATGAAATCAGCAAGCCAATGAAGAATTTTTAAAAGTGAAAAACGCACTAACAACAGCACCGATTTTAGCACATCCTGATCTAACACAAAATTTTTGTATGGCCACTGATAGCGCGAATACAGGTTTAGAAGTTTTTTTATTCCAAGAATACGAACAGGCAGGGCTAAGATCATATAGAACAATTGCATTTGCCAGTCGTGTACTCACAAAAAGCGAGAAAAACTATTCAGTCACGGAGCTGGAAGCATTGGCCATTGTATGGGGCTTCCAACGTTTTCGATACTTCCTATTCGGAAGAAAAACAAATGTATACACTGACCACAAAGCATTAGAATTACTGTTATCCGCAAAACTAACTCATGGGAGGTTAGCCAGATGGATGTTAATACTACAAGAATTTGACTTCACTATTACACACATACCAGGACCAGGGAATGTATTAGCAGATGCTTTATCACGATGTCCACAGGGTGCATCCAATAACATAGGTTTGGAAGCAGCAGAAGACCAGTTTACAATGTACTATATGAAACAAGTACCTTTCGAAAACTTCATTACGACAGCATTGAGAAATATAGGCAAAGAACAGCACAAGGATCCCGAAATACTAGGAATCAAACACAAGTGGAGAAGTAGGGATTTTCCAGACATTCGACAGCACTATCTCCTAAAAAATAATGTTTTATTTTTTAGATGAAATGTTGCAATGCTTAATTTATATCCCAGATGAACTAGTTAATAAGTACATATGGTACATGCATTTAAAAAAAAACGCCACTTTGGACCAAAGAAATGCTTTTTAAAAATAAAGCAAACAAGCCATTTTCCTAATATCTAAAGACGAATTAGAACAGTATCAGTCATATGCAAAAAATGTATGAGGGCTAAACACGTCACTTTCCAAACCAAACCACCTATGTTTCCAATAATCCCTAAAAAACTAAACAAATAGCTGCAACGGATTTGGTGGGGCCCCTCCCACGCACGAAAAAGGGATATACGTTCATATTTGTCGTTTTGGAACTTACTACTAAACATGTTACCTTGACACCATTAAAATGGGCAACAGGTCTTACTATACGTAAAGCACTTAGACAAGATTTTCTCAGACAAGTAGGTCGAGTAGAACGAATAATTTTGGATAATGGCCCACAATACAAATCGATGCAGTGGCAGAACACGTTAAAACAACACAAAATAAAACCCATCTACTTACCTAAGTACAAACCTAGCGTAAATCCAGCAGAAAAATCTATGAAGGACACAGGCACTTAATGCCGATTATATGTAGGCAAAAGACACAACACTTGGGATATATACCTTAAAGATTTTCAAGAAGTAATAAATGAAATGTCATATAGCACTACACTACTACGTCCAATCACTGCAGTTAAAAATATTGAACCCCCAAACATAACCAGAGAAAATGTTAGATTTCCTATTGTACCACACAGACAGAACAAATAAGTCATAGCAACAGCACTCTCCAACATCAGAAAGGCAGCCATTAAAAGAAAAGAAAGAGGAGATAGAACAGCAATTAAAAGAACATTCTCAGTACGCCAGAAAGTATTTGTAAAAACACACCATCTCTCCATCAAACAGAAAAACAAAATACATAAGTTTTACACAGCATACAAAGGACTGGTCATAATTAGCCGAATTGCTCATGATAATGCAATAGAACTAATGAACCCAAAAACAGTCTAAACCTTAGGACTTCACCATGTGAGCCATATCAAAAAGTTTGAAGATTAATTTTATTACTGGTAAATGATCAGCACAATATTTCAAGTTTATGTTGCAGATAAGATCGTCAGGAGAAAGAAGAATGAAGAGAGAGGAAGGTGGGAAAAAAAGTAGTTTCAATAAAAACAAAAACAAAAATAACACCAATAGTAGCATAGATTAAGGTGAAGGGATAAAGTGTAGATAGTCTAACAGCATGAAATACTAAAATGCTATACACCACAACACTACATAAAAATAAAAAACCAATTTGAGGATTCTTGTAGAAGTTAAGACTCAAAATATCTTAGAATTGTAACATGGAAAGGGCGCCGAAATTTGTAACTTTTTAAGATGGTGTAAAACAATGTAGGTACTAGATATATGTTAGATGATTATAAGTAAAACTTTTTGTAAGAACCATTGTAAAAACTCCAGCAAGAACCAGATGCAAAGACCCACAAGTTGCGACGAGAGAAGTATCAAGAAAGGAAAGACGTAATTAGTAAGACATGATTCCTACAAGGCAGAACTGTCAAGAGAAGGGAAAGGACAGTGAGACCAACAAAGGACACTTGTATCCGAAGTCGGCAGTAAATCTACAGCTAAGGTGAACCCTGCTTGGGCAAGCCACCACTGGCAAAAAATATGTGTAAAAGTCACACTACTGCTATTAAACACCATGCTGATACACGAAACTGAAGAAAACTTCCACAAAGTAGAAATGGCACGTTCAAACAATTTATCAAACTGTTACTAAGAAGAGAACTTCAAAGCGACTAGTTATCAATAAATATTCCCATATCCTGCCCAGAGAAGAACCAAGAATCAAGTAAGAAGCAGAGAAAAAGCAGGAAGAACAGAAGTTGAAGATTCGTAAGATTGAGACCAAGAAAGAAGATGGGTGAAGAATAGATGACATGCCTTCCCAAATCTCTATCCTATTGTAAACTAGTCGTCTGCGAAGTATTACAACGAAAAACAACCGCTTTCAGCGACATACAACGATGACTTTCACGCATACAAAGCCAGTAATCCACGAGATTCTGCACTCACAGCTCCATTCCACTATGGGACGTCCACAACAGCAATACGCCGTTGCAAAGCCAACAAGGAACGAGGAACAAAGCTGTGCATCAAACACTTGCCCATATCCATCTCGCTCAAGTCCATCAACTTCGTGCAAAAACATTTGTCAACCTCATGCATAAACATTCATAGGATAATGAAAATGTGCGAAATCATGTGATGTAGGAATTGTGCAAAAGACATGTGTGAAAAACTAAATAAGTAAAGCACACCAGACAGCTAATAAACTACAAAATAACAGTCATTGACAATGGACTTAAGTAAAAATAGACTATCGATAAAAATAAGTCATTAGTTCTGAAATGGACAGCGTATAAAGAACAAAAGTAAGGCACAATAAACACTAAAACTATATGCTACTTATTTCCTCCTCATAAAAATAAAAGAATAACTATATTTTACTTATTTTCTCCTTATAAAAGCAAAGAATAAAAAATTATCTTGTTGGATGCTACTGTTTTATTGTCTCAGGACGAATACCATGATAAAATGTACAATTTATTGAGTGATAGCATGTACCGGAAGATCAGCAGGGATCTCACTAATCGAGTGGCGAAGAAAACTGTTTCGCTTCTGAATGATTCTCCCTTTCCACCAGAAGTTGTTCGGAGATTGAAACCAAGTGGTCCAGTGCTTCCTAGACTTCATGGACTACCAAAGGTCCATAAGAAAGATGTTCCTCTACGCCCCACAGTGAGTAACGTAGGCTCTCCGACCTATGACGTTGACAAACATGTGGCATCATTGTTGAGGTCTGTTGTGGGAAAATGTACTAACCACATAAGAAACTCGGCTGACTTCATTAGTAAACTGAAATCATTGAAAATGAACCCGTCTGATATATTAGTTAGTTTTGATGTGGTGGCTTTATTTACAAAGGTTCCCCTTCCAGAATCTCTACAACGTATTGAAAGAAGTTTTGACAAAGAGATTTCAGCTTTATTTAAACATGTTCTGACCACATATTTCTTATTTAACAACGAATTTTTTGAACAGATGGACACAGTTGCCATGGGTAGTCCCTTATCCCCTCTGGTGTCCAATTTATTTATGGAGGGCTTCAAGGAGAAGGCGCTTGAATCTGCTGACTTGAAACCCACGATATTCTGGAGGTATGTTGATGACACCTTTGTAGTTTGGCCCCATGGTGAAGACAACTTGCAAGACTTCTTAAGACATCTGAACTCCCTCCACGATCAAATAAAGTTCACAATGGAAATTGAAAAGGAGGGATGCCATCCATTCTTGGATGTTTTGGTTTGGCACAGAGAGGATGGCACTTTGGGACATGAAGTGTATAGGAAGCCGGCGCACACCAATCTGTATTTACGTGCAAATAGCTGCCACCATCCTGCCCAGACAATGAGAGTTCCCCGAACTTTGACTCACAGAGCACATATTTCTGACGAAAGCAGTCTGCAAGATGAACTATCCCACTTAGAAAGAGTGTTTGAAGACAATGGGTACTCTCCACAACAAATACAGAGGGCACTGAAAATGAAACCGAAAGAGGCCACAAAGAAAGCAGAAGAAGATGAAGAAACCTTTAAATCGATGGCCTTCCTGCCATATGTGGGTAGCTTCTCATCAAAAATAGGACGCATTCTCGGCAGACACAAAGTAAAAGTGATTTTTCGTCCTTCACCCAAGACAGCTGCACTCGTGGGCTCCGTCAAAGATGATTTGCTGCTCCGAAAATCTGGAGTTTACAAAATTCCATGTGAATGTGGCCTTTCTTACTTCGGACAAACAACTCATACTGTCGAAGAAAGATGTACAGAACACCGGAGGTACACACGACTTTTACAACCTAACAAGTCGGCAGTGGCAAAGCACTGTATTGATAATGGTCACAGTATGTTGTATGACAACGTCGAAATTTTGGCAGCTTTTGGGACTCGATAGTAAAGGAGGCAACTGAAATTCGCTTGACGACGAATTTAATTAATAGAGATAGTGGTTTCAATCTTGATAAATCTTGGAATCCGGCACTTGCTGTAATAAATTCGCAAAGACGTCGTCACAGAGCAGCTCACAATAATATATCGATATGCCAACACAGATCAAATGCGGAGTCATAGATACAACTCACGCATTATGCACGTCTCTGCCGCCAACCAACGTCTCTGGCGCATTTGCATCTGTGGCCGCATGCGCAGTCGCACGATACAACAGTATAAAGGGACGAAGCGAGCACTGGAGCGGCAGTCTTGCGGCTCACTCTGAAGATGGCTGAACGGTATACAGCCGAAACTTAATGGAACAGTCTTTGCGCCGCCAAAACCTGAAGATTCACATCTTGTTGGATGTTTTCCCTTTTTTAAAACATTTGTACCATTTGTTAGGATAATATCTCAATACTTATGTATGTATATTTCTTTGTCAAAGCAATTCTTGGAAATAATTCTTATATGTTAGTGTAACAATTTTGAAATGAGCGTCTAGAAACAAAAACATTTTACTTGTACATGATATTTAGAAAATGTTTTAGGAATAGGTTTTACTTAATTAGTACATTTATAAAAAAAATATTTCTAAGAAAATGGATGTGAAACACTCCTCACTTTCGATAACAAACTTCTTAAAAAAACAGACTTCACACTTAAATAAACAAATAAAATAATTAAAAATTAATAATGATAATAAATTAAAAATATTCTTCCCTTGTCAATATAATTATATTTTTGAGAGTAATGTGGAAGAATATAAAAATATAAATTAGTAATACAAACTAGCATAGAACTAGAATAACGTGGCTGAACAGTAGGCAACAAAATTTAGATAAAGGAATAATTTTTGACTGACTTAGACAACGAGTCAATCATTGCCTAGCTTCAGTGCAAAAATTAAGTTTGAAAGGTGGTGATATGTAAGGTATCAGGCAAATCCAACACTTTCTATGAAAACCCTGACATGATAGCAAATCTGGCAGTATGTCACATAGCTCCAAATAAATCCTGAAATTAAATTAACCAAAGTAATACGACAACGAGTGAGCAAATGGAATACCAGAGACTAATACGAGAACGCCTAACTGCATGTCATACCTTCCCACCATGAAACAGACGCAGTTCCGAGGGGAGAAACGAGAACAGAACCCGACAGCAGAGTCGTGTAGGCTAGGAGGCCCTACGGTAAGGGACGGACACCCACGTCGCCAGTCGACCGCCAAGACCACCCCCCACCCATGTTAAAAGGGCCACACCAGCTGCAAGTTTTAGCGTAAGACTATACGCCTCTCTATTATGTAGGAAACATTAAAAAAAAAGCAACACCACGAAAAGTATAACGTTTCTCATTGGATAGACAGAATTTTTGTAAGTGGAGCTTAAGGTTAACATTGAGACCCTGATTGGTTGAAAACACAGCCAGATAGCTTTTCTTGAACCAACTTCGGTAAATTGTAGTAAGGAGAAGTTAGAAAGAGTTGCTTCCGTGACACTGAGGTGTGTGGAGCTGCGCCGCCCACTGCCCCCTGATGCTGCCTAACCAACGACACGGTAATGAACACATGTGATGCCGCATAAGAGCACATAAGGCTTCACACAGAACTGCAGAGGTCTCATCTGTTACACCCCCTTTTTACGTAGTACTAGTGTCGACCGTCAATTAAACTTCGTGGTATTCACATTTGCTATTGGAAGTTAAAATCTGAAACGCGATGATTTTTCTGTTATATATTTATTGAGAAGCCACATCACCCACTGTAATTTACAACAAGTTAAATAAGTAATTAAAGATAATTGAGGGTCACTGTAGACCATTTTAATAGTTTTCTCTTTTATGAAACTTAATATAAACCTAGATTCTAGATGTGAAATGGCATAGACCATCTTTCGATCCATTGTAGAACTTGGAAACCCGTTCAGGGAATATTCGTTCACATTTTTGTTGAACACAGTTCCTGTATTAAAATATTTCCATTTATCAATAGTGCAATTCATAAACACTGTTTTGGGAGTAGAATAAAAATTCCAATGGTAAACTTAACTACTTTCTCGACGTTATTTTACCAGCTAACTAAAAATAGGAAAGCCTTGAACCCCTTCCACTAAATGTAGTTAGTATTAAGATTCTTTTACAGGGAGTGCAGCGGAGCTGACGCTAAAATCATTAAGTATTTGATTATATCATTGCTAGTCTCACTGAACTCTTCTGAACTCTACATGTCGTGTGGTCTGGCGTCTCCTTACCAGCAACAGGTCCCATTTTCAAACTAGTCAATTCCCTAAAAAACACGCTGAGAGCGCCGTTGCGCGAAAGTGGTAAGGAGACACGACTTAGAACAAACAGACACCACGCAGAATGTTAGAAGGTGTTCAGACGGAATCTCTTCTATCAGTTTGGTGAAAGAGTATGACATGTTAACCTTTGTATCTGTCAATGCAACGTTCTTCCACTAGTGTTTGAGCTGCAGTTGGTTATGTAGTTGGTGCTTTGTTTATTAAAAATAAATTCTTTATAATTCTTTCTTCCCATGATTAGCGATGAACCGAATTTTAAATGGCGTATGTTTAGCGCAAATTCAAGGTTTGTATGTTATAGGTGTAGTGACCTTCCATACCCTATAGAGGTCGCCAAATTTCGCATAACTGATGAATATTCTGATTTTGTTATTACTTATTCACAGCAAATATTTTTTCTACCCCATTTGTTTACCTAACTACACTGCTAACATAGACAAACAAGTATAATTTTTCAATCAGTGTTCAAACAATGCTAATGGGATTCCTTGCATTTTTATTTTCTCTCAGCCCCTTGGTCTTGTCCAAGGACCTAGGCTTCACTCCCTAATTGTGTTACTTTCTTCTTAATGTGATTTAAAAACAGAAATTTATCAAAGTGAATCTATCAGTGTGGGTAATTATATTGAACTTGATTATACCCTTGTTCATACCTTGCCCTATTTCTTTTATCATTTATACTTGTACTGACTTCAGAGGCCTAAAACGGATCATGTTGCAGTCCCTTTGTCTGAAACATATGAAATGGTACCGAGGGGTTATTTGCATGCAGTTTTATCGTTGTCAAGGAAGACCATGTGGAATGGCTAAATTCTGATCTCATAAGCGTAGCATAGTTGGATCCAGATGACTGTTACCGGGTATTATTTGTTTCTTGTGGTACTTGAGAATTCTATATGATTCGCATAAAACGTTTGATAAATGTTTGAAATAAGAGGAATATAACGTTATTGTCAAATAAATTATGTAATTCAAGTACATAGAAGCGATATCTGTAACATACGCAGTGCTAAATTTCAGCAGCAATAGAAGTGGAAAGCTCACATCAACAAACCTACAGCGTACCAATCGAATGATCCGGTTAGTAACTGTAATTCTGAGAATGAACTGTGCAATTAGGAATCAATTTCATGTGAGCACTAATCAAGTAAATGTGATTATAAGAGAGCTGGAGTTAGAGAAAGGACTGAAGGACATGTACAGGTGGTAAGTGTAAGGTTACAAGAAGCACAGAAATAAGGTTAAACTGAAAACTTTTTTTGTTTGATGTTCCAAATTGAAAGTATTAAGTGAGATTTTTTGTTACGTAATGAGTTGTTTTTAAAAGTATTTTAATTGCGAGGTCCATATGTGAGCATACAGGCCTTCACCACAGGCATCTGGTACAGAGAACAATCAAATAAATGTATACATATCGATGAGTATAAATTAGAACAATTGGTGTACATTATTTTACAGAAATAACGCTACTTACAAACTGCATAAGTCCATATCAAATCATGCTTGTGTCAAGTATGACATCTTTATGATGTTAAAGTTGATGTGGAGCCAGGAAACAGAGAACCCCATGGATATTTAAAATCCAATTATAACCACACATACATCTTCATGATATGGTGAGTTATCTATCGTGTGTATATGTTATAACTGTTAAAATGCTAAAATGGCACATATGTTGGTGGTATTGGTCACTAATGCACAGTATTAAAACTTGGAACTGCTGGTAAGGTAAAGGGTCCTACATTAATGTTTTCATGTTAGCTCTGAGATCATGTCAGGGTGCATTTGTGATTTGCACTCATTATATGTATTCAATACCGTGCTTGGCTAAACATTATATAAGTGTTGAATCTATAATAAGAATAGAATACATCGAGAGATAAACTGTAGAAGAGTGTCATGAACACTCAGTAAGATGAACGAAATAGGATGAATTCTGTTTATCATATAACGAGGTTGTCAACTCAGGCCTGGGTGCAAGGTGAAAGCGACATATCTTGTAAAATTTAGTCAATTTTATTTTCACGCAAATGGAGGAACTGGAATCCCAACATCTTTTGTTAAAACACAGATATGCACCTTACTTTACACCTCTGTCTGTTTACTGAAGACGCTCTCTGGGTTTCTCGACACAAAAGTGTATATCTTTATTCTAGGATATTCAGTAATCATCCTTGATCTCCCATGTGAAGAATAGTAGTTATTTACAGAATTCTTGCTCTCTCTTACATGAGACACAGATTTTATTGTATTACCTCGATCTTGCTCCGTGAGTTGTTCGTGATAGTTTACATATTCTTTCTCATATACTTTTATATGTTCTGATCTTACTATTTGTCCAAGTGTGGTATTCAATACACATAATAAGTAAATATCACAGATGTTTCTAAGTACACTACTGGCCGTTAAAACTGCTACACCAAGAAGAAATGCAGATGTTAAACGGGTATTCATTGGACAAATATATTATACTAGAACTGACATGTGACTACATTTTCACGCAGTTAGGGAGCATAGATCCTGAGAAATCAGTATCCAGAACAACCACCTCTGGCCGTAATAACGGCCTTGATACGCCTGGGAACTGAGTCAAACAGAGCTTGGATGCCGTGTACAGGTACAGCTGCCCATGCAGCTTCAACACGACACCACAGTACATCAAGAGTAGTGACTGGCGTATTCGAACGAGCCAGTTGCTCGGCCACCATTGACCAGACATTTTCAATTGGTGAGAGATATGGAGAATGTGCTGGCCAGGGCAGCAGTCGAACATTTTCTGTATCCAGAAAGGTCCGCACAGGACTTGCAACATGCGGTCGTGCATTATCCTGCTGAAACGTAGGGTTCCGCATGGATCGAATGAAGGGTAGAGCCACGGGTCGTAACATGTCTGAAATTTAACCTCCACTGTTCAAAGTGCCGTCAATGTGAACAAGAGGTGACCGAGACGTGTAACCAATGGCATCCCGTACCATCACGCCGGATGATACGCCAGTATAGCGATGACGAATACGCGCTTCCAATGTGCGTTCACCGCGATGTCGCCAAACACGGATGCGACCATCATGATGCTGTAAACAAACCTGGATTCATCCAAACAAATGACGTTTTGCCATTCGTGCACCCAGGTGCGTCGTTGAGTACACCATCGCAGGTGCTCCTGTCTGTCATGCAGCGTCAAGGGTAACCGCAGCTATGGTCTCCGAGCTGATGGTCCATGCTGCTGCAAACGTCTTCGAAGTGTTCGTGCAGATGGTTGTTGTCTTGTAAACGTCCCCATCTGTTGACTCAGAGATCGAGACGTGGCTGCACTTTCTGTTACAGCCACGCAGATAAGATGACTGTCTCCTCGACTGCTAGTGATACGAGGCCGTTGGGATCCAGCACGGCGTTCCGTATTACCCTCTTGAACCCACCGATTCCATATTCTGCTAACAGTCATTAGATCTCGACCAATGCGAGCAGCAATGTCGCATTACGATAAACCGCAATCACGATAGGCTACAATCCGACCTTTATCAAAGTCGGAAAAGTGATGGTACGCATTTCTCCTCCTTACACGAGGCATCACAACAACGTTTCACCAGGCAACGCCGGTCGACTGCTGTTTGTGTATGAGAAATCGGTTGGAAACTTTGCTCATGTCAGCACGTTGTAGGTGTCGCCACCGGCGCCAAACCTTGTGTGAATGCTCTGAAAAGCTAATCATTTGCATATCACAGCATCTTCTTTCTGTCGGTTAAATGTAGATTCTGTAGCACGTCATCCTCGTGGTGTTGCAATTTTAATGTCCAGTAGTGTATGATCTGAGAGATAACAAGACACCTAAAATACAAGATTGAAAGTCTGACCACCAGATCAATGTTCTCATCACTTGACAGCCATGCCCATGACGACTAAGATGTGTGGCCACTTAGCGCATGAAAGTTATAACATGTACACACGAGAAGCTGCGTACCATGTAGGCGACGCAGACAGTGGACCTTACAGTGGCAACGTAGATATCGTTACAACTAGGTTTTAAGCATCTAGATCTACATGACTTTCAACATCATAAAGATAAGGCTTGTGGTATTATATTTCGATTTATCTCCTTTTATGAGCGTCTGTTATATATTTTGGCAAGACGACAGCAGTTAAGTGCAGACCTGCCGCCTATTTAGCTCATGACCGCACTTTTTAAGATTACGTAAATTGTCTATTATAAACTGTTAGGATGGAGATCGTAGCGTGAGCACAATGTCTGGGGCTTCCATTTTTTGTTAGCGATCATCCAACCACATGTATCTGCTATAGTACTTTAACGTTCCCTCTTTGAGCTCTCTCTCTCGTATGTGTGTGTGTGTGTGTGTGTGTGTGTGTGTGTGTGTGTGTGTGTGTGTTTGTGTTTGTATGTGTGTGTGTGTGTGTGTGTGTGTCACAAGGGAAAATTTCGAAAATACATTACCATTTTCTTTCTACAATTTTTGCCACTCTTACTGATTTGAACAACATTTGTCTCCCCAGACTTTAGTACAGTCGCAAAAGTTCTCGACGTCGTGAGCCCAATAATTATATCTTCAACGTCATCATCATGTAACTGCACTACTAGCCATTAAAATTGCTACACCACGAAGATGACGTGCTACAGACGCGAAATTTAATCGACAGGAAGAAGATGCTGTGATAGGCAAATGATTAGCTTTTCAGAGCACTCACACGAGGCTGGCGCCGGAGGCGACAGCTAAAACGTGCTGACGTGAGGAAAGTTTCCAACCGATATGTCATACACAAACAGCAGTTGACCGGCGTTGCCTGGTGAAACGTTGTTGTGATGCCTCGTTTAAGGAGGAGAAATGCATATCATCACGTTCCGACTTTGAAAAAGGTCGGATTGTAGCCTATCGCGATTGCGGTTTATCGTATCGTAAGATGGCTGCTCGCATTGGTCGAGATCCAATGACTGTTAGCAGAATGTGGAATCGGTGGGTTCAGGAGGGTAATGTGGAACGCCGTGGTTGATCCCAACGGCCTCGTATCACTAGCAGTCGACATGACAGGCATCTTATCCGCATGACTGTAACGGATCGTGCAGCCACGTCTCGATCACCGACTCAACAGATGGGGATGCTTGCAAGACAACAACCATCTGCACGAACAGTTCGACGACGTTTGCAGCAGCATGGACTATCAGCTCGGAGACCATCACTGCGGTTACCCTTGTCGCTGCATCACAGTCAGAAGTATCTGCGATTGTGTACTCAACGACGAACCTGGGTGCTCGAATGCCAAAACGTCATTTTTTCGGATGAATAAAGGTTCTCTTTACAGCATCATGATGGTCGCATCCGCGTTTGGCGACATCGCGGTGAACGCACCCTGGAAGCGCCATTGTGGCGTATCACCCGGCTTGTTGGCATGGGGTGCCATTGGTTACACATCTCGGTCACCTCTTGTTCGCATTGACGGCACTTTGAACAATGGACGTTACATTTAAGATGTGTTACGACCCGTGGCTCTACCCGTCACTCGATCCCTGGGAAACCCTACATTTCAGCAGGATAATGCACGGCCGGATGTTGCAGGTCCTGTACGGGCCTTTCTGGATACAGAAAATGCTCGACTGCTGCCCTGGCCACACAGTCTCCAAATCTCTCACCAATTGAAAACGTCTGGTGAAAGGTGGCTGAGCAACTGGCTGATTACAATACGCCAGTCACTCCTCTTGATGAACTGTGGTATCGTGTTGAAGCTGCATGGGCAGCTGTACCTGTACACGCCATCCAAGCTCTGTTTTACTCAATGTCCAGGCGTATCAAGGCCGTTATTACGGCCAGAGTTGGTGGCTATGGGCACTGATTTCTCAGGATCTGTGCACCCAAACTGCGTGAAGATGTAATCACATGTCAGTTCTAGTATAATATATTTGTCCAATGAATACCCGTTTATCATCTGCATTTCTTCTTGGTGTAGCAATTTTAATGGCCAGTAGTGCATCTTTATCATCATCATCATGTAACTAAATTTCTGATGCTTGCCAGTTGTTTAAGATTACACCATATACCTTAGCTCAGCTCTCACCTAGGCGAGATGAGCCTTACCTGCGGCTGTAGGGCAGCCAGCCCGGGCCATTGGCGGTCCGGCGCGGCCGCAGGGCCACGCGTGGCGTCCACGCGGCGGAGGCATGCGACGGCTCCGTCCCTGAAAGCAGAGAGCACGCTCAGCTGCTGATGATTCAAGTTATAAAGTGCTCGATGACTAAGTAGTATTCTGCTGGGCAGATAATACAAATGTAAATTACGGGATTCATAATTCTGTGTCTAAATTGCCTCAAGAAGACAACAAACGTTTGTTGAAACCAAATTCTCAAATCTTATACTGCCCAATGCAACAAAACACGCATGTGACACATTGGATGTACACTCCTGGAAATTGAAATAAGAACACCGTGAATTCATTGTCCCAGGAAGGGGAAACTTTATTGACACATTCCTGGGGTCAGATACATCACATGATCACACTGACAGAACCACAGGCACATAGACACAGGCAACAGAGCATGCACAATGTCGGCACTAGTACAGTGTATATCCACCTTTCGCAGCAATGCAGGCTGCTATTCTCCCATGGAGACGATCGTAGATATGCTGGATGTAGTCCTGTGGAACGGCTTGCCATGCCATTTCCACCTGGCGCCTCAGTTGGACCAGCGTTCGTGCTGGACGTGCAGACCGCGTGAGACGACGCTTCATCCAGTCCCAAACATGCTCAATGGGGGACAGATCCGGAGATCTTGCTGGCCAGGGTAGTTGACTTACACCTTCTAGAGCACGTTGGGTGGCACGGGATACATGCGGACGTGCATTGTCCTGTTGGAACAGCAAGTTCCCTTGCCGGTCTAGGGATGGTAGAACGATGGGTTCGATGACGGTTTGGATGTACCGTGCACTATTCAGTGTCCCCTCGACGATCAGCAGTGGTGTACGGCCAGTGTAGGAGATCGCTCCCCACACCATGATGCCGGGTGTTGGCCCTGTGTGCCTCGGTCGTATGCAGTCCTGATTGTGGCGCTCACCTGTACGGCGCCAAACACGCATACGACCATCATTGGCACCAAGGCAGAAGCGACTCTCATCGCTGAAGACGACACGTCTCCATTCGTCCCTCCATTCACGCCTGTCGCGACACCACTGGAGGCGGGCTGCAGGATGTTGGGGTGTGAGCGGAAGACGGCCTAACGGTGTGCGGGACCGTAGCCCAGCTTCATGGAGACGGTTGCGAATGGTCCTCGCTGATACCCCAGGAGCAACAGTGTCCCTAATTTGCTGGAAAGTGGCGGTGCAGTCCCCTACGGCACTGCGTAGGATCCTACGGTCTTGGCGTGCATCCGTGCGTCGCTGCGGTCCGTTCCCAGGTCGACGGGCACATGCACCTTCCGCCAACCACTGGCGACAACATCGATGTACTGTGGAGACCTCACGCCCCACGTGTTGAGCAATTCGGCGGTACGTCCACCCGGCCTCCCGCATGCCCACTATACGCCCTCGCTCAAAGTCCGTCAACTGCACATACGGTTCACGTCCACGCTGTCGCGGCATGCTACCAGTGTTAAAGACTGCGATGGAGCTCCATATGCCACGGCAAACTGGCTGACACTGACGGCGGCGGTGCACAAATGCTGCGCAGCTAGCGCCATTCGACGGCCAACACCGCGGTTCCTGGTGTGTCCGCTGTGCCGTGCGTGTGATCATTGCTTGTACAGCTCTCTCGCAGTGTCCGGAGCAAGTATGGTGGGTCTGACACACCGGTGTCAATGTGTTCTTTTTTCCATTTCCAGGAGTGTATATCGGAAAAAGCGATGCAGTTGTGCATCTGAAATTTAATGCTACTAAATTTACCTCAAACGTCCGTTAAAATTGTGGTCACGTGTTGATCATCTTCTTTAAAACCGAGGTCAAATGTTGTTCGCCCTAAATGGGTTTTTCAGCACACCATTCACGACAGTGTTATAACTAAATAAGACAGATAAAGTGGTACGGTCTTTGCTAAAACGTTGAAGAGGTGTAGAATACTATGTATTTCAGCGTCACGTTTTCTGATTTTCATTTATTGCTTTGAGACAGTCGGAGATTGGTAGATGGATTGCTACTGGAGTACTTTTTGAGTATGTTCTTTACTGACGAAGATTTGTGTCATTGTGTAATATTCATACTGCAATCCTCAGAAGATAGCGTCTTACAGTAGGTTCTAAATGTGAATACTGAAGCCGTGTGTAAATGATCTTGGAGGTTTACTGGCACTGACTCACACTGACTGCCATCGTGTGCATCCACGACCATTAAAAAGTTCTAAATAAGGAGGATCTCTGTCCTAGAATTGTGTAAAGGTTTCAATGTGCGCGTATACGCATCTCACTGGGCAGCTCGATTCGTTTTCTCATCAGTAGAATTATTTAGTAACATACTTTGTTATTGCTATGATTTCATTTCGCACACTAAAATAGACAGAAAAAACATTTCTGCATTATCTTGAGTAAGAATTAATTTGTCTGTTATCTACACGTTTACTGTCCTATCGAGTTACCAATTGGTCAGGTGTATAGGTCAAGCACCATAACAGTTTGCAAATACAGCCTTCACTGCAGCCGAACAACACGCGACATGTGCCCATCATCTGCAGGTATACAGGGGACATTGGGGCACGACTGAGAGAGCTAGTTCTAGTCTCATACACTGGCAAACTAGATGAACTCTTGACTCACCTAGTGGTATAGTACCCAATCACGCAGCTCTGAGGTCTAATGTCATTTGCTTTAAGTTGGCTGTAGACACCAGCACTGAGCTTGTTCATTTTGTGTTGTAGCTTGCGGATAACCATCGTCTACCATATCTGTTCAATTGAATAGATGTAGCATGTATTGGAGAACTATATCTGCAAGGCCTACAATTTATGTATGGCTTAAATCTATAAGTATTCTGATGAGATGAGTTTAGGGCGATTAGCTCTCCCGTTTTTCTCCGGATCTCTCGTATTACAGCAGTTTTTCTTTAATCATCCTGACTCCTTTATCGACTGCCTATTCCTCTGGTGTACTTTCCAGTGATTACTGTTATAAATATTAATCCTGCGACGTGCTATCGGTAGTTCAAAGTCCCTGACCGACAAATCTCTAAACATTTCCCTACATTAGTTGATACTAAATTCGGAATATAGACTTTTTCCTGTTCTGGTATGGAGAGAAGACGGTTTGGCCCAAGACAGTGTGAGACGTGGAGACAGAATAACATAGCCTACGCGTCTAGAGAGGCCGTGAGAGGGGGAACGTTTCCTTGTTCCTCGGTCAGTACTGATAGCCAATGGATGTGGGCGCCTCGCACTGATCAGCAGTTACGGTATGAATAAATCCCGGAAGCAACAAGAATCTGTGAAAGTGGACACTCGTTGCGTTATTTACTGGCTCACACAACCCTACTTTGCGCTATGAAAATGTAACTTCTACATCACTCATAGGGCTAATGCTGCCTGCAGCCAACATTCTTGTACCGAAGGTCATAATACGAACGAAAAAGAAGTTAAGGCATTCCAAAAATTACTCAAATGTTTTGATAATGGCAGCAAAGACATTAGAAACGTTGCAGATGAACCAGCAATAACTTTTCATAATGTCAGACATACTATCAACTACATAAGTATGGACTGTGGAAACAAATTATCGAAGGAAGTTTACCATGGCTCTAATTTGGCAATGATAACGTCTTGTGATCGAACTAAGACAGAGAAGTTGTGAAAAGGTCTTAACTCCAAAAAGTGTTCAGAATATCACTGGTGTCTTGAAAGACACAGCTGAAACAAGTAAGTTTTTCTCAATTGCAACCGATGCCTCCAGTTACAAAACCGAAAGCTGTTCCTCAAGTTGTAAGCTATTTGGATCCTGAAAGGTAATGAAGAATAGACTTACAGACTTCACTGAACGGGGTGATGAGACAGCTAATGGTGTTCACAGTCTGATCAAATCGTCATTGAGTTTTCATAATTTGGTATAAATAAATTAATATAATAGTCATATTATAGTTTTCTTTCCACAATTGTAGTTTGTTAATTCGATTGGTGAAACGAAATTTTTGGAATGACCAATCAGATGTATCAACACCCATATAAATCTTTTCAGAAGGTTATGGGACAGGATCTATTAGGGTAGAACTTTTGACTATTAGGCTAAGTGAGGAAGCGACAAACGTGTTTTTAGATGGCACAGAACTCAGCTAGTAGTATCTCGTATCTGTGAAAATTATGAAACTATTTTAAGTCCTCTATTAACATTCCTTGCAACAAGCGTATGTTATCATTGTACTTGTCCTTAGTTTCAAATTGCACACTCAATTGTAATTATTGTATATTTAGTAAAGAGAGTCAACACCAATTATCAGTGCTTAATATATTCATCACTAATTAAATGGCTCCCATCATGCTGCCTCTCTGGTTGCAGTACTACAGAAATGGTACCCAGTGTAGAGTGAACCAAATGCAACACAGCAATTTCCAAAATGATAAGATTATCATTGAAGAATTCTGCATTTTAAAATAATACTCACGATACATAAACTGTTTTTTCAGCACTGGTGTTCGACTGAATTTACTGTCTAGCAGAATGAGCAAGCACTGTTCCTATTGGTGGGAAGCGGAGTTAATGGACGATGTTGTTAGACATGTATGCAGAGAAAGTCAGTGCTGCAAAAAGTGGACGTTGCGCACTTCCAATGATGTCATTCCAAACGTGATGCGAATAATGTGGCTACAGATGCGTTTCTCATCAAACAAAAAGTCGTGCTTGGATGTAAAATGCTTGTGTTACATAGAGTTAACAAGCAATATGATAATTGAGCGCTACCGTTATGAAGTCCATCTAATAACCCATTCGAAGTTACAGTTACCGACATAAAAAGAGCATGTTTCTGCGAAGTCATTTCAGCATCTTACATAAACTGAAAGTGGTATACAAAATCGACAACTCCTTAGAGAGATGGTCGTTGATAAGCATTTTAAAATAATCGCTAAGCAAAGTGAGGTTTCAGTATAAATGACGATGAAATTTTTCCGTCTCTCTTGAAGTCAGCATGTGTAATGTTCAGAATTTGGAACGTATTGAACCATGTGCTGCCAAGAAAATAATACATGAGAGACCAAAAGTAGAAGCTGGTTGTACCATCTATGAACCAAACACCCCTTCTCCATTTTTCTTCACCGAGATGACTATCATAAACAACGTGTTCGTAAGGATTTGGCAGAAGTTAATGACAACACGGATGGTGGTGGTGGAGAAAGAAGGGTTCATTACACAACTAAAAGTAAAATTCAAACTCCCGAGAGCAAATAAATCGACACATGGAAAACTCACGTACTGGTAGCAGATCAGTCGTAGAGCAGAAAATTTTCAATACTACATTGGACTTGCGGTATGTTTTGGAAAGCGACAGACAGCTCTCAATTAACTCTCTGACAGCAGTTACTTTAACTAATAAATCTTCCACTTGACTACCTTCCCATGCACCTTCAAAACTGATTTTGCCCATTAACTGTGTTTGTTGTTGATAGCCTGTATTTAAGGTTATCACAGTTATCAGAATCTAAATAAACATGAATGCTGAAATAGTGTTAAGGAACTAGTGGCCCTGTCATTATTTTGTGAATTGTTGATGGATGATTAATGTATCAACACGGTATTGAGCTTTTATAAAGGTTATGACACAAGTTTATTGATTGAAATTGGACAAAAATATATGTTAAGCGTAATGACAGAAATAAAACATGATATGATGGCAGCACAAATACGCAACAAACAGTTAACAACCCTGTGTGGTGGCTGGTTGGCAAAGACTAAGGTTTGACTGTTTGAACAATTTACTCTGGTTCCAAAATATGGGTGGGTAAAATCTTCTCAGGTATTGTTGAAAGGAAAGTGCGAGTATTAGTTGAGGAACAATTGGATGAAAATCAGTGTGGGTTTAGGCCTCTTAGAGGTTGTCAGGACCAGATCTTTAGCTTACGACAAATAATGGAGAAGTGTTATGAGTGGAACAGGGAATTGTATCTATGCTTTATAGATCTAGAAAAGGCATATGACCGGGTTCCTAGGAGGAAGTTATTGTCTGTTCTACGAGATTATGGAATAAGAGGCAAACTTTTGCAAGCAATTAAAGGTCTTTACATGGATAGTCAGGCAGCAATCAGAGTTGACGGTAAACTGAGTTCATGGTTCAGAGTAGTTTCAGGGGTAAGACAAGGCTGCAACCTGTCTCCACTGTTGTTCATATTATTTATGGATCATATGTTGAAAACAATAGACTGGCGGGGTGAGATTAAGATATGTGAACACAAAATAAGCAGTCTTGCATATGCGGATGACTTAGTTGTGATGGCAGATTCGATTGAAAGTTTGCAGAGTAATATTTCAGAGCTATATCAGAAATGTAAGGACTATGGTATGAAGATTAGCATCTCCAAAACGAAAGTAATGTCAGTGGGAAAGAAATATAAACGGATTGAGTGCCAAATAGGAGGAACAAAGTTAGAACAGGTGGACGGTTTCAAGTACTTAGGATGCATATTCTCACAGGATGGCAACATAGTGAAAGAACTGGAAGCGAGGTGTAGCAAGGCTAATGCAGTGAGCGCTCAGCTACGATCTACTCTCTTCTGCAAGAAGGAAGTCAGTACCAAGACTAAGTTATCTGTGCACCGTTCAATCTTTCGACCAACTTTGTTGTATGGGAACGAAAGCTGGGTGGATTCAGGTTACCTTATCAATAAGGTTGAGGTTACGGATATGAAAGTAGCTAGGATGATTGCAGGTACTAGTAGATGGGAACAATGGCAGGAGGGTGTCCACAATGAGGAAATCAAAGAAAAACTGGGAATGAACTCTATAGATGCAGCAGTCAGGGTGAACAGGCTTAGATGGTGGGGTCATGTTACACGCATGGGAGAAGCAAGGTTACCCAAGAGACTCATGGGTTCAGCAGTAGAGGGTAGCAGGAGTCGGAGTAGACCAAGGAGAAGGTACCTGGATTCGGTTAAGAATGATTTTGAAGTAATAGGTTTAACATCAGAAGAGGCACCAATGTTAGCACTGAATAGGGGATCATGGAGGAATTTTATAAGGGGGGCTATGCTCCAGACTGAACGCTGAAAGGCATAATCAGTCTTAAATGATGATGATGATGATGATGATGATGATCCAAAATATGGATAACGCGATCTGAAATATCTAATGCTGAATAGGCCTTGATGGATTTATTCTACACAGATATTATACTACGTTGGTGCAGCTGAGAACAAGTGGCGAGATTGTGATCTGTTTGCCCTAACAAGCCAGAGTAGCAATACAATACTTCTTTTCTCGATGTGCGGAATTGCCTCATGTTTCAGTCGTGGTTCAAGCATCGGCAGAATAGCTATTGCAGTGCCTTGTAGTTACCTATCAAAGGCACAAAAAGTGCTAAGTCGCGGCTAGCCATCTGTTAGACGGATCGCGATCACTATCTGTAATGGAGCTAGGAAATCTCGGCAGATTCCAACGTGTGACACTCCCCTTCGCCAGTCATACCACTGACCAGTTTCACTTACTTACATGGTGTGTGCACAAGGAGATCAAATGTAGCACACCTGTCACAAATAAGTTTGCCCACGGCACAGTGAGTTGTCCGAGATGACTGAGGTCTAAACTGCTGCCCCAGCTGTGCCCTCACCACAGGAGACCCAGTCAAGACCAGCGCTAGTGCCGAGCCACGCTCAGGACAAGTGTCCCAAGCGGACCCCATTCATAACAAAAGCCACGACCAGAATCCTCTCCAGACTAGAATCTGAATAAGAAGATCCACTCCGTGCAGCAGTCTGAAATCAGAAGACGAAGAATAATCTCTCCTCATTTTCCATCAAACCTCGGTAAACTCCTAAAACCATTCGCGCAACCACCCCCACAAGGGTTTCGTGCCAATCACAAGACTCCACGAGCTCCACGTCTCCCCACTAACTCGTCTGCTCTACTAATCGACCAGTACTTCTCAATGTTAACAATATTCTTCTCTTTTCAGGACAAGCAGCTAATCTCTGACTCGCAAATTCCCATGCAGACTTGCTTGTCCCCATGACCACTTTAGGCAGCACGTTGTTTTCAGTTTCTGTAAAGCTCTAACGTGAACAAAACATTTATCAGGGAGATCATTATCTGAGCAGCCTGAATTTCATGGCGTGTCCACCTGGGGCCCTGTCCAAACCTAGAGAGGGGTTATGTGTCCCAGCATATACCGTTTCAGATCCGCAATAAATGTTAGTTACTTCTAAAATTGTTTTGAAGCCCTGAGGCTTCCTAAAAATTCTGCAGGCTGAGGGATGGCAGCACCTGACAGCTTCCTTGCCGGCCGATGTGGCCGAGCGGTTCTAGGCGCTACAGTCTGGAACCGCGGGACCACTACGGTCGCAGGTTCGAATCCTGCCTTGGACGTGGATGTGTGTGTTGTCCTTAGGTCAGTTAGGTTTAAGTAGTCCTAAGTTCTAGGGACTGACGACCTCAGAAGTCCCATAGTGCTCAGAACCATTTCAACCGTTTGGGCTCCCTCAGTAGTGTCCTGCCCATGGTGAACATGAAACCTCGCGAAATTTTATGGCCGCCATCCCTGTTCAGAAAGGCATTTACGACAATACATTGCGTTGGAGACCTAGAGAGATATCTCTTGCACTCCCTGGCTTCTGCTATGGCAAGCGGCGTCCAGCAGGTAGGTACAGATAGGCCGTTTTTCCGCACTGTGGAACGAATGCATTCCTTCGCACCATGGGAGGACTTATGTCCCCGGTAATGCTTCGAGATGTTGCTTTACCTAATAGCAGCATGTCGCTTTCAGCCTCAAATGTCCACCGCAAGATTTACTGTTAAATGACCAATTGTCTGCTTGTTCCAACATCAGAAAATTATTATTCCAATGAGAATCGTCATAAAGACCCCATATGCACTAACAATGTACACTCCTTCATCAATGCCTGCTCATACTGATAACTTTCTGTTATCTGACCAACGTGATGTCCTGGGTGAAAAATCAACATTAAATTGTACCCTTGAATATGGAGAATAGTGAATGACTCGTCTTCTCGCAACTTTTACAAATGGCCACCCAACAATCAGGAATTCTGGATGTGTCATATCATCCTTCGGATTTTTATCCAGAAAAAATTACCTCTGTCCACGTCGAGTGATATCAAAACAAGGTCTCTTATTAGGTCAGTTGTTAAATTTATACGATACCATCATGAATGATAAGAATGTGATTGTTATCTGGTTGTCTGTAGTGTTACGAACGAAGCAATTATGATGGTGCATACGTTCGTAGCGATTTTGTTTTGGATGTTGATATTCTGGAGGCCGGTAAATAGTTTGGACAAGAAGAGAATAGAAGCTTTTGAAATGTGGTGCTACAGAAGAATGCTGAAGATAAAATGGGTAGATCACATAACTAGTGAGGAAGTATTGAATATGATTGGGGAGAAGAGAAGTTTGTGGCACAACTTGACCAGAAGAAGGGATCGGTTGGTAGGACATGTTCTGAGGCATCAAGGGATCACCAATTTAGTATTGGAGGGCAGCGTGGAGGGTAAAAATCATAGGGGGAGACCAAGAGATGAATACACTAAGCAGATTCAGAAGGATGTAGGTTGCGGTAGGTACTGGGAGATGAAGAAGCTTGCACAGGATAGAGTAGCATGGAGAGCTGCATCAAACCAGTCTCAGGACTGAAGACCACAACTACAACAACATTCCGGAGGCGATGGTCTCATTAATCGATTGTCATTTTTTATTTGTAGCTCACAGTTGCTCTTTGAGTTTTCATTTGGAAATAGTGAGGGGAGCTGTGGGCGCTAGAAAATGGAGTACTATGTGAATAAATTGGAACATATTCGACATATTCTTATATTTGAATTCAACAGAATGGTGACAGCAGGAGAAGAATCCAAAAACATTTGCACAGTGTGTGGCGATAATGCCGTTGAACGCTCCACATTCAGGAAGATCTTTGGGGTTTAATGAAGGCCTTTTAAACGCAATAATCCACAATGATACTTGTCAGTGTACTCAAAAACTGACAAATATGATGAACTGTGATCATTCCACCACCGTGCGACATTTTCATGCAATAGGGAAGGTTCAGAAATTGCGTGATGGGTACCATATGCTCTAAGTATAGGTGACCATACGTCCATTTCTGCTTGTTCACCATCAGTTGCCCCGTGAACAACACCGACCACTCCTATTTGGTATTGCTAATGCTGATGAGAGACGGTGTCTTTACGCTAACGTAAGGAAAAGAAAGGGGTGGCTGAGGCCATACAAAGCAGAGCTCCCTGGGCAAAGACATGAGCACATCCGTAAAAGATAATGTTATGCTTCGGGTGGAACATCGATGGTGTGGTGTACTACGAATTGCTTCCCCAGTGTGTAACCATCACTAGTGACATTCGCTGTCTCCAGCTGAGACGTCTTGCAGACGTAATCCGAGAACAACGACGAGGGAGTCTGTGTGAAGTGATGCCACTCCATGATAACGCTGACCCGCATTTTGCTAGACTGACAAAAAACACTATACAGGAGTTGGGTTGGGAAGTAAATCAACACCTTCCTTATTCGTCTGATCTTAAGATTTTTACCCTTTCAGTTCTCTACCGAATAACCTTCAGAAACCCCCTTTATAGATAAAAATGCAATCCGAGCAGGACTCGACGAGTTATTCGCTTCAAAACCAGATGCTTCATACAGCCGTGGCATCGTTAAGTTATCCCTAGGTAGCAGACTGTTGTAAATAGTAAAGCAGAATATATTATTGATGATTGAAATCTGCTATCTGTAACTGTTGTGTTTATTAAACTTACGGAGAAGCACTATGAATTTATGCAATATTATCGAGTGGGACGAAATCTGAGGTGAAACCACTCGTCAGGGTATTGGTAAGATTATGTTACTGAAAATATTGCTTCATGAAACCATACAGGTTGCGTAATCATACTGCATTCACCCACCTCTAAGAAAGAATGTGACTCTCACCTAGCCACTGGGCCAAGAGATTTGCAAGAGCATCTGACAGTGAGAACAGTAAACATAAGCCAGCTGAACAGACCGTCTAGTAGCGATAAATATTCTGTGTGACTGCCGTTTAGTGGATGTGGTACCACGTCCTGATACCACGCCACTGGCGTTCAACTTTTGGCATCAGGATATCAAGTTCATGTTAGATGTCGACGGCGGTCGCGCAGGTTCTAGCGCACCTGATGGTGTGTGCCTGCTAAGCCACGCGTACGGTGGCTCTGTACCAGGAGCGTCCTCTGCCGCGGCGATATACGATGGCCAGCGACAGCGAGAAGCCTCACTCCCGCTTCGAGTCTCTTCACTCGACTTTTGTTATGTAAACTAATTTTCATTCTCTAATTAAAGGTGTAGCAAACCATACTGATCGAAACCCACATTTCAATGCTCAAACAGTAGTGTAACGCTAGCTAGCATAAAATCTCCTTAGATTTGTTGTAGAGCTGAGTTTTATGAATTAACATAAATAGACTTACTTTGAGAAGTTTTTTTTAATTCATACTGAGACAATTACTCCGTGAAGTGGAGTCCTAATATTAGACTAACACATGCAAAATATTTCAAAGCAGTTACTACCTTGCTAGTATTAAATTACGAAAACTAAATCACTGGAAAGTTCAGTGATATTTTATATATTTTAATCAATTCAATAAAGGGCAACACTGACAACACTGATAATTTCACTATAGATTGTATTAGAGTCTGTTTGTTCAACATAAAGTTGTTTTGCACTTGCTGTTGGCTGTGTTTTTCAATTAACTATGAATGTTACTTCTTAATAGCAATATGGCCACAGGAGAACGGTCAGACAACCTAGGATAACTATATTATTAGTTGCCACTAATCTGCTCGTTTCTCCGAAACGTGTGTAAAATAAAATTTCACCGACTAATTTGGGCAGAAATGGAACGAAACAGCATTTATCCAGATATAATATTAAACGGGGCATACTATACATGATGCTGCTACTGTCAGAGCAATGTAAAAAGTAAGTATTATAAACGTCAAAATAATAGTCGAAACTAGTCATGCGTACACGGCGCTTCATAGCATTACCAGGGTACATCAGAAGTTATGCACTAAGTGGCACTAATTGTCGACGACAATCTAGTAATTAAAACAGTTGACAAAAAATGTATCCGGTAGAAGCTGGCGTAAGTGAGGGCAAATTTCTGGGCGTAGTATTGTTTTTCAGTTTTCACTATGATGCCTGTGGCAAGGCAGCCTTAAACCCTTCTACAAGACGATCATAAATTCATAGTCTGTGATTAGTCGGCCCCACATACCTCCAAATTTTATGACAGTCAGGAGCAGATCTGCTACACTGCGTGATTTCTTAGCATGTACCCGAGCACCACGTGACGTATTATACTAGAACCACCTCTCGAAAGACAATAAAAGCCATGCTCTGTGTTTCGTCTGCTACGTACCCCCTAGTATGTTGTGCTGCCTAGTATGACAGAGAGTGCAGTCCAACATTTTCTATTAAAGACGATATGGCGCCTGCCAACCGCTAGAAACCACGAAGAGTGATGTTCTACACAGCTGAAACCTAAACAACAAAGGAGTGGGCTAGAGAATCGCTATGAAAGTGAAGAGAAGTAAGAAGTCTAAACATTCAGAAACAACCTCCACTACTGATGAAAAATAATATTATTTGTGAGAAATGGCACCAAACGTATCACTGATTATGTCCCACAGGTTAACGAAATGAGGAGGCTGAATAAAAAAGTACTGTACACAAAAGAAGGGCTTGTATTTGTTGCAGATCCTTAACACTAATTTACTGCGTCTTCCATCGAATATTCATCCAAGATCAATATGTTCACAGATAGTCTTAAATAACTGATTAACTTCAGTAATTCCTCCGCAAACTTGCATTGTGTTGATGCGCTCAGTTCCCATCAGGCTACTGCTTGCCATGTTTACAATTCTGAAGAGGACCTTGGCCAAGAAGACAATGCTACCTGCTACAACATAATGGAGGAACTCCTGCATTACACCAGACACAGTCCAAGTCTTTACTCAACTGCTTGATGAACACTCACACAAGAGTTCAGAAATGTTCACGTGGAGAAATTAACATACAAATACTCTTCCACCCAAGGTAATCACTCTGAGACTAACTGGATAACGATACCACCTTCTTCCTTCGTTACAGACACAAAATAATGGCGAATTTGTTTGTATTAATACAAGGGAGTTCCGAAGTGGAATGACGCATGCGCACAGCACTGAAGAAGCCCGGTGTGCCTGAGGTTATTCGGGTTCACATCACAATTGGAGACGAGCATGTACTGACAACGTGGTTGCCAACGGAATTGCATGTTGTTATCTGGTATGAATAGGCACGTGAGACTAGTGCGTCCATCATCCATAAACTTCTACAGATGGCGCATGGTGCAGAGGTCATATATCATCAAATGGTTGGTCGCTGGTGTTACATGTTCAGAAAATGAAAACAGAGTGTTCGCTGCATTGACAGCCGCACTACCGGGAGGTCACTTCCAAATCACTGCTAAGGTGGGGCAGGCTGTGTGACACAGTTCCTTTTATTTAACCAAAGTGGTTTCGTCAAACGCTACGACAAATGTCTTAATGTTGGTAGCGACTATGTCGAAACATAATGAAAGGGGTATAGTTCATGATGTCATGGTGTATTTGTTTTAGCAATAAATTTTCCATGTCGACTGAGCGGTGTAGCGCAGTGATTTTTACAGTGGAATCGTATTCGGTAGGACGACGGTTAAAACACACGTCCGGCCATCCTGATTTAGGTTTTCAGTGGTTTCCCTGGGTCGCGTAAGGCAAATACTGGGGTGGTTCCTTTGGAAGGGCACGGCCGTTTTCCTTCTCCATCCTTCCCTAATCCGAGCTTCTCCTACATCACTAACGACCTCGTAGTCGACGGGACGTTACAAGACTAATCTCCCCTCCTCCTCCTCCTCCTACTACTACTACTCTTTTCTGCGTCAAAAACAATGACGCAATTTACTTTCGGAGCGTCCCTCACACAAGTGGGTCCCTGTTAACTACATTTCTTACATGTACCGCATTTACAAGTCAATTATATGACCACTGTTGAGTTTAACTTGAGCGATCTGACGCCCAGAATCACATAAAATCGGCTGATGGGATTGTGAAAAATTATTTACAGCAAGAGTTCTGTAAAAATTGCTACAACTCAAATTTTTTCTTGCATCACAGTTGAAATTAACGTTATTGTCAGCTCTTTCACTACATTACATCTAAATGGTTATTCATAGTTGTCAATGTGGTTTTAAAAGACGGCTGCATGAAAACAAAATATACAGAAAAATGACACGTATGACTGAACAGAGTACCACACCAATTTTTGATTCGTAGTGGGGTAGACTGCAACATTTCGTAACATGTAAGGAAATCGTCTGCCCCATTTTGTCGCAAGGAATTAATTCTCAACTTCAAGAAGGCAACACAATGAGCAGATTTCGGTAGCAGGCTGTAGACGTTGCAATTTTCCAATGCATTGCATGCACGTTCATGTTGACGTTGCCGCAGTCCAAATGGTGCCCAAATTGGAAACTTGTAATGCGAGTTAAAAACTTAGAAAGTGCTTTTTAATTGGTTCAAATGGCTCTGAGCACTATGGGACTTAACTTCTAAGGTCATCAGTCCCCTAGAACTTAGAACTACTTAAACCTAACTAACCTATGGACGTCACACACATCCATGCCCAAGGCAGGATTCGAACCTGCGACCGTAGCGGTCGCGCGGTGCCAGACTGTGGCGCCTAGTTCCGCTCGGCCACCCCGGCCGGCAGAAAGTGCTTTCTCGAGATATACATGTCATTTTTGTGTATGTCTTGTAGTTTCCGCATAGTCGTCTTCTGAAACCCGTACTGAAGGTGGAACCAGATGAGGATGCCTACGCGACTTAAGGTGACCTTGTGCGACGGGACTGACCTTGAACCGACCCCACGACGCTGCGCCGGTCGCGGTCCACCCCGGTGCCCGACGGCTGCGCCCGAGACGACGTTTTGGCGCCCAACGGTGATGACACTTGGCTCAGCCGCGCCTGTCGCAGAGGTAACCCCTAAAGCAAGCTAGCTGTCGGCGCTAGTGCTTGCCGATCGGAAAAGAACAACGAGATTTCTACAAATGTGACTGCAAGAAGATTCTGAGAGACACCATATACAACAAATCTGTCCCTTTAAGCCTCTAAGACGCATCTACTTCGACAGCACACAACGTGTAGCAAAGTCTACCATATACAGGGTGATCCATTGATCGTGACCGGGCCAAATATCTCACAGAATAAGCGTCAAACGAAAACACTACAAAGAACGAAACTTGTCTAGCTTCAAGGGGAAAACCAGATGGCGCTATGGTTGGCCCGCTAGATGGCCATAGGTCCAACGGATGTCAACTGCGTTTTTTAAAATAGGAACCCCCATTATTTATTACATATTCGTGTGGTACGTAAGGAAATATGACTGCTTTAGTTAGAGCACTTTTTTCGCTTTGTGATTGATGGCGCTGTAATAGTCACAAACATATGGCTCACAATTTTAGAAGAACAGTTGGTAACAGGTTGGGTTTTTAAATTAAAATACAGAACGTAGGTACGTTTGAACATTTTATTTCGGTTGTCCAGTGTGACACATGTACCTTTGTGAACTCATCATTTCTGAGAACGCATGCTGTTACAGCGTGATTACCTGTAAATACCACATTATTGCAATAAATGCTCAAAATGATGTCCGTCAAGCTCAATGATTTGGCCATACGTGTAACGACATTCCTCTCAACAGCAAGTAGTTTGCCTTCTGTAATGTTCGCACATATATTGACAATGCGCTGATGCGTGTTGTCAGGCGTTGTTAGTGGATCACGATAGCAAATATCCTACAACTTTCCCCACAGAAAAAAATCCGGGGACGTCAGATCCGGTGAACGTGCGGGCCATGGTATGGTGCTTCGACGACCAATCCACCTGTCATGAAATATGCTATTCAATACCGCTTCACCGCACGCGAGCTTTGTGCCAGACATCCATCATGTTGGAAGTACATCACCATTCTGTCATGTGGTGAAACATCTTGTAGTAACTCCGGTAGAACATTACGTAGGAAATCGGAATACATTGCACCATTTAGATTGCCATCGATAAAATGGGTGCCAATTATCCTTCCTCCCATAGTGCCGCACCATACATTAACCCGCCAAGGTCGCCGATGTTCCACTTGTCGCAGCCATCGTGGATTTTCCGCTGCCCAATAGTGCATATTATGCCGGTTTACGTTACTGCTGTTGGTGAATGACGCTTCGTCGATAAATAGAACGCGTGCAAAAAATCTGTCATCGTCCCGAAATTTCTCTTGTGCCCAGCAGCAGAACTGTACACGACGTTCAAAGTCGTCGCCATGCAGTTCCTGGTGCATAGAAATATGGTACGGGTGCAATCGATGTTGATGTGGAATTCTCAACACCGACGTTTTTGAGATTCCCTATTCTCGCGCAATGTGTCTGCTACTGATGAGCGGATTGGCCGCGACAGTAGCTAAAACACCTACTTGCGCATCATCATTTGTTGAAGGTCGTGGTTCACGTTTCACATGTGGCTGAACACTTCCCGCTTCCTTAAATATCGTAACTATCTGGCCAACGGCCCGGACACTTGGATGATGGCGTCCAGGATACCGAGCAGCATACATAGCACATGCCCGTTGGGCATTTTGATCACAATAGCCATACATCAACACGATATCGACCTTTTCCGCAATTGGTAAACGGTCCACTTTAACACGGTTAACGTATCACGATACCACGTACTTATATGTTTGTGACTATTACAGCGCCATCTATCACAAATAAAAAAAGTGGTCCAACTAAAACACTCATATTTCTTTACGTACTACACGGATTGCAATAAAAAATAGGGGTTCGTATTTAAAAAACGCAGTTGATATCCGTTTGACCTGTGGCAGCGCCATCTAGTGGGCCAACCATAGCGCCATCTGGTTTTCGCCTACAAGCCAGACAAGTTTCGCTCTTTGTAGTTATTGCGTTTGAAGCTTATTTCGTGAGATATTTGTCCCGGTCACTATCAATGGACCACCCTGTAGTTCGTGAGGCTCTTAACGGTGCATTCCCCAGAACCCAATAGTAAAAAGTACCAGAATCCTTACGATGCGAAGGGCAGGAAAAAGATTATAATTATTGTGCCACATTTCGACATGCTAATTACCTGTCGCGGCCAGTTAACATTATATCGCCGACAGTATTGCTCCTCCAGTTAGATAGTTCTTACGAGCTGGGAAGTAGGTGGTAACCTGTTGCTGTGGAGATGAAAGGAGTCTGCTGGCGAAACAAAGAGTGTGCTTCTGGCCCTTGCAACAACAACATCTCAGGGAACGTTTCTCTTGCTCTGGGCCAAGTAGGCAGCAACGACACAGCCAGCGACAGGGGTGTGCTACTGGTCTGTATGAGGACCAGAGAAGTACACATTATGCTTTTAACTTGCCCAGCCTTGCCTCGTAGTCATGCAGGCAAGCTTCCGTACGTTAGCAGAGAATTAGCAGGCTGCTTTACTCTCATCCAAGCCGAGTTACACCTAATCCGTGTAGGCTAAAGGAGTCTAGCTCGCCTGCCTGTCTTCCCGCAGTGCTTCACTATTCCTTGATGGCACGCTGACTACCAAACGGAACGTGAAGGTTTTTGAAGATGCTTTCATAGCCATTATCCAAAGTGACCCTGATAACGACAAGATGTGGTTCATGTAAGTCGGAGCTCGACCCCATCGAAGGAGAAGAGTGATGTCCTGGAGGAGCACTTTGAGGATCGCTTTCTGGCTCTGGGGTACCAAGACGCCACTGGCATGGGCCTCGACTGGCCTCCATATTCTTTGGCTCTGAACATATGCGACTCCTTTTTGTGGGGCTATATTACAGCTAAGGTGTACAGCGATAACCACAAAATCACTGCTGAGCTGAAAACAGCCATTCGGAGGTCATCGACAGCATCGATGGTCTGACACTTCAACGGATCATGCAGAATTTCACAATTCATCTGCGCCACATCATCGCCAATGGCGGCAGGTATATCGAACATGTCATAACCTAAATCCGAATATCTGTAGTGATGTTTACATGTTGAATAAAGTGAGTGCACGCCGTAGTTTATAACTAATTTATGTTTTTTTCATGGAGTTCAATAACTGTCTCCTTTATATGTTGGCATCCTTAGAGCTTGCAATCTAAACAGCTTGTTATATGAAGTCCGATCACTCTTGCTATACACTGCGACATACATGTCATATATTGCATCAGTGAGCAATGTGGACGTGGTAGGACAGTATTGTAGAATATTATTCGTGAACTTAACTAAATTTCGAGGTTTCGGAAGACTGAAAGATTTTTCCAAAACTCAAAACAATGGATGTACAGTGGCAGGTGTAAGGCGTTGATGGTGCCGGTGGATACGGAAATGAGTATACGCTTGTTCTCTTAGTTCGTGACGGCAGCTAGACACAGACACATGAATGTATCATCGTATTAGACGCGTAATATCTGTGATCACACGTCGGTCAAGGCACCAAATTCGCATCCAGGACACCAGCGTAACGTAATCGAAGCGATAGTGGGAAAAGTGAAGATCAATCAAGGATTACTTTTCAACATTCTGCACGCTACCTGCTGTGTTCGGTGACTGTTCACACCCATTCAAAAAGCCAATCGAACGGCGGTACCAGCAAAAATGTTGGATCAATGTCAGTCCAACCCAGATGATCTCTTTAGCCACCCAGTCACCGTGAATGAGTGCTGCGTGTCTCAGTGTGACCACGGGACAAAGAATCAAAGCAAGCAATGGAAACAAGTGGATTTACTACCGCCGAAAAAGCCGAAGAGCCAACGACCGTCGGGAAGGCAGATGCTGAGGGCATTTTGCACTGAAATAGCGTAATTCTGACAGACAGTTTATAAATGGGTACAGTTTGGAAGTTAATCAAAAGTATTTTCTTATCCAAATATCGCAAGACGAGGCTCAATGAAACATATTTTAATTTTGAGACGTTTTAGGCCACAAAATAGTGGATTTTATTTGTGCTTTTTTCCCCTTTTCAACATATTACAGGGCTTTTTTTAAATTTTGTTTGATCAGTTTTCTCTGCAATTTCATCGTGTTTCGATTAGTATAGGCTATTTTCAATTCGAACCATCGTCAGCTCACTTCTAACACATGTTTTCTGTAGTATGTAGAACCATCTATGAAAGTCGAGATTCTCTGCACCTTAGAACGTGAGGATGTATATTATATGCAACCCCAACTATAGTAAGGTTTTGGATGTCTAATTTATGTAATCTTAACGTCTTTCAGCCAAATGTAACCCCCGTTACGTCAATTTCAATTGCAAATTGGAGGGTGTGTCTTGCGGACTCACTGAAGTTATCCTAAGTGCTCAAAGTAGATCATACTTAATTCCTCAGATGCACTGTAGCAAAAACGAAGTTCGTTTTTCATATTTCGTTAATCAAAAAGTTATTTGTCTGAATAAGGAGACTTTCTTTCACACTAGCTATTCTTCGCACTGTGTTACATACCACCAGCACGCGTTTTTAATATCCACTGAGCATTGTTTTTCCTATCTCAGTCAGTGTCTGTACTAAATTTAGCAAGCCTATATTCTGCTGCATGGCCTCAAGTCCTTAGCACACATTTCTACACACTTGTCAGCCACAATATCTTTGCCCTCCTTCAAATTATTTATCGAGTGAGAAAACAGCTCGTCAAATTTACGAACGTGTCATAACTCGAGGTTTCGGAATGCGTGTTAAGTACTTTTTTAAACAATTTGTATCACGAGACATCTACTGATGTATTAGAAGTTGCCCCATAAACACACAAGAACCATTGCCCTGCTGGACTTGGGCTGTGTTCCGTGACTGGTATATAGGCCTATTCCCCAATTTTTAATTGCTCTTCAGTCTTCTTTATGTTTCGTTTGCTCATTTTTCTGCTCCCACTGTTATGAAAACTGAGCTGCAGTGAAACCATCTACGCATACATATATACACGGCTAGTCACATTGGATTGATAGCGCAATCTGTTGTCAGATGCAGAAGGATGGAAGGGTCCCGTGGAGCTTATCAAGCTTACACAAACCCAAGTTGACTTGCTTTAACCACTATGTTTCAGTATACAGGTACTCGTGTGTCTTCGTTCCACTAGGCTGAGCTGTTTAATTGGTCCCAGCAGAGATAGGGCAGGCGGACTGGAAGAAGAATGTGTACACTCTGATACGACAGGCGGGCGGAGTGAATGCTATCGGTTCCTGGCACAGACAGTGTTTTGGCCTGTCTTTGGACAGAATTTCTGTGGTGGTTGTATAGAGTGACTTATACCAACCGTAAATCGCAGAGTGCTCCTATATTGGTCGACAACTGTTAAGGAACAGAGACATTTTTGGACAGCAAAAATCACAGGCAATGATAGGCGACATGAAACACAGTACATACGTAATAGAGGTAGGGTGGTATATTTATAATGAAAACTGGTACAGATTTCACCACTTGTGAAAGTGGGATAACAGATATACATAATGGCCATGTTTGACACAGGTCAAACTCCCAGCGTAAAGGTCGATATTGGACTCTCAGTAAAGAATATGGCCTCCTCGGACAAAAATGCACATTTTGCACTTGTTTTTCATGCTGGCTATCAATCGGTTTACATTTCTTGCACGGGGCTGGAGGTGTTGTCTGCCAGGAGCATCGCTGAGGCATGTGCTACAAAGAAACAAGTCTCGGGAGTACACAGGCCATTCCATACGTTCAATATCCTCACAAAAGGACATGATCCAGGATACCTCGCGCACAGATATGCTGTAGTATTCGGCCACTGTGCATACTTCCTTTCCACACTTTAACGCGTAGGGCATACCGATGACATTCATGAATATTCTGTTTTGTGTAACGTGTTCACCCCTGCCTCTACACTGACTGGTGGCCACACTGAAGCAAGATTTGTCGAAGAAAAATGTTCTGAACCACTGTTGCTGACCCTTTCTCGACGATGACGTGGTTGATGTGGTGTACATTTAACAGGGTTTCGAGTATACAAACCGTCATAATTTACTCGCTGCGAAATGGTGTACCCGTAGCGGCTGCAATGTCTGTAGCGATCTGCCACTAGGGTTACATATCGATCCTCTTGCAGTGTGGCGATCCGTCTACGACCACCAGCATGCTTTCGCTAGCATTACCAGCTTCAGCGACCTTTTTTAATGGTGAGATAATATTTGTCGTGCCCATTGCTGTGGCGACAGTAGTGACACACTGACCGGCTTGGAGCCGTCCAACGTCTTGTCCGCGATCGGAAGCGCTCAAATGATGTCTTGCAGACATGTTGCCATACCACACGGTATGTTGCACTAATCGTTTCCACAACAACCTTCGTCAAACACCATAGCGCATGCACTGTCTAATGCATACAGAGCGTCTGTGCATAAGCTTCGCTGCGGTAAACACGTCCCGCACTATACAGTTCTTTTTACTATAATTGATCGCTTGTTCCGTAATAACTGTCGGTTGTTCAGTAGCAAATGGCAGTTTCTCCTTAGCAAGTGTCAGTTGTTCCCTGGCAATTGTCAAGCAGTGTTTACCTGCTTATGACCTACATCTGGGATTGTGTTGTTTCTTCAAGATCGTTTCTGGCGCCAGTTAATTTTTACACCACACCGGACGTTGCTGATCTCAAAATTTGGCAGACATTGTTTAGGCCCATCTGTTCCAAAACAGTCCGAGTACGATTTATCAGTTGTTATGAAGTCAATTTTAAACTGTTTGCGTTTCAAGATACTCAGATGCACTGAAATGGCATGCCTAACCGTGGCAGAAGCAAAAATAGTACAGCTGCGACAAGTCAGTCCAGATGATTCCTTTACCGGCCTAATCGCTATGGATAACTGATTGGTGTATCACTATGACCCAGAAACAAAAGTGCATAGCTAGAAGTGGAAACAATCGGATTTTACACTGCTGAAAATGACGAAGACACAACATCGGATAAGGTGTTACCCAGAATAATTTTTTTTTGGGGGGGGGGGGGGGGGATGTCCGTGTGCGGTCCTAACGAGTTAGGCTGATAAGGCGCAAGCTATTGCAGGACCGTTCTACTGAAATCTTCTGACGAGGTTACAGCAAGCTGTAAAGAGAAATGGTAGGAGGCAGCTATCGCAGGAGGTCTTTTTCTTCATGACAACGGACCAGGTCAATCTGAACTGTCTAACACGTGCTACGTTTGTTGGTTGTGAAGTTTTGGCGGAGCCCCTGTATTCTCCTGCCATGGCACCTTTTCATCGGATCAAGAAATCATTGCCTGGCAGCATTTCCAGAAAAACAATGAGATCTTTTTCGTGGTAGAATGTTGCCTAAAGTGCTAAAATACACACTTATACAACCATGGTCTCCTACAAGTCACGCTTCGTAGGAAAAAGTGAACTTCTGGAGAAGGAATAACACTATCGCCACATTTCATTGTCCAAATATAAAATTTTAGAGGTAATAACTAAAATTTTATGACTACCTCTCACACTATGTAATACACATAATTCGAATGAGAAAGAATGTGGCTCTACCAACAATTTGTTAAAATGATGACTGATGCGTATGCTGCACAGAAAAGACTGTTAAGACAGATCCAACTACGGAACTTCATAAAGAATGCGGAAAACTATGAATCGACTAAAGCAGTACGTCCCCAGTTCCAGAATCATGTATGGTCGTTCTGTTGATTGCGGTGACATGTTTCTGTCAATCTGTGTAGGAAACACCATAGGATGTAAGACGAAATATATTGATGTTAAGTGATGAACAAACAAACATTGTTAGATATTCCGACCACTGTACTTTACGAAGAACTCATAAATCTGGGAAACACGAGGCCAGTACCTCTCTAGCGCCAAAATCATGCACACTCGTTCTACTCTGTGTGGGGATAAGTTTCACGAGAATCTATAGACGGAATTCGAAAGGATGGCTGTCAGAAAGACGAAATCATAAAATGCCTTTGAGGCTCCATCTGACGAAATACTTGAAAACTTCGGACACCAGTCAGGTCGAACGCTGCAGTGGACTATCACCGCCCAGAGCCACCGCTTCATACAACTAATACACAAATTTTTTAAGTTAAAACTTATTACAGTGCACGAAAGGGAATAACGCGACTCTCTTCCGAAGCGACAAATGTTGACATTTCCTCACTACTAATGCAGTAAGGTAGTTAAAAAAAATGGCTCTGAGCACTGTGGGACTTAACTTCTGAGGTCATCAGTCCCCTAGAACTTAGAACTACTTAAACCTAACTAACCTAAGGACATCACACGCATCCATGCCCGAGGCACGATTCGAACCTGCGACCGTAGCAGTCGCGCGGTTCCGGACTGAAGGGCCTAGAACCGCATCGCCACCGCGGCCGGCCATCATGATGTTCGCATCCGTGTTTGGCGACATCGCGGTGTACGCACATTGGAAGCGTGTATTCGTCATCGCCAGACTGGCATATCACCCGCCGTGATGGTATGGGGTGCCATTGGTTACACGTATCGGTCAGCTCTTGTTCGCATTGACGGCATTTTGAACAGTGGACGTTACATTTCAGATGTGTTACGACCCGTGGCACTACCCTTCATTCGATCCCTGCGAAACCCTACATTTCTGCAGGATAATGCACGACCACATGTTGCAGGTCCTGTACGGGTCTTTCTGGATACAGAAAATGTTCGACTGCTGCCCTGGCCTACACATTCTCCAGAGCTCTCACCAATTGGAAACGTCTAGTCAATGGTGGCAGCGCAACTGGCTCGTCGCAATACGCCAGCCACTACTTTTGATGAACTGTTGTATCGTGTTGAAGCTGAATGGGCAACTGTACCTGTACACGCCATCCAAGATCTATTTGACTCAATCCCCAGGCGTCTCAAGGCCGTTATTACGGCCAGAGGTTGTTGTTCTGGGTGCCGATTTCTCAGGATCTATGCACCCAAACTGCGTGAAAATGTAATCTCATGTCAGTTCTAGGTCGCAGGTTCGAATCCTGCCTCGGGCATGGATGTTTGTGATGTCCTTAGGTTAGTTAGGTTTAAGTAGTTCTAAGTTCTAGGGGACTGATGACCACAGTAGTTAAGTCCCATAGTGCTCAGAGCCATTTTTTTGTTAGTTCTAGTATAATATATTTTTCCAATGAATACCCGTTTATGATCTGCATTTCTTCTTGGTGTAGCAATTTTAATGGCCAGTAGTGAACCTGGCAAACAATACTAATAGTAAACTTAGAAATTTTATTGATGGGGGAATTACGTAAATGTTGCACTATCTGGAAAAAACTGCTAGATCTCGATAAGATTTCAAAGTGGTGCAAAATTGGCAATTGCTTTAACAGTTCACAACTGTAAAACTGTTCGCCTCACAAAGCGTAGAAATCCTATGACTACATTGCCAATGATGAACAACAGCAATAAATCCACTCACGCAAATACGTGCGTAGAGAATTTCGTAGGGATATGAAATGTAACCACCACACAGGCACAGTCATATGCAAGGGACAGACTTCCTTTCATTGGCCAGACAGTGGAAAAATGCTATCCGTCCACGAGAAGCGTTCAATAAATAATGCAACACATTTTTTTCTCCGCCAATTTCTGTTGAAAAATCGCGCAATTTATTACGAAACGTCGTGGAATATTCCCAATTCAGCCTCATGAATTTCTGATAGGTGGCGGTGCTATACATAGCTTTCAGTATGGCGTCTGTAACGGAGGTGGGTTCCAAGGACAGACCTGTCATTTAGTTTCTTTCAGCGGATAACCAGGGCATCGTAAGAATTCATAGGCGCTTCAGAATGTCTACGGAGACTTTGCAGGGAACAAAAGCACGGTGAGTCGTTGGACAAGGCGTGTGTCATCATCGCAATTAGGTAGCGCAAACCTGTCTGATGTCCCGCGTGCCGGCCTGCCGCACGCAGCTGTGAGTCCTGCAATGTTGGAACGTGTGGTCACCCTCATTCGACGTCATCTGTGGATCACTATCAAAACCTTGTTGCACAGCTGGACATCTCTGTTCATAGTGATGACATAGTCGTCCACCAGATGGGGTACTCGCAAGTTTGTGCCTGCCTGGTTTCTAGCCTCCAAACGGAAGACCATAAAGAGCAACGAAGGACCATCTGTGCGGAATTGCTCGCGCAGTATGAGGCTCATCGTGAGCATTTTTTGTTGAAAATCGTCACAGGCCATTAAACATGTGTTCATCACTTCAAACCAGAGACAAAATTGTTGCGGTGTAACGATAAGCGATGGCTCAATGATGAAGAATGCAAGAGCAAAGAAGTCTGTGAGGCGACGTCGGCCAATAGCCCCCTGACAAGGACCGCACCACGACAGGAGCGCCCTCTAGCCGAAGCGAACATAAGCGCCGCTTCTCCAATCCTCGGCCGGACGGTATTAGCACAGTACCAGACTGGGATTCGCATACCAGGGCAGTATATGCACAGTAGTAGGAGAGCACTAAGATAGCAATGACTTGTGATCCATACCAATTGCTTACATGGACCTTGTATACGGCAAATGACATTGATTGTTTGCATGTCGCCCATCGCTTGCGTCACTGTTGTCAATTTAAAGTTGAGTTTTCTCAATCTGCTTTATTGAAATAAAAACTATTAATGTGATTTCCTTGAATTGTTGCATAGCTGGCGCCTTGATTTTCTCTTGTCTTTACTATGCAGGGGCGCTCAATTGCTTTAACAGTTTCTTGTCGTTTTTGCTAATCAGTGTTTTCAGGTGGGCGCTACAGGTAATTTCTTTGATTTTGTCGTTATTTAGATTTCTTGCCTTATACTTTTGGCATTTATGCCTTCCAACATGCCCACCAATCCTGTCCCACCCCCTGCTCTGGCGCCACATCCTCAAGCGTTAAATGCCACACAGCTAATGCAGATGTTTCAATTCCAGATTCAGCTAATCTCCACCCTGTTCAACATAGTGTAGCAGCTACTGGCCAACACTGCGAGTCCGAGAGAACAAGCACTACCTACTACAGCTGCTATATCACCTTATCGACAGTTTCGTGACTGGTTCTTTTGCTTGCTTGCCTTGTCTGTTTGTTGCATTTGTGTCTTCCAACATGCCCATCCCACCTATCCCGTCCCCTGCTCAGGCGCCACAGCCGCCAGCGTTAGATGCCACACAGCTAATGCACATGTTTTAGTTGCAGACGCAGCAGATCCCTACGTTACTCAACACGGTGCAGCAGCTATTGGCCAACGCTGCACGCCTGACAGAACAAGCACCACCTACCGCAACACTTATTGCTATACCTCCTTTTTGAGAGTTGAGTGAACAAGAAAAGGAATGGCTCGCGTGATTGTCCCAGTTTTTAAGCGCATCTCCTCGCTCACAACGAACCAGGTACTGTGAAAAGCCATTATCTATTATCAGCAGTGGAAAGTGCAGTGTTCCGCCTAATCACAAAATTTTTCCCTAACGCCACTCCGAGTGAACTATCTTATGACGAACTGGTAGCCTCGCTAACAAACTATTATGACCAACAAGCGAATGTGGTAGTAGCTAGGTATCACTTCTTTAATTGCAAAAAACAGTCAGAACAAACTTATTGCTAGTGGCTAACAGATTTACAGGGTATGACAAGAAAATTCAAATTCAAACGTGCTTGCGGTGCTCTATGTTCAAGTACAGTACAGTACCAAACTGTTCAAACTATTCGGACGATATTGTAGTAGCAGGTCGTACACCTGAAGAACATATTGCAAATTTACGTGCATTGTTTCGTGTGTTATCTGATGCAGCACTAACGTATAGATTGGACAAGTGTGATTTTTTTAAACCTGAATTGCAGTATCTTGGTCATGTCATAAACAGTCAAGATGCACATGCTCTTCAGTCGCATTTATTAGCCATACAAGATTTGCCAATTCCTCGCAGTGTCACTGAATTGCAGTCAGCCTTAGGGAAAATGAACTATTGTATTCGGTTCAGAACGAATGCTGCGCAAATCGCGGCTCCATTGCATCGCTTGCGTCGCAAGAATGCCCCCTTTGTTTGGACAGAAGAGTGCCAAGTAGCTTTTCAAAAACTTAACGATGCATTGTTCAGTGACCGAAGCTTTGTTGTCTCTGATTCTGACAAATCAGTTGTATTGGAAATTGACGCTTCCACTTACGGAATTGTTGCAGTGCTTTCACACAGAATTGGTGATGAAGACAGACATATTTCTTTCGCATGAAAAGTGAGTCCCGTAGTTCAGTGTAACTATTCATAAACTGAGCAAGAGGCATTGGCTATTGTGTATGATGTCACCAAATTACATCACTATTTGCACGGCAGGAAATTCTACTCCCCAAAAATCGCAAAGATGAGCTTTGTTGTTGCCTCAATACCACTACGAGACTGTATATCATCTGACAGCTCAACATGGTAATACGGACGCTCTTTCAGTCCTCCAATTGGCCCTGATACAGGTTTTCACGCTTTTGCTGCATGTTGGTGTAACATCGATGCTCAGCATTCTGAATTGCTTCAGTCTTTTGCCCTGAATTATAAGCAAATTGCAAAGACCACGGAAGTTGATTCAGATTTGAACATTTTGCTCACATACATTGGCACAGCTTGGCCTCGCTCCCTGCATAGCATAAAAAACTCTGTAGTGTGCCGATACTTTGCCCGTCGGCACAACCTCGCTGTACAGAAAGATGTAATTCTTGTTCAAAATGACAGTGGTCAGTGACGTGTGTTGATCCCTAAAGCTTTGCAAAAAGAAGTGTTGCAGTTACTTCACCAAGGCCACTGGAGAATTCTTTATACCAAGTAGTTAGAACGTCGACACTGTAGTTGGCAGGGTATGAACGCCCAAATACACTCCTGGAAATGGAAAAAAGAACACATTTGACACCGGTGTGTCAGACCCACCATACTTGCTCCGGACACTGCGAGAGGGCTGTACAAGCAATGATCACACGCACGGCACAGCGGACACATCAGGAACCGCGGTGTTGGCCGTCGAATGGCGCTAGCTGCGCAGCATTTGTGCACCGCCGCCGTCAGTGTCAGCCAGTTTGCCGTGGCATACGGAGCTCCATCGCAGTCTTTAACACTGGTAGCATGCCGCGACAGCGTGGACGTGAACCGTATGTGCAGTTGACGGACTTTGAGCGAGGGCGTATAGTGGGCATGCGGGAGGCCGGGTGGACGTACCGCCGAATTGCTCAACACGTGAGGCGTGAGGTCTCCACAGTACATCGATGTTGTCGCCAGTGGTCGGCGGAAGGTGCACGTGCCCGTCGACCTGGGACCGGACAGCAGCGACGCACGGATGCACGCCAAGACCGTAGGATCCTACGCAGTGCCGTAGGGGACCGCACCGCCACTTCCCATCAAATTAGGGACACTGTTGCTCCTGGGGTATCGGCGAGGACCATTCGCAACCGTCTTCATGAAGCTGGGCTACGGTCCCGCACACCGTTAGGCCGTCTTCCGCTCACGCCCCAACATCGTGCAGCCCGCCTCCAGTGGTGTCGCGACAGGCGTGAATGGAGGGACGAATGGAGACGTGTCGTCTTCAGCGATGAGAGTCGCTTCTGCCTTGGTGCCAATGATGGTCGTATGCGTGTTTGGCGCCGTGCAGGTGAGCGCCACAATCAGGACTGCATACGACCGAAGCACACAGGGCCAACACCCGGCATCATGGTGTGGGGAGCGATCTCCTACACTGGCCGTACACCACTGGTGATCGTCGAGGGGACACTGAATAGTGCACGGTACATCGAAACCGTCATCGAACCCATCGTTCTACCATTCCTAGACCGGCAAGGGAACTTGCTGTTCCAACAGGACAATGCACGTCCGCACGTATCCCGTGCCACCCAACGTGCTCTAGAAGGTGTAAGTCAACTACCCTGGCCAGCAAGATCTCCGGATCTGTCCCCCATTGAGGATGTTTGGGACTGGATGAAGCGTCGTCTCACGCGGTCTGCACGTCCAGCACGAACGCTGGTCCAACTGAGGCCCCAGGTGGAAATGGCATGGCAAGCCGTTCCACAGGACTACATCCAGCATCTCTACGATCGTCTCCATGGGAGAATAGCAGCCTGCATTGCTGCGAAAGGTGGATATACACTGTACTAGTGCCGACATTGTGCATGCTCTGTTGCCTGTGTCTATGTGCCTGTGGTTCTGTCAGTGTGATCATGTGATGTATATGACCCCAGGAATGTGTCAATAAAGTTTCCCCTTCCTGGGACAATGAATTCACGGTGTTCTTATTTCAATTTCCAGGAGTGTAGAACAGATGAATTCACAGTGTCACGGATGTGTGGAAAATCAGTCCGCTTCGCCACAAAAATTCTCTGCTTGGCCTAAGTCGCAAACACCATGGCTACGTGTGCACATAGACTTTGCGGGACCTTTTTGGAACACTCGCTGGTTGATTGTGGTTGACTCGTAGAGCAAGTTTCGTTTTGCTGCGCCAATGAACGCGATAACGTCAAGTAGCACAATCAGGTGAGTCCTGCAATGTTGGAACGTGCGTTCGCCCTCATTCGAAGTAATCTGTGGATCACTATCAAACACCTTGCTGCACAGCTTGACATCTCTGTTGGTAGTGATGACATACTCGTCCACCGGTTGGAGTACTCTCAAGTGTGTGCCCGCTGTGTTTCTGGACGCCCAACGGAAGACCATAAAGAGCAACGTAGGACCATCTGTGCGGAATTGCTCGCGCAATATGAGGCTCATCGTGAGCATTTTTTTGTTGAAAATCGTCACAGGCCATCAAACGTGAGTTCATCACTTCAAACCAGAAACAAAATTGTTCCGATGTAACGATAAGCGATGGCACGAAGATGAAGAATGCAAGAGCAAAGAAGGCTGTGAGGCGACGTCAGGCAATAGCCCACTGACAACGACCGCACCACGACAGGAGCGCCCTCTAGCCGAAGAGAATGTAAGCGCCGCTTCTCCTTGCCTCACCCGGACAGTATTAGCACAATAGCAGACTGGTACTCGCAGGCCAGGACAGTATACGCACAGTACTAGGAGAGCACTACGATAGCACTGACGTATGATCCATACCAATTGCCTACTTTGACCTTGTATACAGCAAAGGACATTGATTGTCTGCATGTCGCTCATCACTTGCGAGACCATTGTAAATTGAAGAAAAAGTACTGTCAGTCTGCTTATTGAAATAAAAATAATAAATGTGATTTGCTTGAATTGTTGCACAGCTATCTGGGAAAGCAGCCTCCTTTAGGTACCCTATAAGCGACGAGTGGGCAGGACCCCACAAAAATTGCAATCCAAGGAGTGGCGCCACACTACCTCTCCTCTGAAAAAAACGTTGGAAGCTGCAATCTCAGCCCGTAAGGTTATGGCGACAGTCTTCGGTTACTCTGAAGGAGTTACTGTGTTTGATGTCCTCCCTCATGGTGCGATGATCAACTAGCGAGTGTATTGTGCTGCCCTTAGGAAACTGAAGGAACGACTTCGGCGTGTATATGGATGACGGGAAGGTTATTGATGAAGTAAGACGTTGGCTCCGACGTCGACCAGTAGATGATGATGATGTTTGGTTCGTGGGGTGCTCAACTGCGCGGTTATCAGCGCCCGTACAAATTCCCAACCTTTGCTCAGTCCAGTCTCGCCACTTTCATGAATGATGATGAAATGAGGAGGACAACACAAACACCCAGTCAACTCGAGGCAGGTGAAAATCTCTGACCCCGACGGGAATCGATCCCGAGACCCGTCGATCAGTAGAATGCCATCATGTTGGCATACAGGCCTCCCCCCCCCCCCCCCCCCCGAAAGGTGACGTAAGGCCATAGCATTGAAGGGAATTTACGTTGAAAAATAGGGTTTTGTAGCCAAAAGAGTGGGAAATAAAATTCTGTGATGGAATACTGAATAAAACCAACCTGCTTTCACAACTGTGTTCCATTACTTATTGAAAGCATCTCGTCCAAATGAGGTTGCTTGCACGACATTCGTGTGGCCCAACGCAGAATTCTGGTAATTCGTGTGTGGAACTATGCCAGGTAGTACTAACAGGTATATTGAGAGTATACAAGATAAAAACAGCACGAATGGTGACAAGTTTGTTTGACTATCCGGCGATAATCTTGTTATAAATATTCAAGGGACAGTTTACTTCTCCCTACATACCGATCCCGTAGCATCTGGAAAGAGGAATTTAAACTACGGCTCGCAGAGAGATATTCAAGCAATACTCTTCCAGATCTCCACACGAGACTGGAACACGAAGCAATCCTAAAGTCTGACACAGCGAGAAGCAGATTGTGCTTCAAAGCAATTTTGAAGACTGTGGGTGTGGATCCAGGTGTCGATGACCCACGTGCTGGAAGAGGTCTTACCTTTAGTACATAGCCTAACACTTAGAAATACGAATAAGAGAATTTACAAAAACGTTGGTTGCTATGAAAGTTTATTTGAATTTGTGAGAAATAGAATAGCATGGATATTTTACACAGTGGTAGATTTATTGTGTGGTCCGCTGAATGAATGGATGGACACAAAAGAATCGTAGAGGAGGACACAAATAAAGATGAGATGAAGGCAAAAAGTAAAAAACAGTATGACGCCACTGCCTGAGAATGAGAAGGGAAAAAGTGTACTTGTGTTTCACTGTCTGAAATGCCCATGTATGTTAAATGTTGATAGAAGAACGATGAATGTGACAGAATGAGGTGTATTCAATTTTATTTAAATGCGAAAACGGTTTGAATTCTGTAGAGGGTGCAGCATATTTAGTTCCAGAGCTGGGGGGGGGGGGGGGGGGGGGAGCTACATTGCTCGTCTACAAAGAATGAAATAGTCGTAGTCTTGTATCACGGCGTATAAGCAGAGGATGTCAAAAAATCTTAACCGACTGGGTCCAGAGACAAATATCAGCGGCAGTGGGTTTGAAACTCGCCAGACATTTTTCCTTTCAGTGACTGCGGGTCAACCAGCTTCCAAATTAGCACTGTAAAGGGAAATGCAACTAAAGTACATTTGGCGACTTGTGCCTCGTAAAAGGTCACTGCTCACAGCGTCACAAATAGCTGCACGTTTTGCACGATGAATGTGTATCATCGTGTATTGCTTGTACAGCCCTCTCGCAGTGTCCGGAGCAAGTATGGTGGGTCTGACACACCGGTGTCAATGTGTTCTTTTTTCCATTTCCAGGAGTGTAGATAACTACCAAATTGCGTGGATATTGATTCCACCCCCCCCCCCCCCCCCCCCAGCTCTGGAACTAGATATCCTGCACCCTCTACAGAATTCAAACCGTTTTCGCATTTAAATAAAATTGAATACACCTCATTCTGTCACATTCATCGTGTATTGTGCACCGCCGCCGTCAGTGTCAGCCAGTTTGCCGTGGCATACGGAGCTCCATCGCAGTCTTTAACACTGGTAGCATGCCGCGACAGCGTGGACGTGAACAGCAACTAGGCAGCAGGTGGCTGGGGCGTGTAGTGTGAATCGACGCATAACCTCTTTTCAAGGCGTCGATTGCACCGACAGTCGAAAGAGTTGTTTAACCTGCAGTGCGTTGAGAGTTTATCGCAGGCTTCAGATGGTTCTTTTATGTTTTGCGAGTGTTTTGTGAGTGTTTTCTGGTTTGCTGAAGCCTTAGGCACCTTACTGCGCCTCTACTGACCTGCTGTGCTAAATCGTCTCCTCTTAACCCAACAAATGATGTCTCCACTATTTTTAATAGCAGCTTGAAACGCAGCAATCAATATCCACGCAATTTGGTAGTTATCTACGTATTTTACTAAACGGGTATAGGCATTCGTTCCCAGCTACAGGTTGTCTGTCTAACGGCTTTCAGGTGCAACAAAAATTTGATTCATGTAACAGCTGTCAGGTCTAGTGTCTAGCTGTAGGGCACGCGCCTGGAAAGAGAGAGGTCGTGGGTCCGAATCCCTGTCGAATAATGAATATTTTCAGTCTGACTTTCATCTAGCCCTCATCTCTGAACGAATGAGGAGTCAACAGAAAAGTCATTTGATTTGAATTCCACGTAAAACTGCAGGTCCCCTTTGCCCGATTGGGTGACTCTGATAGATCAGGGATTTGTGAGTCACCGAAGTGGCGTCCAAATGAAATGCTTGCACTCGGCCACCGAGCCATACGAAGTTATTATTATTATTATTATTATTATTATTCCGCCCTCTTAGTGGTCAGAGCGTCTGACTGCTATGCAGCTGGCCAGTGTTCGATGTCCGGCCGCGTCGGACATTTGTCCGCCTCGGGGACTAGGCGTGGTGTTGACCTGCACGCAAATCGCCCGATGTGGCGTCAGCTGAAAAAAAAGACATACAATTCGGTGGCTGAAGTTCCCCAGGTGGGGACTCCCGGCAATCAGTGCCATAGAATGATTTCATTTTTCATTATTATTATATAATTATTGACTAAATTTATAATTTTACATGCTGCCTTAATCCGCTCATTAAGAGGTACAGTCTTACGTTAAAGTTTCTGTACAATAATTCAAGCTAAAAAGTAAAGTCGTATGGCATGAATGGCTGGTAGACGCCAAAGGGCAGATTCAGCCGCGTAAGTGGATAGGTTTCTGTGGTGAGTGTACTGTAAGACCTTCTACACACACACCATCAGATTATTTGACTTGTCGCTCTAGCGAAGTAGGCGAGTGTCAGCAATATGTCTCGTGGTCTTATCGTGGCGTGTTTATCTTCTGCCGTTAGGTCAAACGATAGAAATGCCACTTGCACGCTGAGAGTAGCACATTGACGGTGACCAACGTTAAACAGAACTTGATTAATTTTCACACACATTTATTAAAATAATAATAATCATAAACCTTACTTAATTTGATTCTGGATGCCATTTACAATTGACAATATGAAGTTCCTTTGGTCTTGGTACGTTAATCTTATTCTCACATATCTCTGATACTTGACAAAGTGTCTATACATTTATCTTCATGGCTATGTACAGGAACATGATAATCTTATGAGGTGCAGACTGAAACTTGACTATAGACTGGTACAGACTAATGCAGACAAATGCAGACTAATGCAGACTGGTGCAGACAAATGCAGACTGACTATTCAGCGGTCTGTACACTCATTATAATACCTCGCGCGTTCAGGTATCACTGCGCGAGTGTGATCCGCGAGGAGAAAAGGTTCTACGTTAGCAGCAATCTCATTGGCTGCATTACATATTAATACGCGGATCGGTGGAAGCAGAATTTGGTCCGTCTCTAAGACAGCGCCATCTCGTAGTGCGGAGGCGGACGAGCGCCACACCTGCGCTGTTGTGCTTAGCGGGGCGCGCTCTATTGGGAAAGTTGTGTACGCGCTGACTACGTGGAACTATTTACACAACAGTTTCCCTTTCGTTCGGCCGGCCGCGGTGGCCGTGCGGTTCTGGCGCTGCAGTCCGGAACCGCGAGGCTGCTACGGTCGCAGGTTCGAATCCTGCCTCGGGCATGGGTGTGTGGGATGTCCTTAGGTTAGTTAGGTTTAAGTGGTTCTAAGTTCTAGGGGACTTATGACCTAAGATGTTGAGTCCCATAGTGCTCAGAGCCATTTGAACCCTTTCGTTCGTGCCCGCAGGCACAATTCCTTCGCGAAGTATGAGAGTTGTGTATGAAAGCGGATCTGTTAAATGTTGAGGACAGCAACGTTTGTGTGTGTGTGTGTGTGGGGGGGGGGGGGGGTTGCATAGTGCGTGTTTGTGTTGGGGGGGGGGGGGGGTGTTGCATAGTGCGTGTTTGTGTTGGAGATGATGCGAGAAAAGAGAGGGTGAAACCCGGTGCTGACACATAGCATACTCATCTCGAAGAACACCACAAAGGCCTCCATGATTGACGTCCTCGTCCAGCATAGGTAATCGTGATGCCTACGCTGGATGGTATCGATCAGCAGTGTCGCATACCTTCATTTCATGAAACACTGCGGAGTAGTTCGAATGTAATTCACGACACTGGCGCAGAGACTAGTGACCAGGGACTTTACATCACCACACCACCTGTCCCATCCTCCGCAAAGGTAGAGAGCAAACTGTCAAGAGTGCGAGACATACCCAGAGGGTCACCCGACCAACGACCGGCCCCGCCCACGGCGCTAAACTTCGGTAATCTGACGGTTTGAGGCAGCGTAAGTCACTCCACGCAGACTACCCACAGCGTTTGAGAATTAGAGAATTTAGGGACTGACAACGAACACTACAGATAACATGAAACCTTTGGTCGCTGTAGAGTCCGTCTCCTGCAACCTCACCAAAATAATGATGGAGAAAAGTTTATCGCTTAATGCATTTTCGCTCACATGCAGTGAAACTGCAGCATCACACGCAACATTTTAATTTATTACATCTTCACCACGAACCCTATTCGCAGCACATTTAACATTAAATATCCACATATATCACTGAATGTAGGTGCACAATTACATCACTTTACGACAAAGAGTTCAGGCGATATGACGTCATAAATGTTGATATACTTTAAAACTAGCTTTCCTTAATATGGACGCAAAATACCTGTCCCCTGATTTAACCGAAAGTAATAAAACCATTATAATTAGGGTTTTGCGTCGTCAACCATAAGGGTTTAATATTACATAGTTACTTTCAAACACTTCATACATCAACTCTATTGTAAAGTACCGAAATCTGATGTTCGAAGCTGTTTTATAGGTGGGAGTTAGATTATTTAAGGAATCGAGGGTGGGGGATTGTTTGTACGGAATCTAATCGTCAGTAACTTCAGCTCGACATGACATTCCTGAAGAAGCTTGTGGATCCACGTCCTCGCCGAATTGGGGCCATATCGAGGCTAGAGGTGGTGCTACACGGTAGTAGCAAGATGTCTCCTGCAGGTGACTAAATTTAAGTCCCGTGCGCTTACTGCACTGGTGTGCAAAAGTTCAGAACTAAAGTAACTTTCTCATAATGTTTCACACCTAAGTAATATAGCGCAAAGAAGCCTGGACAACAGATAGAACTGTTACAGTACAGTACAGAAGGTAACTGAAAGAAACATGCATTGAGAAGAGCCGAAAAAACATTTTTGTTCGACGTCAATAATTACATCGAAGTCGCCGCGATTTATGCTGCCCTCTGGACACTACAAAAGGCCGGACATGGTTCTTTATACGGTATGTAAACACTATGGACGGCAGTGCCCGCTCTGCAACCTGCTCCTATGCTGGCCACAAGGCTGCTGAAGAGTTCTTGTGGTACTGTGTTCCATTCCTTCGTCAGTACGGTTGACAACGCTGGATAGTCTTTGGAGAATATGGTCGTGGTACAATTCGTCTCTCGAACGCATCCCACAGGTGGTCGATGCGATTTAACTCGGGGGAGCGGCAGATTATCCCATTCGCCGAAAGTTCTCTCCTTCCAAGAGCCCTCCACCTGCGCTGTTACATGCGGTCACCTATTGTCATCCATGAAAATTGGCCAAGAGCGATTAGGGATCGCGCACTGACGGTTCCGTGCAGACTTTATTACACAGGGTGAACACGTGCAGGTGTAGGGTGGTTCATTGATCGTGACCGGGCCAAATATCTCACGAAATAAGAGTCAAACGAAAAACTACAAAGAACGAAAGTCGTCTAGCTTGAAGGGGGAAACCAGATGGCGCTATGGTTGGCCCGCTAGATGGCGCCGTCATAGGTCAAACGGATATCAACTGCGATTTTTAAATAGGAACCCGCATTTTTATTACATATTCGTGTAGTACGTACAGAAATATGAATGTTTTAGTTGGACCATTTTTTTCGCTTTGTGATACATGGCGCTGTAATAGTCACAAACATATGGCACACAATTTTAGTCGAACAGTTGGTAACAGGTAGGTTTTTTAAATTAAAATACAGAACGTAGGTACGTTTGAACATTTTATTTCGGTTGATCCAATGTGATACATGTACCTTTGTGAAATGCGTGCTGTTACAGCATGATTATCTGTAAATACCACATTAATGCAATAAATGATCAAAATGATGTCCGTCAGGCCGGCCGTTGTGACCGAGCGGTTCTAGGCGCTTCAGTCTGGAACCGCGCGACCGCTACGCTCGCAGGTTCGAATCCTGCCTCGGGCATGGATGTGTGTGATGTCCTTAGGTTAGTTAGGTTTAAGTAGTTCTTAGTTCTAGGGGACTGATGACCTTAGATGTTAAGTCCCATAGTGCTCAGAGCCATTTGAACCATTCTGATGTTCGTCAACCTCAATGCATTTGGCAATACGTGTAACGACATTCCTCTCAACAGCGAGTAGTTCGCCTTCCGTAATGTTCGCACATGCATTGACAATGCGCTGACGCATCGTTGTCAGGCGTTGTCGGTGGATCACGATAGCAAATATCCTACAACTTTCCCCACAGAAAGAAATCCGGGGACGTCAGATCCGGTGAACGTGCGGGCCATGGTATGGTACTTCGACGACCAGTCCACCTGTCATGAAATATGCTATTCAATACCGATTCAACTGCACGCGAGGTATGTGCCGGACATCCATCACGTTGGAAGTACATCGACATTCTTTCATGAAGTGAAACAACTTGTAGTAACATCGGAAGAACATTACGCAGGAAATCAGCATACACTGCACCATTTCGATTGCCATTGATAAAATGGGTGCCAATTATCCTTCCTGCCATAGTGCCGCAACATACATTAACTCGCGAAGGTCGCTGATGTTCCACTTGTCGCAGCCATCGTGGATTTTCCGATGCCGAATAGTGCATATTATGCTGGTTTACGTTACCGCTGTTGGTGAATGACGCTTCGTCGCTGAATAGAACGTGTGAAAAAATCTGTTATCATACCGTAATTTCTCTGGTGCCCAGTGGCAGAACTGTACACGACGTTCAAAGTCGTCGCCATGCAATTCCTGGTGCGTAGAAATATGGTACGGGTGCAATCGATGTTGATGTAGAATTCTCAACACCGACGTTTTTGAGATTCTCGCGCAATGTGTCTGCTACTGATGAGCGGATTGGCCGCGACAGCAGCTAAAACACCTACCTGCGCATCATCATTTGTTGCAGGTCTGCTACTGATGAGCGGATTGGCCGCGACAGCAGCTAAAACACCTACCTGCGCATCATCATTTGTTGCAGGTCGTGGTTGACGTTTCAAATGTTGCTGAACACTTCCCGTTTCCTTAGATAACGTAACTCTCCGGCGAACGGTCCGGACACTTGGATGATGTCGTCCAGGATACCGAGCACCATACATAGCACACGCCCGTTGGTCATTTTGATCACAATAGCCATACGTCAACACGATATCGACCTTTTCCGCAATTGGTAAATGCTCCACTTTAACACGGGTAATGTATCACGAAACAAATATCGTCCGCACTGGCGGAATGTTACGTGATACCACGTACTTATACGTTTGTATTACAGCGCCATCAATCACAAAGCGAAAAAAGTGGTCCAACTAAAACATTCATATTTCTTTACGTACTACACGAATATATAATAAAAATGAGGGTTAAAATTAAAAAAAACGCAGTTGATATCAGTTTGACCTATGGCAGCGACATCTAGCGGGCCTACCGTAGCGCCAAGCTAGTCAAGTTTCGTTCTTTGTAGTTTTTTCGTTTGATGCTTATTTCGTGAGATATTTGCCCGGTCACGATCAATGGACCACCCTGTATATATATAAAATAGAACTACACTACTCTATGTACCGTCATTAATTGCGGTGACAGCAGTGTAGTTATTAACTTTTAATAAAAGTCTCATTTTTGTTCGTCTCATTCTCCTGTATTTTCCTGTACTATACTGCAACAGTTCTATGTATTGTCCAAATTTCATCAAGCTATGGTATCTGGCAGGGAAACAGCGTGTGAATGTTGCTGTACACTGCTACTTATTTTGAGGCTGACGGCCCCCCTCATAACTTAACCATTGGCATCAGTAGTGTGGTGATGGTCTGACTTTATTTTCAAGTGCCGTCTAGCGTGTGCACACCTATATTTGACGGTGCCGTTCCGTTCCGTAGCCGCCAGTGTGAATCGGCGTACCTGCGTGAGGCCGGCGCGCGGCGAGGCGCTGCTGCTATGCTCGGAGCCGGACCGCTGGTAGTGCGCCGCCTCCGCGAGCGACTGACGCTGCCTGATGCGCCCCAGAGCCACCACCTGCTTGTCCTCCACCTGCGACAGCTGCGTCCGAATGGGGCCAGGCGGCTCCACCGGCCTCCGAGGCTGTGCCAGCGTCAGCAGGCGCTCACTCGGCTCGCGAATCTTCCTGCGGCCGCCACTACTAAACATCAGTCATGTCATCGTATGCTACACACTGGGACTGTTTACATTAAAAAAAAAATCTCGAAACCGATACATCGATATTTAAAGAAGTATCACAGTTTAAAGAAGCTCTCTGTTTATCGAAAATATTATCGATTTATCGATATATCGATGGAAATATATCTACTTACCGGACAAAAAAGAATATCCGCCGCATATTGCAAATATGCTACTAATTTTAGAGCTGTATATTTAAGTAGTGATTTCTTATTAGATATTACGGACATCAACAAGCTAGCAGCCTGCACAGAGCAAGAATTGAAACGATAACAATGCACGTTCATGCTTGACGGTAACCACTTTCCTTACAATGGGAACTGCAGGTAAGTGGCACGGTAAAAGGTGCCAGATGGTTATGTTGTTCAGTTTCGTCACATACTGGATTTGTCTGCAACACTTCATCTCGACTTCTCTGTTTTTTAATTTCTGCAAAAGCCAACCTAGCGGTTGTAGTGTCAAAATTGGATGGTGAATTTAAACGTTGTCTTTTCTGTTGGTAGCACCGAGCGCCGATTACGTCAGCACTTTCCCTCACACATTTCCACCCACGGCAAAGAACAATCTTGTTATTTAGATTTTTTCATCAGCAACTACTTTTGAAGAACGTCAATGTGAAAAAACAGCACTCTAGTTGCGCCAAAATTGTTTTCTAACGTAACAAGTGTGTTATTTTTACACCTCTGATGTCTTATTCCATTCAAAGCTCCATCCCCCGTTACAATAGGACTTCTTCTTTGTGCCGTCTATACTTGTTTCATACAGTCAAAGAGAAAGGCTGGATATGAAGGAAGCTCAAAAAACATAAAACAAAAATATCTCTACTCGACATTGCCGTTTCGACACCCGTTTATCGATATTTCGGTGAGAACGATACCGCCGATATATATCGATACTTTTTATGAGAATGAATAGATTTGTCGATACATCAATATTTTTTCAGAAGTCCTAGTACTCATAGTGAACAGCTGCATTATGATTCCTACATTCCCGCACTGCGTATAAGATTATTCGCTAATAACCAATGTGTGTGTATGTGTGTGTGTGTGTGTGTGTGTGGGCCATCAAGAACGGCCTTGCTAAAATGCCATATGATAAACGTGATTAAAAACATTGAAACTAAAAATCGTTTCTAATTAATGGTTGCGAGCAGCTGTATTACACACCTTTATTTCACAGCTAATTTCAGTCAAAAACAGGCAACCTTCCGATGTCTACATACAACAAAATACCTAAACAAGGCACTATGTGTCATTAGAAAAACAATCGTTGGTGCAGTAATCGTTATTCATAGCCTACTGAGAACTTATGACATAATAATCAGATGTGCGACAACTCATAACCACTTTCAAGCATCGTGTCAGAGACCAGCATCTTTATTTGCAAGTTGCCACCGGGATATGGTTGAACACACACAATTCCCTTGATCTGAATCGAATGAACCCATTCGATATGCAGATCGCCAGACCCCTGCCCTTAAGAGTTATACGTATTTAATAAACTGCGCGCCAAGGGAACAGAAAGAGAAGACGTGTCAGTACCAAGTGAGTCGACGGTGTGCTTCTTGATGAAGCGAATAGTAGTAATTTCAGTCAAGGGATTCATCTCTAAATACTGCAGTAAAATAGTGGTAACTAAGATCAGTTTTAGTACACAGTATGCCACAATAGGAACAGCACGTCCAAAACAAGCGTAATAGTTCACCCACTCACACACTGGAGATAACTACTAATTGTAAAATGAAATCCGTATAATTAAACAGTCTATGGGGAAGGGAAGAAGATAGTCTGGTAATTAACTCAGGAGGTCACTAAAGTAAGCTATGTACATGGCTTCGCTTTCGGCTAAACGATTGCTCGCTCATGTGGTAATAGGGGTATATATGCAGGAATCCAAATGACTGCGTCCTGGTTAGGACATCGGCTGCTAGAACGTGATTTAAAACGATATTCGTGATGCTTTAACTAAAAAAGCACCTACTCCCGTTTCGTCACTAACATCTGGCCTTGCTTCGCTGCCAAAACGAACCAATTTTAAGAGTCAGAAAGGCGAACTGCCTTCCACAATCTGCCACAAAGGATGAGACCTACTATGGCCCGGTCATGTCTTAATTTTTCCTCCCGGTCAAGAATACTTCACCATCTCACATCACAATCAAGAGCCCTTTCACCTTAGTCCCAGCCAACTGTACTTTACCGCCTCACATCCCGACCCATTAAAACAAGGCTCATCTGAGCTCTCTGCGGAGAGAACGCCAAAAATTATTGATTATCCAAGCTGACAGAATGTTAGAAAAGCCGCCAGTCAGAGGCTACGTTGCAAATATTTTCCTCTCTCTTCCAAAACGTTTGTTATTACGCTCCATGCCCTTTAGATTAAACAAGTTAACAATAACATGGTGCTAATCCCCATCCTCGGAAATGGTGGCAGCTCAGACCATTCTGAAAGAACTCGAGTTGCTGCTCCTCTGAAAGATGACAATAATTTCCCCATGTTTGTTAATTTTTAGGACATGTCCAGTCAATGAGTTCACTACACCTCGTGTTAAACGTCCGGGTTGATAATCACTATGGATTGGTCCAAGATGACGGTGGTGAAATTCATGTGCGGGTCTACTGTAAGATAGCATTCTTCCGCCTTCGTGAGCTTTTACCTCGAGTCCAAACTGTTGCCTAAAATTTGTAGAACTGTCCTCTTGGCTCATCGGCTCGGCATATAACGCAATATCGTCAAATTATTAGCACAGCGTAATTTGCACGCGACTATCCTCCTAAGGCGTCCACAAGATTTTCTCCGCAGCCGGCGCAGTTGAAAAGTATCTTAGGCCCCTGTAAGTGCCCAGCGATATGACGTCTCATCCGATACAGACGGCACCAGGATAGTGATAGACCAAACAGGCTGCAAGGACGGACGCCCCACGGTACTGGCGACCCTTTTACCCAAGTTTCAGGCGTGCCAGTCACCTCGCACATTCTGGTCTCCCCGAAAATTCTGCCACCTGCGGCCAGCTGAGTGCTGCACAGAATTCAAAAATATTTCGTTAGAGAAGGATTGTAGCCTCAACAACCATCGTGCAAGTAGTATTAGCGTATCAACATCCAAACTGCACTAGTGCAAGCGCCAAAAGGATCTCTTATTTCTCGAATGAGTGTCTAGTACTCTTGATGAGAATGAAATCGAAAGTTTGGATCTATCCTGACGCGTTTTGTATCGAACTACACCACTGGCCAATAAAATTGCTGCACCACGAAGATGACGAGCTACAGACGCGAAATTTATCCGACAGGAAGAGATGCTGTGATATGCAAATGATTAGCTGTTCAGATCATTCACACAAGGTTCGCGCCGGTGGTGAGACCTACATCGTACTCACATGAGTAAAGTTTCGAACCGATTTCTCAAACCCAAACAGCAGTTGACCGGCGTTGCCTGGCGAAACGTTGTTGTGATGCCTCGTGTAAGGAGGAGAAATGCGTACCATCACGTTTCGGACTTTGATAAAGGTCGGATTGTAGCGTATAGTCATTGTGGTATATCGTATCGCGACAGTGATGCTCGTGTTGGTCGAGACCCAATCGGTGGGTTCAGGAGGGTAATACGGAACGCCGTGCTGGATCCCAACGGCCTCGTATCACTAGCAGTCGAGATGACAGGCATCCTATCCGCATAGTTTAACGGATCGTGCAGCCACGTCTCGATCCCTGAGTCAACAGATGGGGACGATTGCAAGACAACAACCGTCTGAGCGAACAGTTCGACGACGTTTGCAGCAGCATGGACTATCAGCTCGGATACCATGGCTGTGGTTACCCTTGACGCTTTATCACAGACAGGAGCGCCAGCGATGGTATACTCAACGACGAACCTGGGTGCACGAATGGCAAAACGTCATTTTCTCGGATGAATCCAGGTTCTGTTTACAGCATCATGATGTTCGCATCCGTGTTTGGCGACATCGCGGTGTACGCACATTGGAAGCGTGTATTCGTCATCGCCAGACTGGCATATCACCTGGCGTGATGGTATGGAGTGCCATTGCTTACACGTCTCGGTCACCTCTTGTTCACACTGACGTCACTGAACAGTGGACGTTACATTTCAGATGTGTTACGTCCCGTGGCTCTACCCGTCATTCGATCCCTGCGAAACCCTACATTTCAGCAGGATAATGCACGACTGCATGTTGCAGGTTCTTTACGGGCCTTTCTGGACACAGAAAATATTTGACTGCTGCACTGGCCATCACATTCTCCAGATCTCTCACCAATTGAAAACGTCTGGTCAATGATGGCCGAGCAACTGGCTCATCACAATACACCAGCCACTACTCTTGATGAACTGTGGTATCGTGTTGAAGCTGTATGGGCAGCTGTACCTGTACACGCCATCCAAGCTCTGTTTGACTCAATGCCCAGGCGTATCAAGGCCGTTATTACGGCCAGAGGTGGTTGTTCTGGGTACTGATTTCTCAGGATCTATGCACCCAAATTGCGTGAAAATGTAATCACATGCCGGCCGGGGCGGCCGAGCGGGTCTAGGCGCTTCTGTCTGGAACCGCGCGACCGCTACGGTCACAGGTTCGAATGCAGCCTCGGGCATTGATGTGTGTGATGTCCTTAGGTTAGTTACGTTTAAGTAGTTCTAACAAGGGGAGGCCGTCAATTGTGAAATTCGGATTCGATTCATACTGCGCATAATAAAAGCTCATGGCCAGAGGTGTAATGTGGCAAGGCACCAAGATGCACTTCTCAGCCATTGTCGAGAAAATCGACAGTTAAAAGAAACCGATGCGGTGAAATGCTCTCTACGATTAATAATTTTCTGCATTGTCGTGGCGCAGCGGTAAGCGCTCGGGTTTGTAAACCGAAAGTCGCCGGATCGAATCTCGCGCCATGCAATTTTTTTATTAGTTTTTTGTAATTCAAATTATATATATATATATTATATATATATATTATATATATATACGAGTATATATAAACTATTAATGAATTACTTATGCATGTTGGTGAAGGCGATTCGCTCTCCAGTTGTACCGCCTCCATTTTTCCGTTTGTTTAACAGGGTGTACCAAAGCTCTCACGTCCGCACTGATTTTCGACGATGTTGTAAGTTGCGCTAGGGACCGCATCTACCTTCTTTCGAAGTTAGCAGGCAACTACGCTGTTATGCGGCTGCTCGGCTTGGCCCATTCAACATCTGTACTTCATGTGTAACGAGCGAGTAAAGGAGTTTATATTTCATACCTGCCACAGCAAATTTGTGTTCGTGGGGTCTCTGTTCTAATTCGAACGTTTGACATACGCTACACGTATACGTTTCGGAATACCGTTTCTACGTCTTCCGTTAACTATACGTGGTTAACATTATGAAGACGATTAATAACATTTGTGAAATACAACTTTGTTTGCGGAAAACATAATGATGTTCGAAGTCGCCAGTTTTTCCACGAGAAACGACTTTCAACAACTTATTATATGCATAATTGTTGCAACTGGTTGCCGGGAATTATTGTGTGTATATACACATTAAAATTACAAAAAACAAATACTAAAAAAAAGGTTGCATGGCGCGTGATTCGATCCGGCGACATTAAAATTACAAAAAACAAATACTAAAGAAAAAAAAAGGTTGCATGGCGCGAGATTCGATCCTGCGACCTTCGGATTATGAACCCGAGCGCTTACCGCTGCGCCACGAAGATGTAGTAAAATTATTAATCGTAGAGAATATTTCACTGCAACGGTTTCTTTTAACTGTCGATTTTCTCGAGAACGGCTGAGAAGTGCATCTTGGTGCTTTGCCACATTACACCTCTGGCCATGAGCTTTTATTATGCGCAGTATGAATCGAATCTGAATTTCACAATTGGCGGCCTCACCTTGTAAGTTCTAGGGGACTGATGACCTTAGAAGTTAAGTCCCATAGTGCTCAGAGCCATTTGAACCATTTTTTTGTAATCACATGTCAGTTATAGTATAATATATTTGTCCCGTTATTCATCTGCATTTCTTCCTGGTGTAGCAATTTTAATGGCCAGTATTGTATATATTAAGAGCACCTGTAGCATACAATAAAACTACGGCGAAACCCTTGGCAACAGTGATGTAACATGGGATTTTCAGTACCGACTGAGATAGAAGACTGATAACAAGAGATACCACAGATAACCAAAGAGCAGCATATAATTTTATCACAGGTACCGATTCGACATAGGGTGCCTTACTATCATTGACACAATCAAAAATGAAAGGAGTAAATGGAAATCTCAAAATGTCATTATATCATCACAATGGCTGGCCATCTCATTTCGTCAGAATCTTAAAAATATTTTGCGTGCAACCCACAGACACAGTAGATTACAGCACTGTATAAAATAAAATTTTCAGTAAGAACGAATACAATATCTAGATGCCCGAATCAACTTCTGGTTTGTCTGTCCTTTTACTCAGACCGATTTTGTAATAAAAGTGGGTAATACAGCTCTGTGCAGCCATGATTTTTTTACAAGCCTCCTCAAAAATGTGAAAAGTAAATTCTTATTGTATACTAATTTCACTCAGAATTACCATCACTCTCTCATTTAATGTCACTCTTAGTTACCCAATCAGGAGATAAAGCCGTCAGTTTTCTCAGTGACAAAATGTAGTATTAAAATGCCACATGAACTGTTCAACAAAGGCTAAGAGTATTACTCAGAAGAGATTGGATGGTTAACCAAACAAGAAGGAAAGAAGAAGAACATCAGCCAGCCAAGTCGACAAGGCATTAAAATATCCTCCGTTATAATCTGTGAAGCACGTCAGAAATCTCACAAAATTAAGACATCTCACATTCGCCTCATTATTGAAATGGAGGACATACCGTTTGGTAAACTAACCTTTCCACTCTTGTCTGAATATAAAATACATGCAGTTAAAATGTGATGTACTTAAATATATTTACAGTGTGTATCTAAAATGAATGTAGAAAATGGGAGGGCTGGTAGAGGGGATCATAATAAGCATATTTCACACAGCAACCCATGTCCGCATCCCTTAGTGTATGGCGCTACGCGTCCTTGAACAACGTCGCGCGCCGCGAGGAGGGTAGGCACACGACATGCCATCTGAGCCGTCATAGTAGCAGGTCTGCAGAGCAACGATTTCAATGTATTTGTGACATCAAGGTATGAGGGCTATTTGGAAGCAAGTTCCTATCGGTCACGAAATGGAGACCACTATGAAAATAAAAAATGTTTTACATGCTATAGATAGCTACACCATACAGCTCTACATAGTCGCCGCTCCCACTTGGACACATGTGGTAGCGTTGTAACAACTTAAAATTAGAAGGAATGTCAGCGTTTGCCGTAATTTTGATGATTTATTAATAGCAAAATCGATTTTCGATCATATAATGACCATCTTCAGTGCTGAAAGTTTAAAATTTTCACATAGCGATCAGTGTATAAGAAACAAAAGACCAAAAATACACCTGAGTATAAACCAACTGCTGGCATTAACATACCTTTAGCGTACAAATTAATGCTCGTAGGCACTGGTGTCTAGTTGTTAGCAGTAACAGAAGCTATGAAACGATCAAATAACTGAAGCCGCTGTTTACATTCACCTATACAGCAGACCTCGGTGTGACAGGGGCTTGGAACGCCCCCTACGTGACATGTGTCACGTGAAGACTTGACATTACTTTATTTGGTAAGAGGTAACAACATAACAAATGTGCACTTGCAAATCATTAACTGAATATTTCAAATTTAAAATAGTACATTAGAAACGCATAGCAAAAAGGAAGGGGGAAATGCACATCTTGCCAACATACTGTGGCGTGTTATTTTCAAAACAACTTAAAAAAACCATGAAAGAATAAAAATCAAGAGATAAAATTATGAGGTGTTAGATTACAGGACTAGTAAAAAAGATAAACATACAAATAACATGACATCAAATATAACAGAATTTGTTATAGCACAGTAACCGCCATCTGGCGTGGGAAGTCAGAGGTGCAAAGTCATTAATTTACGTAAAATATTACGTTGAAACCAAGAAGTCAAATACCCAAATAGTGGTAATTGTACAATATATGTCACGATTTAACAGGTCAAAATGCCATGAAACACATTATGCTTTATAAAAAAAATTTTGGGTGCAGACTAACAATTTTTTATTGTATTTAACGACATGATGATACACACATGCTTTTCGTCTCGTTGGGACATGTTAACACATTATAACTATTTCTGAGGCCTAATTTCAAAAAGTCATAGTAATTATGAAAAGGAGAATGATTTAAAAGCACCTTGTGGATGCGGAGATCGTTTAGCGCATTCATGAGTAAGAACTTCTGTTACAAATTGAAAAGAATTAGTGATATGTTGGCTAGAGACACAAGTGTACGAAATACGCTAGCCTAGCAGAAACCTCCACTACGACACCTATTATTTATAGAAAAAATTTTCTCATATGATACAAACAGAAGTTGGGTATAAGGACGGTTTTGGATAGTCATATGAAGGATATAAACCAACTTTCCAATACCATCGTCATAGAAGGCAGCCGCTTGTGCTTTCCGCCAATTCTCTACTCTCGTCTATAGCTCGTTATCTCTGCCAAAATGTTGTCTTCATAGCCAGCGATTCATGTGAGGAGAGACAAAACTCAGGACGAGCCAGTTACGGTTTTTTTTTTGTGTGTGATCAAACAATTCCCACCGAAAACGCAGCAGTAGCATCTTCATTTCCCCTGTAGAGTGTGGCCGAGAATTGTCATAAAGAACGAAACGCATGACGGTTGTTTTATGTGGGCTGTACGACATAAGGCGAAATCTCTCACTAGCCCTCATACTTAATGGGAGACACTATTTTCTAGGCATCTTCACGTGCTCACTGTGTGTTCAGAATTGAAAAGAGCGACGTGCCGCGATCGACGGGCATACCAGAGTATGCACATCTGTGCAAAACGTCATCGGATTTTCAGAGTGGTTTCTGTTTCGTGACCGATCGGAACCTACTTTTAGAATAGCTCTCGCAAATGTGAAGTCGGGTTGAAGTCTTATAACCTTTATTTGAAAACAGTTACAAAAAAACTCGCGACATTATATCCTCCTGCTTGAACGCTGGAGTGACTGTCGCCCTCTTTCAAACACCTTTGGCGAAGTGGAAATTGGATTGGAGGCTGTCATAAGGGACGCTGACAGCTTTTCATCAGTCTCAATCTGTGTTTCATAGATAACAGATTTCACTGGGCCCCAGAAGCAAAAATCTGTAGTCTTCAAGACGGGGGACGTGCATGCCATGGCACCAGCTCACCGCGCCCTGTCTGATTGTCAACAAAGGCTTCATCCAATTGCATTCGCACTGCATGTGCCAGGTGCACAGGTACACCATAGGGTCGGTACCACATTTTCTGTAACATTCTATCTACACTCCTGGAAATTGAAATAAGAACACCGTGAATTCATTGTCCCAGGAAGGGGAAACTTTATTGACACATTCCTGGGGTCAGATACATCACATGATCACACTGACAGAACCACAGGCACATAGACACAGGCAACAGAGCATGCACAATGTCGGCACTAGTACAGTGTATATCCACCTTTCGCAGCAATGCAGGCTGCTATTCTCCCATGGAGACGATCGTAGAGATGCTGGATGTAGTCCTGTGGAACGGCTTGCCATGCCATTTCCACCTGGCGCCTCAGTTGGACCAGCGTTCGTGCTGGACGTGCAGACCGCGTGAGACGACGCTTCATCCAGTCCCAAACATGCTCAATGGGGGACAGATCCGGAGATCTTGCTGGCCAGGGTAGTTGACTTACACCTTCTAGAGCACGTTGGGTGGCACGGGATACATGCGGACGTGCATTGTCCTGTTGGAACAGCAAGTTCCCTTGCCGGTCTAGGAATGGTAGAACGATGGGTTCGATGACGGTTTGGATGTACCGTGCACTATTCAGTGTCCCCTCGACGATCACCAGTGGTGTACGGCCAGTGTAGGAGATCGCTCCCCACACCATGATGCCGGGTGTTGGCCCTGTGTGCCTCGGTCGTATGCAGTCCTGATTGTGGCGCTCACCTGCACGGCGCCAAACACGCATACGACCATCATTGGCACCAAGGCAGAAGCGACTCTCATCGCTGAAGACGACACGTCTCCATTCGTCCCTCCATTCACGCCTGTCGCGACACCACTGGAGACGGGCTGCACGATGTTGGGGCGTGAGCGGAAGACGGCCTAACGGTGTGCGGGACCGTAGCCCAGCTTCATGGAGACGGTTGCGAATGGTCCTCGCCGATACCCCAGGAGCAACAGTGTCCCTAATTTGCTGGGAAGTGGCGGTGCGGTCCCCTACGGCACTGCGTAGGATCCTACGGTCTTGGCGTGCATCCGTGCGTTGCTGCGGTCCGGTCCCAGGTCGACGGGCACGTGCACCTTCCGCCGACCACTGGCGACAACATCGATGTACTGTGGAGACCTCACGCCCCACGTGTTGAGCAATTCGGCGGTACGTCCACCCGGCCTCCCGCATGCCCACTATACGCCCTCGCTCAAAGTCCGTCAACTGCACATACGGTTCACGTCCACGCTGTCGCGGCATGCTACCAGTGTTAAAGACTGCGATGGAGCTCCGTATGCCACGGCAAACTGGCTGACACTGACGGCGGCGGTGCACAAATGCTGCGCAGCTAGCGCCATTCGACGGCCAACACCGCGGTTCCTGGTGTGTCCGCTGTGCCGTGCGTGTGATCATTGCTTGTACAGCCCTCTCGCAGTGTCCGGAGCAACTATGGTGGGTCTGACACACCTGTGTCAATGTGTTCTTTTTTCCATTTCCAGGAGTGTATCTGTCGCTTGAGCCTTGTCCCGCAGTGACGCAGGGTCAGCCATCGTTAATCGCATTTGGCATGTTAATGGTTAAAAGGGGTGGCCGGATGCCCTTCCTGCCGCCGCCCCGTACCCCCCCCCCCCCCCCGCCCCCCGCGGGACGGAATTAGTGTACCCCAACTGTCTGCGTCGAGTGTAATCCATGGAATATTGCGGACGTGTTCAGATGTCTGCGAACCGTGTAACTGAGGCGAAACACGGGGACCAGACGGTATTCACCTAGTGGGATGTCGAAAACCGCCTAAAAATCACACCCAGACTGGCCGGCACATCGGCCCTCGTCGTTAATCCGCCGGGCGGATTCGCTCTGGGGCCGGCGCGCCTACCCGAGTCCAGGAAGCAGCGCGTTAGCGCTCTCGGCTACCCCGGGGGGTTACCACATTTGCTGTCACATGTTGAATGGAAAATGTTCCAACAATTTTGGCAGAGTTTGTTTACATTCAATGGCCTGCGGGGAACGTGTGTGGACTGACCAGGTTACAGCCGACCAAGCCGGCCGAAAAGTTGACAGCGAAGAGATCTTCGTGACCACTCGCAAGTGCGGCGTACGGATTTTCCCGCACTCTCATGTGTTGTTGTGGCCGTTCACCATACCCTCTCGTGTAAAGGGTGCCTCGTCTGTAAAAAGTACACGGCTCGGAAAGTCCGGCTGAATGAGACACCTTTGCAAAAGCTACTGGCGGAATTAATTTCTCTGGGTTAACGGCTTGAACCTATTGAAGGTGGTACGGGTGCAAATTATCTTTTTGCCACACACGACAAATTATGGTAAGATTGGAAGAGACATGTGGGTGGCAATAAACGTGCGTGGAGCTGGCACTCGACGATTCGGAAACCGCCGAAATTACAAACTTGGGAATTTCCATCTGCCGCCCCATAAGAACAGTGTACGTCTGCCCTTTCCTTCCAACTATAGTGCTCCATTGTCTGTCCGCTCCACACAGTAACAAGCACAAGAGTGTCCCCGTTTGATGACAAAATGACGCAGGGCGGCTCAGAGTCTGCAGTGTTCGCAGATGCTGCCCTCCATCCAACACATATCCAACATGCAATTGCACAGCCAAAAGCAACGTGTTCACGTCACAGTAAGAGGAGGTAGCCCGAAGTGTTGTCCCGCCTGGAATATCCGCAACTATGTCGACTACAGCGTTTGCAAATAAATGTCATAGAACTTTGACACGACGTCTCATTTACCCAAATACGCCGAAATCCTTGCTCTGCAGACCTGCTACCATGACGGTTCGGATGGCATGTCGTGTGCCTAGCCTCTTGGCGGCTCGCGACGCTGTACAACGACGGCTAGCGCCGTGCGCTAAAGGATGCGATCATTGGTTGCTGTGTGAAATATGCTTGTTATGACCCACTGTACCAGCCCTCTCATCTTCTACATTCATTTTAGATACACCCTGTATATACCGCGAACACTTCACAATGGGAAGTACTCCTATAGTAGCAGCAAACGATATGTCACCGAACTGTACCCCACCCGAAGGCGGGTGGTAAGAATATTTCGCATCGGTGGCCAGAAGTAGTTTTTCTCAGACAAACAATTGGTTTCACCAACTGCAGCTAATTGCCCAACTCCAGACATTGTTCTTATCACTGATGCAAGACCCTCTACTCGACAGCGAAGATACATCTCGATGGATGGCAACACACTAGGCCAACATGCTTACAGAACATAATTCATCTGCTGCCATATCCGCTGTTCATGTCCTTGAATCTCCGTGCGTCCTGCTAACCAGCAAAATGACACTTTCATCATCGGTTTTTGTTGGTAGAGTACGAACTCCTTTACGTTCTGGACATATTGGTTGGTTAGGTGTATAAAAAACGTGCGATCAAATAGAGTTTCGTCACGGATATTCGATTGGCTCCATCATATATTTATTTATGGAATCCTCTACTTTGTAACAGACCACGAATGACCGACAGAAAAAAATCAGGTATATCCCAGAGCAGAGAAATATTCTCACTGCACATAAACAGCAGACCTTCTTCGGATTTGTACAGGTAGCACTAAATATCCATGCCAGGACGACTTTCGTGGCGTACCGCTAATTTTTTTTATGTTCCCCCTCTTAGAGTTATGGTAAATATTCAGGGAACAGCGTTACGAAACTGAAAATCAACACTTTCATATAACTTGAACGATTTAAACTGCGTACTGTAGTGCCCACAGAATTTTACGAAAGTCTGGAGACACTTGTGTTCCAGCCGTTTCGAACACGCGTTATTTTAAAGCAGGGCGTAAGGATGAGCATGGGATACTGCACCCATGTATTGTTTGTGCAGGTGAAACTGGAAGGGAGATAATTAGTCGGCGCTGGCAAGTGTTCAGCGCGACCTGCCAAGAATAAACAAATACGGTCCGGAAGCTCCGTGGCCGGCTGCAAAGAGTAATGTAGCTTTGTATTGTTGAAAAACAAATGGAGTGACTCGAGATAGTGACTGTTTATTAGACGCTGAACTCCTGTTGAGAGTACGTGTACTGGACGTGGATAGTCAGCCACGATAAAAGCTGATGTATTAATTGTGTTCAAAAATGTGTAATTAATTGATTCTGGGTGCCCAGTAATGTGTGGGCTTACGTCATAAAGTTACGTTGTTTTTTTTTTGTACAAAGTGGAAATGAATATGTTCTGGTGCATTGAATGATATTCCAAGAGTAGCGTATTTTTGAAATAAGAAGAGAGAGATAGAGAGCGAGAGAGTGAAAATTTCCCCTTCCTAGCAGTGAAATCTTCAGAGAAGCGTCCGGTGCTAGCAAAAGACATCGGCCCTGCAAGAAAGCAGAACAAGCATTCTCCAACAAGTAAGTCCACGAAAACGCTTAAGCTGTATAGAGAGAGCTTAACATTACACCGGGCCACCGCAAGAACGTGGCAACCGTGACAGGACTTCAAAGAAAAGTTAATGACTCCAGAGCTTATAAATTTGAATGGATTAGAAGAACAAGTAGAAGAATTAATAGGACGAAAGGTTGAAGACAAACTAAGTGTTGATATCACTTCGCCTATAGTAACTTCCGATTTAGATAACACCAACCACCGAGCGAGGTGGCGCAGTGGTTAGCTCACTGGACTCGCATTCGGGAGGACAGCGGTTCAATCCCGTCTCCGGCCATCTTGATTTAGGTTTCCCGTGATTTCCCTAAATCGCTTCAGGAAAATTCCGGGATGGTTCCTTAGAAAGGGCGCGGCCGATTTCCTTCCCCATCCTTCCCTCACCCGAGCTTGCGCTCCGTCTCTAATGACCTCGTTGTCGGCGGGACGTTAAACACTAATCTCCTCCTCCTCTTCCTTAGATAACACCAAAAAAGACTTAGAAACGTTGAGGAAAGAATTCAAGCTTATGCAGGAGAAACTAGAGAAAGGCACAGTTTCCCAAAATATTATATTAAATAAGGACATGATAACTGATTTGCAATGGGGATCAAATTCAGGCTTGTCGAGACAGTTTCCTAAATTCAAACCGGACTGGTAGGTACACCCAGCCCATTTCTTAAAACGGTTTAACCAAGCCATACCCAAAAGTTGGGAGGATGCTAAGAAAATAGAGTTTGCGGTAGGTTATTTGGAGGGTGAAGCTTCAGAATGCGGCACAGTAAATATTGAAAACTCCACATCCTGGGAAGATTTTCAGAGAAAGTTTAAGGAAAAATATTGGTCTTCAAGTGCACAAGAGAAGTTGATCTCAGATTTGTGGGATCCTAAATACTACAGTAATGCCTGGGGTACAATGCGCAAGTATTCTGACTGGCATTTGACAAGGGCGAAATATTTAGTACTGAAAAAAGACTCACACAAATTTTTTCTGAAATACGTAGGACCTTATCGTATTCAATCAATAATACACCAAAAAACCTTATATTTAGTAGATCCTGTGACGGGAGAGGAAACGGGAATGTATAATGTTAAGGATATAAAACGATATGTACAAAACCTCCAGGAACGTTGACGTTCTGTGTCAACGGGCGGAGTGACGTCCGCCGGTTCCCGAGTTGGGTTCGGTGTTGCTTCGACATTAGTTTTCCTACACCGAACTCCCTTCAAATCTTCGACTATCCTGTAATCTATTTATAGCCCTTAAGCTATCCTACCATATTAGTATTAAAGGGACCAATTATGACTACACGATTATGACTAATTTAAGGAGTCGCAACAAACAGTAACCTCTGAGCATGAGATAAAACTAACAGGGTAACATTCTAACAGGAGATATAATATGATGGTACTGTTTTGGAAGAATGATACCTAGATGACATAAACTGAACATGTGTATGAAATATAAAGTAAGTGACTAACTGAATAACTATTTGATTATAGTGTATATAATTTCTATATTTATAGAATGTTTTACATTTTTTGTAAAGTGTGATGTGATTGGGGAGGGTTTACATCTAATTTTGAAAGGGGTGGGTAACATAGGCAGAGACACGACCTATACACCACGCCCTTCATACAACCCTCACAAACAAGTGTAACTGGTTCTTCATCATTTGCCGTTCCATAGGAGTTGCTAAGATCTTTTCTTCGGGGACTTCAAAGGTGACGGTGAGAATGTCCGTTCTGCAGGGTACGCCGAACATCATACCTCCTCCGGCTTCTCACTTAAGTACCGGCGAAGTGGGGATCCTTTCTTTGGAGCTGTCTTCCTTCTTTCTTCGATCTTAGCAACCAATTCTTTTATTTCCTTTCTTTTATTTCCTTTCTTACTTTTCTTAAGAGTACCAATCTATCTTTCCCTCTGTCCACATTCATATACTTCTATCGCTGAAGTCCTTCTCTTTTCCGTGATTTCTATAAATCTTCAACTAAGAACCTTAGTGGGCCGAAGAATCAGGACGCACGATCACACTTCCACACTCAAACAAGACGCAGACAAGTAATACACAGGGAGATGTAACAACCGTCACAGATAAGGGAGGAGGTGGTGCTCAGGTAGGGCTCGAGCACATGTGCTAAGTAATGATGGTTGCACATCTCAAGTGAAATGGTATAGTAAGCTTAAGCTAAAGGGACAAGTGGGGACGAAGTGTATGTCCACCTGTGTTCATAGCTACAGTAGTACAAACATTAAGCCGGAGGTATCGAGTCAAATAAGTCTCTGATGAATAATAGGATTGTGCAGACCGAATAGCCCGATGAAAAGAAATAAAGTTACAACCATGGACGAAACATATTTAGTTATTAAGGCTATATAAGTGAACTGTAAGCAATGAACAAGCGAAGAATTTAAGCAGGCAGACTGAAGGACTCAGGAGGAGGAAAGGAGAGGTAGATAGAAATTTTATCAGGAAATTTTAAATAAAATAGTTTGCAGAGGAGTACGTGAGAGGCAAGACTAGGAATCATTATTAGAGAAGATAGGGAGGGCGCATCCGATATAGATGAAATGAGAGAAAGAGAGGCAGGTAGGCAGGCGCAGAGGAGGCTGACCTATACCGTGCGGGCAGGGGCACCAAAAAGGGGTTTCACCTGTACCATAGTATAGTACAAATGGAAGGGGCGCACCTACCCAAGGATGAGGAAGATGTTTCCATAGTATCAACCCTTACGTAGATTGGAACCCAAAGGGAAAGGGTGGTATAGTGACCTGAGGTTGTAGTGGAAAGTTTCTCCTGGTAAATTTGAATTCTAAAATTTTTTAAATAGAAAAGACGAGTCCTGCGCGAAGAGATAGAAAAAAGGGAAAACCCCCAGTACAACTAATTTTTTTCAGACCCGGAAAACCGGTGGTTATCATTGCAACAGCTTCTAAAGAAAGAAGAAGTAAAGACTCGACTCAGAATACGCCTCAACTTTGAAACTGGCTTAATGGAGGGATTTACTTTGGCTCAATCCTGGAAGGAAGAGTAGATAGATCTATTGTAAATAGCTAATACTTGTTGTACTATTAGTTTACCATACTGCTATGTCTATGAAAGATATTACCAACAGCTTAATGAAATACCGGAGATGGAAGAGAGTTTTTGTACCTAATGTTTTTATGTAGTACAAAGTAACAAGATTAGTGTTAAGAAAAAAATTATTAAAATATATGTTGTGTGCAAAATAACGAGTGTTCGAGCTAAGGGGAGGGATATGTAGTGCCCCCAGAATTTTACGAAAGTCTGGAGACACTTGCGTTCCAGCCGTTTCGAACACACGTTATTTTAAAGCAATGTGTAAGGATGAGCATGGGATACTGCACCCATTTATTGTTTGTGCTGGCGAAACTGGAAGGGAGATAATTCGTCGGCGCTGGCAAGTGTTCAGCGCGACCTGCCAAGAATAAACAAATACGTCCCGGAAGCTCCGTGGCCTGCTGCAAAGAGTAATGTAGCTTTGTATTGCTGAAAAACAAATGAAGAGACTCGAGGTAGTGACTGTTTATTAGACTTTGAACTGCTGTTGAGAGTACGTGTACTGGACGTGCGTAGTCAGCCACGATAAAAGCTTATGTATTAACTGTGTTCAAAAATGTGTAATTAACTGATTCTGGGTGCCCGGTAATGTGTGGGCTTACATCATAAAGTTTTTTTTCTTTCTTTTTTGTGCAATGTGGAAATAAATATGTTCTGGTGCATTGAATGATATTCCAAGAGTAGCCAGAAACTTTTGAGACACGTTGATACCGAACGTCCCACCATGTACATTGAAATTACCAGCGATTTACTTGCCTTGACAATTAAATATTACAGTTAAAGCACTGTAAGGTTCTGTGAACAAGAGCGCGGGAAAAATGGTTCGTTTTTCGTAAGTTAGCGAACATATAGATTCCCCCCCCCCCCTCCCCCTTACAAAGACAGGGAGAAAACAGCTCGTCTTCCGAACGGTAGCTTGCACATAGGATTCCTTTAGAAAGAAAGGGGGGAAGCGTTTCTTTTTTCGGACGGTAGCGTGTACGTAGAGCTCCATTAGGAAGAGTGGAGGAAAATCGTTTGTTTTCCGAACGGTAGCGTTCAAATCTCATTCTTCCTGCCACAGCTTGGATGAGTAGATATGATATCGCTGCTTAAGTTGGTGAGGTTGCTGCATTTCTCAGGTGCTATAAAGGTTTGCAGATTTGAGTACCGCACGTCCTATGCAGTTCAGTTAAGATGTGCAACACTCATTTTGAAAATCAGTTGCAGATATACATCACTCATTTCACTATACATCAGCGTCATGCTTTTCTAAACTGTTTTCCAAATTAACTGACTTTTTGTAAGATTTAATAAGCCACTTGAGAAACCACGTGACATGTTCTTAAAGTTAATCAAGAACATAAAGGTAACAATTTCAAACAGTAGTTAGAGCTTCTGCCTAACTCATAAATAACATCACATTTCCTTGCGAACATGAGAATCCACGAGTGCCTATAAGTTAGGAAGAATGTTGCTCAGATCAGTATAACTACTTCTGCTTACATCTACTGTTATGGTTATTTGTGATGTTTCATGATAAAATAACAATTAATGTGGTTCAAACGACAGTTCATTAAATCAGGATTGAGTTATCCATTAATTATTTTTATTATTATTATTATTTATTTTATGGCCTTCATTGGACCACTCTAGTCAAAAATACAAAGTTGTAAAGAAGTTGTTACACAGGGATACAATTTGGCTCAACATTAACTTAATATGATAGTTAGGTAATATAATTATTAGAGTCTATTCTTATATGAAAGGTGTTTTGCTCTTCTGTCTGCCCAATATTTCTTCATTCTTTCAGATATTTTCTTTCTTTCTTCATCTGAGACCACTCTTCCTGTACTCCTTTTATTGATTTTCATTTGTAGTCTGGTTTGCGGGTCTTGCAGTATTCTGGTTTTCTCTGTCTTGTTTTTTAGTTCATCTACTGTAACTTGGAGTTCTTTTATATCTTCCATTATTTCCGTGATCCATTTAATGTCGCTCTTGCTATTCCACAATTTTTGTATTATTTTTTTTACTAATTCTGTTTTCTGGAGTTCTCACCAGATGTCCAAAGAATGAGATGCGTTTCTTCCTGATCGTGCTCATGACTGGTTCTATTTTCACACAAAATATTAGAAGAGTCAAGAGAGGATTCCATAAAGATGTTATAAACTCTATTGAAGGTAATTATCATAAAACCAACTCCAGGAACTACTATTAAATCTTTGGGAAACAACTACAACAATATGATGCCCCTACAGTAATGCTGCAAGATGAAGATGGAAGAATGACACACAGTACCAAGGAAAATGCAGAAATCATGGCAAAAGCATTTAACAAACTTTTGAATTGCGAGGAACCCAAAGATCCCTTACAAAGCAACATAAATACCCCAATAAAAACCAAACCTATCAAACTAGACCCTCCATATTTCCAAGAAGTAGAAAAAATTCTTAAAGAACAAAAAAATTATAAGGCAGGTGGAGCCATATATATATATATATATATATATATATATATATATATATATATATATATATATACGTCCATCTACACTGAATTTTATATATATAAAATTCAGTGTAGTTGGACTAAATAGTCACATTTGTGGCAATCAAACCGTAAGATTCTAAGGTAGTTATTAGTCAAACTGCATGTGAAAATATAGTTCATACATGATTATTCAGTTAGACTGAATGGAAAGGAAGGAACGGTTACTAAACATTACAAGTACTCAGTAGACACGATTGTTACCTGTTCCATATTTAACTGGATTTTGGATTTTTTAAGGCTATGTCGTAGGAATAATAGAACAATCGAGTACTGTTCCGCCTAGTCCGCGTAACTGCATTGCTAGAAGAGCGGGCTCCGCCTGACTGCAGCAGGGTCCGACGCAATCTCCGGCCACTTCCTGGCTGTTCGACTGCAGCACCTACATTTTTTATGTGACATTTTCCGAAATTTTCCTTCACATAAACTCTATATCAGAAAACGTTTTCTTGTCAAGTTAATCTCTCATCTGTCCTGCATGGCAGATCGTTTAGAAAGTCGGCAGTAGATAACGCCACCTTTGTTCTCAGTCGGGTGATCAGCGTTCTTATATAATCTAAAGTACAAAACGGTGCAGCAAGCAGTAGGTCCTATGTGAACCCAGTGTATGCCCTCTATGTTTGAGAGTGGAACACAGCCATAAAAAATGCGAAGCCGAAACCTAGTTAACATATATGTCACAGAAACAAGTGGCGAAAGAAGCGAAAAATTATGAGAGAAGCAGTTGACAGTCTAGTTTCGAGTTTTTAGGGAAGAAACCTGTGCCGCTGGTGCCAGAGGTTCGCTAGGAGCCTAGGAGACAGCATATGGCCTCCCGACTGCAGCGCTGGGATAGCAAGAGCCACCACTTCCAGGTCCCCGGACTAAACTGTCAATAAGGTATGAGCTACCGCTACCGGAAGGTTGACGTGTGTAGATTTCAAGAAGTTCTCCCATTCATTACTAGATGGCAAGGACATCGTTTCACAGCGGTGGCAACATATAGTTCATCACAGTTCAACCAACTGGCAAGAAATATTTATGAATTGTATGCACAATCTTCCTCGCGAATCAGTCTATCTGTTGAAAACAGTATAAAAATCCATGCTGTAGTTACTGAGAACAGAGCAAAAATAAAGAGAAGAACTGCGGTGAGGAACTAGAATTTATATACACTATGTGGCAAAAAAGTGAGGCACACAGGAAGAAACAAAGAAACAAAAGGAAACTTCACAAGTTTCTAGAGAATGTGATGTTATTTCAGTGATTACAAAATAAAGTCAAATTTAAGATGAACTTGGCGGTACAGAGGGGGAAAGCGGAGACACTTCTGCATGAAGTCAGGATACCAGTTATGTATATAAGAAACTATCGGCCTCGATCGCGGTAATGAAACCAGACTTTACCTAGGTTTTAGCCCAAGTAATTGACCCTTCTTTAGAAGATATAATTGATTCTATAATATGTCTACGAGGGCATGATCTAGAAATAAAACTAAAACAGCCTAGACCATGCCCTCGTAGACATATTATTGAATCAGGTATATCCTCTGAAGAAAGCTCAGTTACTTGGGCTGAAACCTAGGTAAAGGTTGGTTTCATTACCGCAATCGAGGCTGATAGTTTCTTATATTAGATTACCACGATTGCTGACTGAGCTGCAATGTTGAAAGTACTAAAATAGCAGTTGGGCACTTGTGAAGCGGCTCTGACTCTAGTAAAACCTTGTCAGAGTTCAATTATTTACTAACCATATCTTGTTCCACACCGGCCTTGCAGCCAATGCCTCACTGAGCTGTGTGTTGGATTCACGATGACGGCTGCCAAGTCAGTACTCCGTCTGTAGGCCCAGGAGAAGATTGAGAGACCTCTCTCCACAGCGCGCTGCTGGCGCTGCTATAGTCCAGCACGAATGGTCTCGTACTAGCTGCTGGAGTGTGATCGATCCCATTCCGAATTCTATGTTGACCCTTGATGAACATCCGCGATGTGGTGTTGTCAGAAGTCGTGTGGTCGGTCGATCTCCTTCCTACCCGCCAGGTAGATTTCAGGACTTGGAGGCGTCTAAGTGTTGAAGAGGAACGAGGACCCCACGAGGGCCTGCTGCCTGTTTCCGCACTGAAATTTGGTGCTATCAGCACTTCGTGGTGTGGTGTTGTCGTAAGACAGTCAGTTTCTCTATCAGCAGTAGTAGGCAGCTAACAGTATGAATTTTAAGACAAAGACATCTTGTAAGACGTCGTGGTCTCCTGACCTTCGTTGCTTACATATTCCGCCCTCACAATCATATTCTGCACATCAAGACACTTCATTTGAACCCATACTCGATAAGAGAAAGTCAATGTTGTATGGATTCATGTAAACAATATGCAAATAACAAGTAAATTGCAAGTGGGCACCGAGGCTGAAATACTCGTGGCTAGCATACACACACACATTCAAGACATGACAGTCCCAAGAGCTTTTAGTTCGGGAGAGGCGGACCTCACGCTAAGAGGCTGGTCCCTTCAGAGGACGATTCAGCCTATTTACGTTGGACGGCGACCACCCATGGAGCAGACAGCATTTGCCCGAGTGAAAGGGGAGAACGAACACATGTTCAGATAAAAGCAAATTCCGCTTCATTGAGTGGGAACGCCCACCCTATGCATCCTTTACAAACATAGCACGTAGTTTCAGAGGTTTTCACAGGGAGGCAACGCCAAACGCCGATGCTACAGATTTCCAGATTGGTCGCCGTAAACGAAACGTCATTCTCCCATTTTGGAAGAGCAATGCTGATTGGCAGACGGTATTCCCGACGCCTTGAGCTCAAGGAGTAATGGAAGGGACCGAAAGATATACCCCTTCACATCTGGCGTGGAGAGGGGCCGTTCCATTGTCGCTCTTGGAACTAGAACGTGTAACGAGGGCGTGTGTGCTCGTACATGTACACAAAGAGCGAGGAACAAGTCTCTCCTCAGTACATCACTGGGAGAGCACCTCTGTCGAGAGCAAATCGGAGTATGACTCTATATTGAGTCCTTGCGATTAAGCATTATTCACTGTGTTGGCCGCCACACCTGCAAGCGAATTTTTGAGTGGCATCACGGTGGACTGGTTATCTGACCGGCGTACCACGCCAATAGTTAGACTAGGGGCGAATAGGAGTCCTTCACTTCATCAAGGTGTAGGGAGAGTTTGATTGGCAAAGGTCAATCCAGATAGAATAAGAGTTATCGTATTTGTCAGCAGCGAGCGGCGCAGACAGCAGTCATCGCAGCTTACAGTATTGTGTGCTACAGCTCTTGCGAGCCCCATATTTCCTCCATAACAGTACACTTCACTGCATTTCTCACGCGACAGCCTCTACCATACCTAGCAACATTCTAACGGATAATTATTCAAGTTGAGTGGCTGCGGCTCTCAGCCATTGTGCCAAGTCAATAACAACCTTAAACTTTGTATAGAAATTTCATTAGCGAGTCCTATCCTTAAGAGGTAACTTCACATTCCCAAAAGAATCCGGAAATAACTTGTTCAGTTCATAACTAAAAGTGCCATTGTGATTTCTCAGAATTTTTGCAAAATAAATAATAATTTTCGTTAACTTCATGTTTTTCTTACACTAACTAGCACTACTCCAGTACCCAAGTATCCCACCAATTACGTAAGAAATTTTGTAAATTTTTGTGTCATTTCCTTACAGCGGACGACTCCAGAAGATATTTATTGCTAAAAGGTTTTCAGGCATTTCTCTTTAGAACGTTAGGAGCGTCTGTCTGACTTCTGTAGTAGTGTGGGGGTGGAAATTGCATCTTGCAGGAGCCACAGGGTAAAGGGTACATCTCAGATTAATCCGTTGCACAGAATGACAGAATAGCACCCACACGTTCGCTCACTACCTCTGGTACATCTTCGGCTCGTTTATAGACTGTTCTGGAGTATATAGGAATCAGGTTTGCTATAGTATCGTAATCATCGAATAAGTGATATTACTGTGAACGCCAACGATCCCAGTAAAATGGAATGATAATGTGGCATTTTTGGCTGGGAAGCCCCATCCGGGGAAGTTCGGCGCCCGACTTGCAAATCTTAGTTCAGGTGACGCCACATTGGGTGACTTGCGTGTCGGTGATGAGGACTACACTACACCCAGCCCACGAGTGGAGAAAATCTCCAACCTTGCTGGAAATCGAACGCGGGCCCGCTGCATTGTAGGCAAAACGTTACCACTTAACTAAGCAAGCAGACATCGATCCCAGTGATCAACTTCTTAAGAACTTGAGAGCTCGAGTATTTAAAGGGAGCTAACGAGAAGCTATGACGCGATGCTCGGTTCGTAATGTCTAATGAACGTATTTGTCCTCCTTATTCTGTTATATTCGCTTAACACGCTCTTAACTGCTGTGTAGGTTCTCTGATACTGGTTCTTATGGAATAACTACAGGTTCTTTCGACATCTCTTACGAGCTAACCAATATATGTGTCACGTTTAAGTAGGTTTTCTGTCCCGTGCTATTTTCTGCTGAGCTCGTACCCGCGGCGTGGTGTTTGTAACATGCCAAAACTTGACCCATATGCGACATGTCGCTTATTTCCTGGTTCTGTCTCTAACTCTGGCGTGAGTGCACTTTGCTTGTAGCTAGATGAATGAATTTTAACTAAATTTTCTAGTTTTCAACCCCTTCCTATTTTGTGACCTATGAGCGGTATGAGCCCACTTAACACTAAAGCCGTTATATTCTCTCCTTAGGCAAGCTGTCTTACAACCGTTGTAGCTGGTAATTGATCTCCCGGATACTGGCACTTGGATAAAGTTGACGTCCGCGCTGGTCCCACACATACTCTACGGAGAACCGGTCCGGTTATATAGTTCGCCGTAGGAGTACTTCGGCATCATACACAGTTCATAGAGACATGTGTCATGTGGATGAGCATTGTCTTGTTGAGAAATAATATCACAGCACTGTCATATGAAATATAGCACGTAAGGATATAGGATGTCCATGACATGAGGTTGTGCCATCAGAGTACCCTCAAACACTTGTAGTCGGAGGCTGAAGTCAGGCTCTACACAACGCGACACCACTGTGCATCTCCAAAACGTTAGATTGGGACCTCTCCCCAGGTCACCACCATACTTGCCGTAGATGGTCATGCAGGGCAGTGCAGAGCCGTGATTAATCGCTGAACACAATACAACACCATTCATCTGCAGTCCATTCTCTACAGTCATGGCACCATCCCACACATAGAAGTCTGTGTTATTGCGTTAAAGGTATCCTGCACATTGGACAGTAATTCCCTAGCCCATCTGACGCTAGCCTCTAACCAGTGGCGCACAATTACACTGAACATTGTAGTGAGACCAGTACTTATTTTTGGATGGCTGGTACAGATACGAAGGGGTTACAATGTGTTTGGTACGCAATGTAGAGGATCATCGTTGTAGTGGTCAGACGTGGTCGATTGGATCTTTGATGACAAATGTACCTGTTCTTGTTCCTATGCAGGCCAACTTAGGATTGTTACATCCTAATGTCCCACAAATCTTGGTGTTGGATGATTCGATTTGCCACTCAAATGGATACCGATAATGAAACCCCCTTTCAAAATCTTTTAGGTGTTAATAACATGCGTCTCTGCAACACTTGTTATCTGCGTCCTTCACTGTGATCACTCTAGATCTAACTTCGCCCACACCCCTTATATACATTTGGAGGCGTGATAACAACACTAAACACCAAGAACATTAGCGCACACTGGTGTGCATTCTACCTGTTACAGAGAATTACAATTCTAATTATTTGCATACTCTCCAATGGTGGATATGTGTACGATGTTACAACGAGATCCTACCAAGTATTCTGGATGCTTCCCTTTTTTGTTAGTCAGACTGTATAGAATATAGGGTTTATCAGACAGAATTAGTTACTCACTAAGAATTTCGGTGGTGATTATATTGTATACAGGATAGTACGGTCATTCAAAATTCAAAAATCCAAAGACAAAATTTCTGAGCCGTAACGATCTGGCCTATACCACGGTCTCTTATGTTCGAACTTGCGACTCTTATAGACAGAATCTGAAAAAATAAGTGCAAATTGCAGATTGAGAATAAACTGAGTGAAGACGTAAATAAAGAGGAGTAGCAGCAATGAGATTACCGACAAGATTAACATCAAAATTAGGGCTACAAAGTACATGAAGTTAAGGAATTCTACTACCTTTGGAACAAAATAACACATGACCTACACAAAAATCAGGATTGCGCAGACAAAGAGGGCATACCTGGCCAAAAGAAAAAGAAATCTGTACTAGAATACTTCCTCACTCATTTTTGCTCAGATTACATACTTTCCTTAATGCGTCATGTGCCTGCGATGCAATGAGGCTGCAGTAAGTCTCGCCGTGGGCGGTGGTCATAATATTTTGAGTCATCAGTGTATATTCCGTTTCTAACTATCTGCCTGTTTGGATATTATATGTTTTGTGTATCTGCTGTCAAAGTTAGCTCTTTCAGCACCATACATCTTCAACCTGACCGAATTAGCTAGGTAAAAAAAAAAAGACTATTTTGAGTTAGGTTACCGAGCGAGGTGGCGCAGTGGTTAGCTCACTGGACTCGCAATGGGGAGGACGACGGTTCAATCCCGTCTCCAGACATCCTGATTTATGTTTTCCGTGATTTCCCTAAATCGTTTCAGGCGAATGCCGGGATGGTTTCTTTGAAACGGCACGGCCGATTTCCTTCCCCATCCTTCCCTAATCCGAGATTGTGCTCCGTCTCTAATGACCTCGTTGTCGACGGGACGTTAAACAGTAATCTCCTCCTCCTCCTACTTGAGTTAGGTTAGAGACAGTATCACGTTTATAGAAACTAAGTAAACTATGATTTCATTTCGAATCTTAGTCCTTGAAACTAATCAAACTTTCTAAGGCACATGTTATCCTCATTTATGTCGTTTTCGTGAAAAGAGGTACTAGTGAAGTTCTTAGCTTTGTAAACTGCGCCGGCCGCGGTGGTGAGCGGCTCTAGGCGCTTCAGTCCGGAACCGCGCGGCTGCTACGGTCACAGGTTCGAATCCTGCCTCGGGCATGAGTGTGTGTGATGTCCTTAGGTTAGTTAGATTTAAGAAGTTCTAAGTTCTACGGGACTGATGACCTGAGATGCTAAGTCTCATAGTGCTCAGAGCCATTGAACCATTTTTTTATAAACTGCCATGGGTAAGGTAAAAGTGTGTTAGCCATTCTGGCAGCAACCTTTAACTTTCGTAGTCCAGATCCTCAACCTTCAATTGATACTCCAGAATGAAATATCCACTCTTCAGCGGAGTGTGCGCAGATACGAAACTTCCTGGCAGACTGAAAATGTCTGCCAGACCGACATTCCAACTCGGGACCTTTGCTTTTCGTTTCGAAGTTAGGAGCAGAAGGGAACCTGTGAAGACGGATTGTGACTCGTGGTTGGGTAGCTCATTCGGTAGAGCGCTTGCCCGCGAAAGGCAAAGGTCCCGAGTTCGAGTCTCGGCCCGGCACGCAGTTTTAATCTGGCAGGAAGTTTCTACCGATATTGCTTAACGCGGTTACAGAAATGTTGCACGACTAGCGACTCTAGTCGTGCTACCAGAACACAAGAAAAAAAATCAGTCAGGATAGCAGGAGTATTACCTCTGCACAAGCGGAGGTACTGCTTTCCTATCTCCAAATTTGCATCACATCAGTTCGGCAAGTGGGTAAATCCAGCGCCACAGTGCTAGGTTTACCTGTGGTGTGGGAGCAGCAGCGGCGATCGAGATGCTGGGAGGGGCCGCGGGGAGGAGCCGGTGTCCACCGAGCTGGTGTCTGGCAAGTCGGTTGATTCTGCAACAGACATTCACATTCATCATACGCAGTCCGTAGCTTAAACTTACACGCAGTGCACGTTAAGTTGACAATTAACCTTCGCCTGGCGCCCAATCTGCCCCTGAAATGTTCACTCACTCACTGTAGGCATACTGTCTGCAGCGTCCACTAAACTTAGTCTAAAATCTACTCACAGGTGGTCCCTTAACATTGTCTGCCAAACCCGCTTACGTTGCAATGAACATCGCCTTAGTATTAAAACTGTGTCAGAGGTAATTTCCACGTTTAGTCGACACACTACCCACATTAAAGGGGGTAGGACGTCAAACGGTCCGTCTTGGAGCAGGAGAGACGCCACAGGGCATTTTAAATTCCACTGTCTGTACTTTTACGAATAAATTCGTAAAACTTTGTCAGCATGACCAGGAAGGTTTCAGGATTCACAATCATAGAAGCAGAAGTTCAAAAAAGTTACAAAATAATTTTTTTTACATGTGAAAGTTCATCATTTTTTCACTTCTATTGGGTTCGTTTGTTGCTATAGGTACACGTTTCTTCATAAGTAAGAGAGATTCTTCGATGAATTTTGCACAGCATACAAACCATACTTACAGGTGTATGAAACTCTAGAAATTATTTAATTTATGAGAAAATGAATGTGCTGTTACATTTTAAACTTCATGCTTAGAAAAAAATCAAATTTTATAGTTAATTATCTCAATTTTTACCACAGTTTTTAATAGATTTGGAAAATTCTAGAGTTCTATACACCTGTAAGTATGGTTTGTATGCTGTGCAAAATTCATCGAAGAATTTCCCTTACTCATGAAGAAAACAAATGCAGTCAATGGTAAGTGAACAAAAGGTGAAATATAAATGTAATAAAAATAAATTATTTTCTTATATTTTTGAACTTCCACCACTATAAGCGTAAATCCTGAATCCTTTCTGATCATTCTGACAAAGTTTTATGAATTTATTTTTAAAAGTATAGACAGTGGAAATTGAAAATTCCTGTGGTGTGTCTCCTGCTCCAAGTCGTCCCGTTTGACGTCCTACCCCCCTTAAGAGGCAACTGCAACTTAACTTCGTGTCTTTGGATGACAGTCTGCTATCAGCTAGGATATCGTTTTCCGAAAAGAATGAGAGGCTCGAAGGGGTAGTACGTAGTCCTTGTGAGCACTCTTTGCTGGTGGAAATGAACTAACGTAATACAGAAAAGTGACAGATCTCCTCGGAGTCCGATGCTTGCACGTCTACGCCATGGCCCTTGGTCAACGGAGTACACTTGGTGAACACAACTGTATCATTCAAAAATGAAAAAGCTTTCTGGCGCTTTGAAATAGAGACTTGCAAGCTCAAGGGGCCAACCATAACAGAAAACACTCCAGGATCGGTGGGGCTAGCCACTTGGCTGACAACCAAATCTATAAAAACCTATTGTTGTAAAATACGGTGAAGAAATAGCTGTCCTGAACTGTTTACGACGAACTGGTAGATGTCTAGGGAATTAGAGAGAGGTATGACGGAGTGTTCTAACTCTGTCCCAAGCTGTAGTTTTCAGGAAATAGCTTGATCAGTTATATGAGTACCGATTATGTGTCACCGCCATTCAGGACTTGACATCGTTGGGTGAAGAAGGTGATACAGAAAAAGGGCCACATGACATTTTATATCTTCCAAAACAAAGTTTGCTACTGGTTTTATTGTAAACAAGAGAAAAAATAATCCTATGGCCATCCAGACGATATCACAACGAATGCACAGTACATGGATCACAGCCCACTCCATAAAGAACCAGTGATAGCGACCCCTCTGTTTATCAACGTTCAACGAAGGTTTATTCTGAGCAAAATGTTGGCTGCTGGTCTGTAGGCCTGTTGACATGCTATGCACACGTCTGCTGGATTGCACTAAAATGTAATGTTCTGAACCATGAGGTCTGTGCTCAGTAGCGTCTCATCCGTGTGTGTCAGCAATAAATTCACCTCACGCTCGTCTACCTTTGTGAAGAATGTCTTGATATGGTTTCGAACTGCTGGTGACCGCGTGACGACTCCAAATAGATCGATGAAACTACCAAATAGACATCTGCCTTCTGAATACAAGAGTTTACAAGATCTCGGTAACCTTCTACTATCTCTGTGGTAGAGTCTCAGCCTTTCCTCTTTGTTTAACTGGAATACAATGTCTTCTGTGAATACTGATGTAAAATACTTGGAACCTCTCTCTTTTCTTCGTCGCTCGCGACAATCCCATCTTCTTATTTGTCTCTGCTGACAACCCGCGCACGATCCTCTCAAAAGTGGCTGTTTGCATAGGCATCGTCCGCTGTGTCTCTTTGGCCACTTTTCACTCTGATTTTCCTGTAGGTAGTGTTATACGGCCTGAAGGAACGCTTGGTTTCTCCCTCGGACATAATCGCCTAAAACCTTGCACTCTTCCCTTCGAAGTTTCCGAATGCTGATTTACCTAAGTGTATTTCACGGCCAATGTCGTTCACCAACAAGTACCCAATTCGTAGCTGTTCCGTGCAAACGATTGGCTCCGTACTGTTGATAAGACATTCTCTCTCGACTGTCCTGTTCTTCCACATTGGCAGAACTTGGCGACAATCTGAACAGTGGTTTAGAGATTTTTATTTTGAATTAAGGGCGTCCACTACTTCACTGTAAATTTTGTATTCGTCTGATTAAAATTAGCCTTTTGTTAATAGTGAATGACTGTTTGACAAAGACTGTCAAGTAAATTATGACACAATATCCTTTAACAAACACCAAACCGTGCATAGTTGAACAGCGATGCACCACCGGTAGTGGTTGTAGTAAAACTAAAGTTTTGCTCATCATTGTTCTTGTTGAGGTTGTTCTTATATTCAATCCAAAGATTTTTTGCTGCAGTTCGCTAAGCTACTGTATCCTGTGCAAGTTAATTCACCTCTACGTAGGCTAATTACAGTAACCTACTTCCATTTGATCCTCCTTACTGTATTCGATCCTTGGCCTCCTTCTACCTTTTAAATCCTCGATCTTTTTTCAGTCGTCAGTCTTCTGACTGGTCTGATGTGGCCCGCCACGAATTCGTCTGCTGTGCCAATCTCTTCACTGCAGTGTAACACTTGTAACCTCCGTCCTGAATTATTTGCTGGCTGTATTCCAATCTCTGTCTTCCTCTACAGTTTTTGCTCTCTACAGCTCCCTCTAGTACCATGGAAGTGATTCCCTGATGTCTTAACAGAGGTCCTATCATCCTGTCCTTTCTCTTTTTCAGTTTTTTCCACATATTGCTTTACCTCTCCGATTCTGCGCAGAACCTCCTCATTCCTCACCTTAATAGTCCACCTAAGTTTCAACATTCATCTTTAGCGTCACATCTCAAATGCTTCGATTCCCCTCTGTTCCGGTTCACAGTCCATGTTTCATTAAGGCCTATGTTTGATATTAGTAGATTTCTCTTTGCTGGGAATGCCCCTTTTGCGAGTGCTAACCCGCTTTCGGTGTTTTTTCTCAATTCAGTTCAGTATCTCCTCATTAGTTACTCGATCTAGTCCTTTAGTCTTCAATCTTTTTGCTGTACCGTCACCATTCAGTTGTATCTATTCTCTTCTTGTTTGAGCTGCTTATCGTCCACGTATAACCCTCTTTGTGGGAATGAGGGTGGGAGTGTGGTGACATATAATCATTACTCTGCAACGCTTGTAGATATCTCAACCATAATTGCTAAGTGAAAGACATACTACTTAGGATAAAGTACAATGGTTGTACTACACGTCTACTACATCCATGTGTAGACGAGGAAAGTGGTAAAACGTAAGCGTAACTCTTGAATGCCACGGGAAATTTCAACAAAACGTGGTACTCATTCAGCTTAACATGCATGAAAAGTACTGTAGAGGGTGAAAGGATTCCTGCAAGTAGCGCAGGTTGGGTGAAATATAAAAATCAACGAAAACAACCAATATTAGTGTCAAATATAAGTTGTTCTATGAGTCAGTCAACAATCTTTTTATCACATTCATCGAAGAGAGAGTGATTTGTATTTTACGTATTGATCAGTGGAGAGGTTTTGCAATTGCCTTGTGTTTGGTGCCGTACGAACAAAATGAGATAATTTTATGGATGTTCTATAGAGATCCAAACTGATCCCGCATGCACTCCAGGCAGCCCGCACCACTGTGAGTCAGTCCTCACTGCAGGGACAATTTTCAGTAACTTACACACACACACACACACACACACACACACAGACACACACACACACACACACACACACACACACACACACACACACACACACACACACCAGAAAAACTAAAATCGTACAGACAAAAAAATTCCATTTAATTATGCTACACGTTATTTAAAAACATGTTATTTCAAAATATACACGATGGTTAAGGATAAATGGGGCAATATACGTCATGTATGTACACTACTGGCCATTAAAATTGCTAATCCAAGAAGAAATGCAGATGATAAACGGGTATTCATTGGACAAATATATTATACTAGAACTGACATGTGGTTACATATTCACGCAATTTGGGTGCACAGATCACGAGAAATCAGTACCCAGAACAACCACCTCTGGCCATAATAACGGCCTTGACACGCCTGGGCATTGAGTCAAACAGAGTTTGGATGGCGTGTACAGGTATAGCTGCCGATGCAGCTTCGACACGATACCACAGTTCATCAAGAGTAGTGACTGGCGTATTGTGACGAGCCAGTTGCTGGGCCACCATTGACCAGACGTTTTCAGTTGGTGAGAGATCTGGAGAATGTGCTGGCCAGGGCAGCAGCCGAACATTTTCTGTACCCACAAAGGCCCGTACAGGACCGGCAACGTGCGGTCGTGCATTATCCTGCTGAAATGTAGGGTTTCGCAGGGGTGGAAGGAAGGGTAGAGCCACGGGTCGCAAGACATCTGAAATGTAACGTCCACTATTCAAAGTGCCCACAATGGGAACAAGAGATCATCGAGACGTGTAACCAATGGCACCCCATACCATCACGCCGGGTGATACGCCAGTATGGCGATGACGAATACATGCTTCCAATCTGCGTTCACCGCGATGTCGCCAAACACGGATGCGACCATCATGATGCTGCAAACAGAACCTCGATTCATCCGAAAAAAATGACGTTTTGCCATTCGTGCGCCCAGGTTCGTCGATGTAGCGTCATGGGTAACCGCAGCCGTGGCCTCCGAGCTGATAGTCCATGTTGCTGCAAACGTCGTCGAAATGTTCGTGCAGATGGTTTTTGTCTTGCAAACGTCCCCATCTGTTGACTCAGAGATCCCGAACCCCCCGATTCCATATTCTGCTAACAGTCATTGGATCTCGACCAACGCGAGCAGCAATGTCACGATACGATAAACCGCAATCGCGATAGGCTACAATCCGACCTTTATCAAAGTCGGAAACGTGATGGTACGCATTTCTCCTCCTTACACGAGGCATCACAACAACGTTTCACCAGGCAACGACGGTCAACTGCTGCTTGTGTATGAGAAATTGGTTGGAAACTTTCCTCGTGTCAGCAGGTTGTAGGTGTCGCCACCGGCGCCAACCATGTGTGGATGCTCTGAAAAGCTAATCATGTGCATATCACAGCCTCTTCTTCCTGTCGGTTAAATGTAGATTCTGTAGCACGTCACCTTCGTGGTGTAGCAATTTTAATGGCCAGTAGTGTATTTTGTCTGGACATCGCGACAGTTAAGCTAAATAAGGAAGTACTCCACAAAATGTAACGCATGGTCACCGTAATGTTGCTTTCATATCATAAGACATGACACAGTGCCACAGAGAAGAGAATTCTAGAACTCGCAGCGAGCAGAAAAAATGGTTCAAATGGCTCGGAGCACTATGGGACTCAACTTCTGAGGTCATTAGTCCCCTAGAAGTTAGAACTAGTTAAACCTAACTAACCTAAGGACATCACAAACATCCATGCCCGAGGCAGGATTCGAACCTGCGACCGTAGCGGTCTTGCGGTTCCAGACTGCAGCGCCTTTAACCGCACGGCCACTTCGGCCGGCAGCAGAAAATCGTGTTGCGTTAAGCCCAGCGGAGTAAGTGTCAAACAAAATGACAACAAACACCGTACAAGACGTATCTATAGAGGGTACGACAGCAGCGCTTACCCCTTGCAGGCACTTGCGGCTTGATCATGTGCGTCCCCACAGGCGGCGTGATCTTGCCGCGGTCCCCGCCGGCGCCGGAAGTCCCACGCAGCAGCGATGCCAACCTCGGGCCCGGAACGTCGCCCCTCGTTTCAGTGGCCTGGTTACGGTGCACCTATGGAGGGCCAGGCAATATTCAATTCCGATTAATGGATTCTACAAAATGTATGAGACAGGCGAAACACCCTCAGACTTCAAGAAGAATATAATAATTCCAATCCCAAAGAAAGCAGGTGTTGACAGATGTGAAAATTACCGAACTATCAGTTTAATAAGTCACAGCTGCAATATAATAACACGAAATTTACAGACGAATGGACAAACTGGTAGAAGCCAACATCGGGGAAGACCAGTTTGGATTCCGTAGAAATATTGGAACACGTGAAGCAATACTGACCCTACGGTTTATCTTAGACGCTAGATTAAGAAAAGGCAAACCTAGGTTTATAGCATTTGTAGACGTAGAGAAAGCTTTTGACAATGTTGACTGGAATACTATCTTTCAAATTCTGAAGGTGACAGAGGTAAAATACAGGGGGCGAAAGGCTATTTACAATTTGTACAGAAACCAGATGGCAGTCTTAAGAGTAGAGGGGCACGAAATGGAAGCAGTGGTTGGGAATGGAGTGAGACAGGGTTGTAGCCTCTCCCCAATGTTATTCAATCTGTATATTGAGCAAGCAGCAAAGGAGACAAAAGAAAAATTCGGAGTAGGTATTAAAATCCGTGGAGAAGAAATAAAAACTTTGAGGTTCGCCGATGACATTGTAATTCTGTCAGAGACAGCAAAGGACTTGGAAGAGCAGTTGAACGGAATGGACAGTGTCTCGAAAGGAGGGTATAAGATGTACATCAACAAAAGCAAAACGAGGGTAATTGAATGTAGTCGAATTAAGTCGGGTGATGCTGAGGGAATTAGATTAGGAAATGAGACACTTAAAGTAGTAAAGGACTTTTGCTATTTGGGGAGCAAAATAACTGATGATGGTCGAGGTAGAGAGGATACAAAATGCAGACTGGCAATGGCAAGGAAATCGTTTCTGAAGAAGAGAAATTTGTTAACATCGAGTATAGATTCAAGTGTCAGGAAGTCGTTTCTGAAAGTATTTGTATGGAGTATAGCCATGTATGGAAGTGAAACATGGACGGTAAATAGTTTGGACTAGAAGAGAATAGAAGGTTTCGAAATGTGGCGCTACAGAAGAATGCTGAAAATTAAATGGGTAGATCACATAACTAGTGAGGATGTATAGAATAGAATTGGGGAGAAGATGAGTTTGTGGCACAACTTGACCACAAGAAAGGACCGGTTTGTTGGAAATGTTCTGAGGCATCAAGGGATCACCAATTTAGTATTGGAGGGCTGCGTGGAGGGTAAAAATCGTAGAGGGAGACCTAGAGATGAATACACTAAGCAGATTCAGAAGGATGTAGGCTGCAGTACGTACTGGGAGATGAAACAGCTTGCACAGGGTAGAGTAGCATGGAGAGCTGCATCAAAACAGTCTCAGGACTGAAGACCACAATAACAACAACAGACGAAAACTGCCAAGGCACTTTATCTGCCCCCTCCCCCAAATGTCTAATTGGTAAGTAAAACAGACGTAGGTGTTCACTGGACATGAAGTGAGAACCAATGAAATATGTAGTAGCGGTTTTTGTGGTCTTCACTACGAAGACTGGTTTGACGCATCTCTTCATGCTTCTCTATTCTGTGCAAACCTTTTCATCTCCGAATAACTACTCCAACTTAAATCCTGATGAATCCGCTTACTACATTCATCTCTTGGTCTCCCTCTACTACTCTACCCTCCACGCTTCCCTCCAGTACTAACTTGGTGATCCCTTGATGCCTTAGGACCTATCCAATCAACCGATCCCTTCTTCTGGTCAGACTGTGCTACAAATCTCTTTTCTCCCCAATTCTATTCCTTATCTCCTCATGAGCCATATGCTGTACCCATCTAACTTTCACGTTCCTTCTGCAGCACCACATTTCAAAATCTTCTGTTCTATTCTTGTCTAAACTGTTTATCGTCCATGGTTCACTTCCGTACGTAGCTAACCTCCATACAAATACTTTCAGAAAAGTTTTTCTTACCCTTAAATCTATATTTGATGTTAACAAATTTCTTTTCTTCAGAAACGCTTTTCTTGCCGTTGCCAGCAGCCTACATTTTATATGCGTTCTACTTCAGCCGTCATCAGTTATTTTGCTGCCTAAATAGCAGAATTCATCTAGAACTTTAGCTGTCTATCTCCATGCTTTGTTTTATGTATGAAAATTTCAATTTCTTCCATGATATCCATTCTTTTACTTTTTCCTATTTTGTGTAAAATTTCGAGGAGATAACATTCTTAATGAAATAACCGAATTAAAAAACTCAAAATTCTTAAACAGTCTTAAGCCAATTCTATCTCATTAGAGTCAACATATGTAATGTAAATAATTGACTACAGATCTGTTAGTACCAAGAATATCGATACAAAACCTCGTTAATCGATACAGACTCAAATGCTACAGTCCGCCATCTTGTGTTGTGTGTATAACATTGAAGTAATTTGTGCAGTGACCTACGTTGGCAATCAGTGACAAAACATAATGTGTAATAGTGCAATGTCAATCAACAGCTCCGCCATTACACCAGTGATGCAAGTGAAGCAGCAAGATTATGAAATTGTAAGTGATCAACTGTCATATAAAAGCCTTTCACACTATTTTCGTACCACATAACTGATGCAAATCTATCTGCATCCTATACAGGCTGTGATATACATAGTCAACCACAAGAAAGAAAACCAGCAGAAGACATCACTGATTTTGATTTCTAGCCGTACACTGCCCCCTCCTTCCCCCCAAATGCCACACCAGCAGCTACAGTAAAAAACAATGGACAACGAGTTCTAGATTAATCTAGTTTAAAACTGTTTATATTTAAGTAACGTTTCTCTAAATGTATGTATGTATGTATAAACGCCTGAAGATGAACATATCATGTTCGAAACGCGTTGCATTATGTTAGATTAAGCATAAAATAAAAAGTGACTGGTATCAGAAACTTGAAATGAATAATAAATGAACTTACTTACAAGTGGCAATCAAAATAACTACCGACGAAATTAAAACCAAAGTTGTCAACATGAAGAGTAAAATAAGAATTGCACTGTTAAACGCAGAGGAGAGAGTAGATAGATGGAAGGAGCGTAATGAGGACCTCTACGAGGAAAAGATGCAGTACCCTGACATAACAGAAGAAGAAATTAGTGTCGATTTCAGATACGTAGAAGATTCTATAACCAAGTTAGAATTTGAAAGAACTTTGGAAATCTTGTGATAACACAGTGCAGAGGGAAGAGCTAACATTCATTTGGATTTTTAAAGTGATTCGGCGTAACAGCAATCAAATGATTTCTCAAGTTAGTGTGTTGAATCAATGACACTGCAGTACCCCATTGGACATTCAGCAGAATATCATCCACCCAGTCTGAAGATATCAAAATGCCTTGGTAAAAATTATTTTAAGAAGAATGGACAAGGAAATTAGAAATTTGTTAGATGGCGATCATTATGGTATTTAGAGAAGGTAATTGCACCAAAGATAAGCTCTGAATTCGCTCTTGACAATGCAGGTAAGAATTCGGAAAAATCAAGACACTTTTATAGAATTTGGCGACGCATAAAAATTTTGACAACGTAAAATTGTGTAAAATGTGCAAAATTATCAGAAAAATAGGTGTACGGTATAAGGAAAGACATCTGACGTACAATATTTACATAAATCAACCACTCTCCCCTCTCCCGTCCGCTCGCCGTCCTGCCACCACCCTCCTATAAACGACGTACCTCGTTGAGGTGGGGTCGGCTTGCAGGTCTCTTTGATACAGAGCCGTAACTAACCTAGGTGCAACGACAATGGAGAGGTATCTGTAGGAGAGGCCAGACTAACATATGGTCCCTGAATAGGAGCAGTAGCCTTCTCCGTTGATGCTGGGTAACAGTCTGAATGACTGAGTTATCTAGCCTTGTAAAATTAGCCTACGTTGGCTTGCTGTACTGACATAGTGAACAACTGAAACCAGGGGGAAACTACGGCTGTTGCGTTTCCCAACAACATCCGGCTCTACTATTTGGGTAAATGATTATGGCATCCGCTTGGGTAAAATATAACATGAGGTAAAATACTCCTCCGTTCACGAAATGGAAAACTGGCCTGACATTCCAGGTCGCAGGTTGGAACGTTGGATCAATTGATCAAATAGGCAGATTACAGAATTTAAAAAGAGAGATAGGCAGAAGTCAGAAATAGTTGAAATTACTGAAAGCCATTGACAAGAAGAACAGGACTTCAGCTCTTATGTCAACACAAAATCAAATAAGGGAAATGCAGAAGTATGTCTGATAAGTAATAAGAAAATAGGAATACGGTTAAACTACTGTAAACAGCTTAGCGGACATATTACAGTACGCCGCGAGGGATTAGCCGAGCGGTCTAAGGCGCTGCAGTCATGGACTATGCGGCCGGTCCCGGTGGAGGTTCGCGTCCTCCCTCGGGCATGGGTGTGTGTGTTTGTCCTTAGGATAATTTATGTTAAGTAGCGCGTAAGATTAGGGACTGATGACCTTAGCAGTTAAGTCACATAAGTTTTCACACACATTTGAACATTTTGAACATATTACAGTAGCGAAGATATACGAAGCCGGCTCCCAATACAGTTGAATATGTTGTTTGCCTACTAGCGCCACTGATGATGAAGACACTGAGAAAATGTATGATGAGACAAAACAAATTACTGAGATAGTTAAGGGAGACGAAAATTTAATTGTAATGGGTGACTAGAACTCGATAGTACGAAAAGGAGGAGAAAGAAAAATAACAGTGATAAAAGCGGAAGCCTCCTATTGGAAATTTGGACATAACACAATTTAATCTCTGTTGAGGCTTGACTTAAGAATCATGTAAGAACGTTACATAAGAGGAAGAGACGTGGAGAAGGTTTCAGTTTGATTACTGAATATAACGATAGAACAGAAATTTCGAAACCTGATTTTAATCTGTACGACATTTTCAGGGGCAGACTTGGTCTCTGACAATAATTTATTGGGCATGAACATCAGATTAAAAGTGAAGAAACTGCCGGAAGGCAGTAAAGAAAGTAGATGAAACCTGGATAGACTGAAAGAAGCAGAGGTTGTTGAGAATTTAAGAGCTGATGGTAGGGTTCAAATGTGGCGCAGAGCCTACGAAGGCATGGACCCAAGTTCTCAACAAGGTGCTATGTAAGTAGGTAGCTGCTGCATAATGGTGTGAGCTGTATTTACATAAAGTGGACTGGGTCCTCTGGTCCAGCTGGACCGATCATTGACTGTAAATGGCTATTCATGGACTTTTTATTGATGACAACGCGCGATGTCACTGGGCCACAATTGTCTTCTATTAGTTTGAAGGACATTCTGGACAATTTGAGCGAATGTTTTGCCACCCATACCGCCCCACATAAATACCATCTCACATTTAAGAGACATGATCGAGAAGCAGCTCGTATACAAAATTTTGCACTAGCAACACTTTTATGAACGGCTGTTGAGGCAACATGCTCAGTGTTTCTGTAGGGGGCTTCAAGCGACTTGTTCAGTACAAGCCATGTGCAGATGCTGCACTTTACCGGTCAAAAGCAGTTCGATTTTATATTAGGAGGTATGCCATGACTAATCACCTCCGTGTAGAACATATCACAACTAATTTTGTGCTTAAAAACTAATTGTTATGTCATTAATAGTGTGTCTTGTATGTATGAAGTAGTAAGTTTACCACATATTATAAAGATTCACAACATTTCAAAGTTAATTTCAGTTAACAATAGATCAAACACCTGTATGAAGAATCACTTTGTATGATATGTCATAAAACACAACATCGCATATTACACATCTTGTGGTTTTTGTATGACAGAGCCTGCAGCGGGTTTATGGGCATTGGCCAGTCACCCAATGATCTATTCTGTCACATCTAAAGTCTTGATAATCTTTGATGGGCTGTTTTTAGACTTGCATACTTGGTCATTTTATTCCACAATGAATGTAACGATACAGCGACGAAATTCAAGGTGATCCAGTTTCTTATTACCTTTAGTCTGTGTCATTGATGCGTATTTCGTTCGATTGCATCAATGCATTGCGCTATCAAGCTGAAGTACCTTTTTTCCGTCTGATGGATGTCCTGTACAGGCTTATGTTATGATCAGCCCGATCAACTTTACCCATGTTTTCACTTTAAAGATGAAGCATTTGAGGTTGTTTAATAGCTATGCTTTTCTTCTCACTCTACGAAAATCGTTTTATAGTGTGTTGTGCATTACAGGTGTAGATTTGGAAGTTACAGTGACCGCACTATTGTCATTCCATCCTGCAACTACTGCATTGCTCAACTTTTCACTTTTGAAGCCAATGGATCCCCGAGGGGATTACTGGCATTTTGATTTCTCATTTCCTCTAATTTTCCCTGTACCTTGGATTCATTTATCACCCAATTCAATAAGGAGGGGAAATATGATGAAGTAATTATCAAAATACAGCTGACATGAGTATTTCCTCGAACTCAGTACCACTTAAACATGATGAACACAACACTTACTCGTAAGCCCAATAGTTCTGAGGTAGAGTACTGGTTGAACCTTGATAAGGAACAATCCAAACAGTCTGTGCAGTCCTTGTAGCTCCACTCCCAATTTTGTGGCCGTACCGTATTTGTTTTCGTGCAATGAACTGCTTGCACCTACGTTTACCGACGATAGGCACCAATGTTTCTTCAACGCTATGTTTTCCTTCAAGGGGTGCATTTTCATTCAGTCGTCTGTTGAGCATGTCAAATAATTGATTCACTTTAGCGTAACTGCTTGTCTCTCATTGTGACATAAGTGTAAACTATACATTATGGATCGCGGGAAAGAGCCCCAGCAACAAGATTATTATGGGGGTGTGATCTTGTTTCCCAGTACATACCCCGCCTCAGCACTCCAGTATAACTTCTGACTACACGTGCTGTAATAAATGATCTTACTTAAGTTGAAGGCACATCACCCAGTCTACTAGGTTTCGTAGTGTATTGGTTTGTGAATGTGACGACGAAGTCGACAATATCATCATCAAAATGTAACCAAACCATTTGCGAAGAGCTTTGATTGTTGGGACATAATATTGTTGAGACCATTCATTATTGCATTCCTCTTTGTATCACCATTTTCATCCTGCGTACCCTCCCATATCACCACCATTTCTCCTCTTGCTCCCACAGTTGCAATGGGTTCATTTTCGATAACTAGTTCTTCGTCTGTTTCAATTCTCAACTGACTTCTGAGCAAATTTGTAATATTTTGATCGTCTGTACGCTCATCAGTCACATCATCACAAGTATTAGTGAGGAGAGGGGAGCTGGTGAAATCTGACTGTTGGCATCCACGATGTCATCATTGGGTACGTCGTTTTCACGTATTCTCAGAGCTTGATTGAAACTAGAACATCTATATCAGAGAAATAATAGTAAATTATCATTTCCTATAAATGATTCCCCCGTCGTGACGGACATGCTATATGTAGCACAGAAATACACAGAAGAGCCAAAGAAACTTGTACACTTGCCTAATATCGTGTAGAGCCCCCGTGAACACGCAGAAGTGCCGGCAACACAACGTGCCATGGATTCGACAAGTGTCTGACGTAGTGCTGGGGGGAACCGACACCATGAATCCTTCAGGGCTGTCCATAAATAAGTAAGAATACGAGGGGATGGAGATATCTTCAGAACAGCACGTTGCAAGGCATCCCAGAGATGCTCAATAATGTTCATGTCTGGCCTGTGTGGTGGCCAGTGGATGTGTTTAAAATCAGAAGAGCCACTCTCTAGCAATTCTGGACGCGTGCGGCGTCGCATTTTCCTGCTGGAACTTCAAAAAATGGTTCAAATGGCTCTGAGCACTATGGGACTCAACTTCTGAGGTCATTAGTCCCCTAGAACTTAGAACTAGTTAAACCTAACTAACCTAAGGACATCACAAACATCCATGCCCGAGGCAGGATTCGAACCTGCGACCGTAGCGGTCTTGCGGTTCCAGACTGCAGCGCCTTTAACCGCACGGCCACTTCGGCCGGCGCTGGAACTTCCCAGGTCGGTCGGAATTCACAATGGACATCAATGGATGCACGTGGTCAGGCAGTATCAGGTATAGCTCCATATTACACTATCATGATGTGCACTCGTGAAATACACTATGTTTACATACAAACGTGGCGGCTGTGGTCAAAGAACTTAGATGTATCAGATGTAAAGATGTTGCTGGTTTCTGGTTGAGCAACATCTTTACATCTGCTACATCTAAGTTCTTTGACCACAGCCCACATGTTTGTATGTAAACATAGTGTATTTCACGAGTGGACATCATAATAGTGTAATATGAAGCTATACTTGGTAAAACTGAAATATGGACGTGAAAAAGACCATAAGTGTGTAACTAAGTGGCAAAACTATCACCACAGCATAACTGTAATAATGGTGCTTCATCTTTATGTAAGTACAGATATATTTTCCTCAAATGCTGCCTTACCACTTACAATTGTCCCATTTGTATCTGTGTAGTCACCAGCAAATAACTTTTTTGTTTTTATACAGTGATCTCCAACAGTACAAACGTGTAAATGAATGTATAAACAACTGAAGATGGGCGCAAGCCCGAAACCGGTCGTGTGACGGATAAACAACCTTTTATTTTGACTGGTGGTGGATATTTTTCTACAACCCCAACATAAACACAGTTATTGAATAAGTCATAAAAATAAGAAATAAATAAGGAGGTGTTATTAAACTCGAAATTAAAAAGCAACACTAATGCATGTCGACGGACTAACCTGCGTCGTCGGACGTCGCTGCTGCTGCAGATCTCTAAGGAAGGCTTGCAACATGGCGGCGGCTGGGGACCCCTCGTCTCCTCGTGGAGCACTGGCCTGCTGAACACGCGACACAAACCTCAGCCACTCCTCTGCGTCAACCGGAAACAACATCGAGCATCAATAACTTTCTGTCATCTAGTTTCATTATATTATGCACTTAATATAAGCTAACTAAAAGGGCTTATGCAACATACGGAAAGCCGATGTCGATTCTTTGTTTTATTTTAGTGAATATGTTGCAATGTTGCCACAAGCGTCCGTACATAGATTATATTGTAATGTAGATAAAAGAAATAGAAATTATGTTACTAAAAGTTACAAAACAACATCATAAGGAATATCATAAATGTTCCATACCAAAACGCAAAGGAAACATAAAAATTGAAGGTAGCAGAAAGGAAACGAATTACACGCTTGCTTGATTAGAATTAGAACGTTATAAAAGGGCGAAGCTCACATTCCCAACATTTTGGCTGAATATTTGAGGAAACTGGGTATAAATACGAACTGCTCTGAGATGAAGAGGTTGTCACAGGCGGGATGATGGCCACAACTAATCTGATGACTAGAGTTCGGATTTTGCACATTTTGCATGTCTTTTTTTACGCTACCTGGTGTTGTTTCTTTACGAATTATGATATTTTGGAGGTACTAGGCAACTTTAAATTCAAATTTAAAATGCGTATATTTGCATATTTTTGGCGTTTGAGAATAATATTGTCATATTTAGAGGAAATGGCAGTAAAGATGCATATTTTTGACATTTAGACGTCATACTGGGGCTCATTTTGTTCCCTGGTAACCCAAGAACCTCCCAGAATATTAGGCCAATAAATTTTCAAAATGAGACGATGCGGGATGAGCCATCAGAAAAAAAGCCTTTCAGGTAAATTTGGGTAGCTTATGGAGGGACATAGTCTTGCTTTTCCACTTAGGTAGCCTCACGGATAAGGATGCTAAAGACTTGTGATGGTTCATTGTTGAGAGATGGATTATCGGAGTAGAAACGTGCTTCAGTATTTGTTGCCCGCAGTTTATGAGTGTTCAGGTCGCTCACCTGATCTCTGCAGTGCGCCAACAATGCCCTACTAGTTATTGTTGGCGTTTCACAATATGAATTATTCTTGTGTGTGTTTCCGTGCTGTTCACATCGACTCTTTGCAACCTTCTTCAAATTACGAAAATGCCCAGGCCAAAAACCAATAACTTAAGGAAATGGATCGCGAACTATTGTGCTTTCACAACGGACAGAAAAATAATATTCTGCCAACTATATGAGAAAGAGGTAAGTTTAATTTTGTTTTTTTTTTCTTTTACGATAATTTTGCCAAGAAATTAAAACAATTATGAAGTTCATCTGTAAATTTTCGTGTATGTTTTCTATATACGAATGGGAAGGAATAAAAAAAAGTGTAGGAATTACATTCGAAGTTCTTGAAAACTAAAAAAAAAGTTAACTGTTGTGAGGGGATCGAAGTTCCAATTTTTAGAAACTTATTTGTAGCCATAATTCCCTTTTTAGTGAGCGTCTTTCGACTACACACTGTTCTCTTACATTTTTGTACAATTGTACGTACTTATTGATATTTATTCACTTCTCCAACGCTTTAGATCTTTCAACTGGTTCAACATAAAAAGACATCTCAGCACCAGAACAGCGTAACTAAGACACGGTTAAAAACTTCACAGCAATCATTCATCTCTTCATTTTCGAAGTATAATGACGACAAAAATGAGTTCAATGAAGATCTTTGCGAGGCTTTAATGCAAGCAAACATCCCCTTGAATAAGCTGGAGAATGAAGGACTAAGGACCTTCTCGAAAAAATACATAGGAAAAGATATTCCTCACGACTCAACGCTCAGAAGGAACTAAGTGGACCCATTGTATGAAAAGGTAACGTTTTTCGGTAATTTTTGTGAACCTAGTTATGTGAAAGTCAATGGATATAATTTGGTATATACATGCGCCAATACAATAGTCGTTTAACTAAAAAAAAACTTGAAAAATAAATTTAAATTATGTTTGAATGTTTATTTTTGTAAAATTGTTTTCTTGTGTATGTCCCCTACGTAGTGTCCACATGTTTATGTGTATTTTTTAATTTAGTTTCTCTATTACAGACGTTGGAGAATATTAGGAAAGACGTTGGCGATTTTCCAGTCTGGCTATCCGTTGACGAAACCACTGATTCTTGCAGTCGGTATATGGCGCACGTCATAGTTGGAAAACTCTGCTCACGAGGCTGCACGAGGACACATACTATGCAAAGAAGGCACGCACAGTGTATGAAGCATTGTGCGAGTTTCGCTAATACTGAATAGTTTAAAATAATATAGTTTAAAATAATATAAGAGTGCAGTTTTTCACATCATATCCCGAGACAATAATTAGTTTTCCTCATCATGTCCCGAGCCAATAATCAAATAATAAAAAAAATATTAAAATACTTTGATTTTCTTTCAGGCGTGCTATGGAGAAGCGAAGATCAGAAACGTGGGGAGAACAAGGTTGCGGCCATTGTGACGGATAGTGCCGCATATATGCTGAAAGCCACAGAGTGTTTCCGAGCGTTTTACCCTAAAATTATTCACCTAACGTGTGTGGCTCATGGCATCCAACGTGTCACTGAAGAGGTCAGAGACACACTGCCAAAGGTCAACAGTTTTATATCTAGGGCAAAGAAGGTTTTCGTCAAAGCACCAAGTCGAGTGAGAGCTTTCAAGACTGCTCATCCTGATTGTCCTCTGCCACCAGAACCAGTCTTGACGAGGTGGGGAACGTGGGTTTCAGCTGCAAACTATTATGTAGACAACCACAGAAAAGTTGAAGAGGTACGGATGCGAAAGTAGTTCTGGATAAACTGAATAAACAAAGAAAATGAACACAACACAGAATTCCAATATTAAGCTTATTTCTCTGCACGGCAGTTTTCAGCTTGAAACCGACATTCGCAAGACTACTAATTTCTTGTTACAGGTCCTAAAGGGCTTTGAAGAGAGTGAAAATTTAGCTATACCAAAAGGCAAGGACGCCCTGAAGAATTCCATCGTGTTACACAGCCCGTCTTTCATCCGAGCGTACTTGGCTGGCCTTCCAGACCTAACTGAAAATGTTAAGAGTCATAACTTGGAAGTTACGAAGGCAGTGGCGCTCGTCGAAGGACTCAGGACACAGAGAAAAAGTTGGCCAGGTCGTATCGGTGAGAGACTTAGAAGAAAATTGGATACAGTTCTTCATAGAAATCCTGGTTGGCCTACGATACGAAGGACTCAGGACACAGAGAAAAAGTTGGCCAGGTCGTATCGGTGAGAGACTTAGAAGAAAATTGGATACAGTTCTTCATAGAAATCCTGGTTGGCCTACGATACGGACGATCGCTCAATTATTGGAAGGAGAGAAACGCTCCTAGAATACGCCGTGTGATTTCGTCGCTGCTCTTAAATTTTTACCTGTAGTGTCATTTGATGTTGAACGATCGTTTTCAAGATTGAAAATGTTATTATCTGACCACAGGAAAAATTTTCATGTAGAGAATATGGAAAAAAATGTTGGTAGTTCAAACAAACTCTAATTTTTAGAATTTGCCAAACTTACCGTGTAAGTACCTATGTTATTATTCATTTTATTTATTGAATTATAGCCATTATTGAAATTATTTGATGGTTATTCATTAATTTTCCCAAGTAAGATGCACATTTTAAAGAAATTTTCTAAGAGAAATGCATATTTAAACGCATATACTGGAAGTAAGAGCATATTTTAACCGCGTATTTCGAGGAGTTTGGGCGCATATTGCGTGGGTTTTAAGTGCATATCGATACGAACACTAGTGATGACTGATGACCCAAAAAAATTGGCAATATGCTGAGACCAGCCAAATCTAAAATATTATATTGGTTTGTTGAGGAACAGTCTTTTCAACCAAAAATGTGGTGTAAAGTAATTGTAATGTTATGGAATATGTGATAAACTCAGCTGCCGTGAAACTTACTGCGTCGTAATCTCTAACTGCGTGTTCATGCTCACCTACTGTATTAGGAGCGGTACCCATTCACTATCTCTCAAGGGGGAACACTTACATTTTACTTTCAGACGGTCCTTGGTTCGCTCATATATATCTGTCCCTACGAACTAAACAAGTCGTAGTCTGCGGCGGCAATTTTTTTGGAACATTCATACTCATCTGTATATATTAAAAGAGCTTTTTACTAAAGGAATTCGCACATAGTATCTGGTGGAGACTTTCCAATCATCCCGTCTGAGGGTGAATATCAGGAATTCAGAAGATTCTGTAGACACTCCCTTATCGCTGCAACTGCGGGAAGTATGACCCGTCAGGAAGCAGGGCTCCAGTTTAAGTTAGAGGCACTCTAGGTAGATCTGTGCTCGACATTAGAGAAAATATTTTCTCAGTTGCTTTAGCCGCTCCACTTGCCCTACGGGTTACTGGATAGTACGAATAAACCACTGGAACGCAGACACCGGCATTTCGACAGGTGAATGCCCCGACACTATCAAGGCAGAAATGGAACAATATATTACCGCATATGGCAAATTAAATACTTGGTGGGCAGGGCTACGACAACCAGGACGACACTGGCTCCAGCACACAAGTTATCTAATACGCTTGCAAATTTTGTAGGCCATTTTAAGCGTGTGTGACTCTTAATCTTTAAGTAAAGGATGTTCTTCGATGACATTAGGCTGATGTCTACCGCATCCTGTGCAGTTGTGACATGTCAGACATCGGTCAGACATTAAGGACCGCAGAGGACCTCTAAGTACAGCGTAAGCTACACACACGCTTACAACAACTGAGCAAATGCGCGATCGCAGATGGAATAGAAAAACTGCGTGGATCTTGGTGTGCGCTTCCAGTTGCTGGGATAGTACTGTATTATTACGGAAGCTGTTGCGATTAAATAAGAAAGTGATATCATAAATAGAGAAGGAGGCTCTTCCTTCATTTCTGGAGGGAAACAATGCTCTCTCCCTGATCAAAAGGCGGAGGGACGGAAATGTTACCACTTGTTCGCCTGTTTTCTGTTAAATGTTGCTAACGTGTGACGCTGGTTATCATTGATTGTGTGGTGCTGATAGATGTTTACGTTGCGTGTTGTCCTCTGCATACGCTGTCTTTTGATTCCTGAATGACGTGATTGTCACAGAAACCGAACTGTCATCTCTAAGCCTTAAAAATGACTGGTTCTTCATCCGTCGAAAAGTGGTTGTTGTCGAAGACGTTGCCAGAGTCTATTACCGTTTGTTATTTGAGCATTCGATGTGCCGGACGAAAATTGTGGTTCATACTTGGATTTGGATTGCAATTACCACGTACTTGAACTTCGTAAAAGCCACTCCTTTTACGCCAGTGGTTCCCAACTTGCGAGTAATTTCCTGTGAGGGGTTAAATTAAAATTATCTGAGAGCTAAAAACAATATAGAATAGAGTACAACTGCTTTTCGATCACAAAACTAAATAACAGTGACAGAAAAAAATCGCAATATCAAAAAAAATTAATTAATGTATGTTGTTGTTGTTGTTGTTGTTGTGGTCTTCAGTCCTGAGACTGGTTTGATGCAGCTCTCCATGCTACTCTATCCTGTGCAAGCTTCTTCATCTCCCAGCACTTACTGTAACCTACATCCTTCTGACTCTACTTAGTATATTCATCTCTTGACCTCCCTCTACGATTTTTACCCTCCACGCTGCCCTCCAATAATAAATTGGTGATCCCTTGATGCCTCAGAATATGTCCTACCAACCGATTCCTTCTTGTAGTCAAGTTGTGCCACAAATTTCTCTTCTCCCCAATTCTATTCAATACCTCCTCATTAGCTATGTGATCTACCCATCTAATCTTCAGCATTCTTCTGTAGCACCACGTTTCGAAACCTTCTATTCTCTCCTTGTCCAAACTATTTATCGTCAATATTTCACTTCCATACATCGGTAACTCCATACAAATACTTTCAGAAACGACTTTCTGACACTTAAATCTACACTCGATGTTAACAAATCTCTCTTCTTCGGAAACGCTTTCCTTGCCACTGCCAGTCTAGATTTGATATCCTCTCTACTTCGACAATAATCAGTTATTTTGCTCCCCAAATAGCAAAACTCCTTTACTACTTTAAGTGTCTCATTTCCTAATCTAATTCCCTCAGCATCATCCGACTTAATTCGACTACATTCCATTATCCTCGTTTTGCTTTTGTTGATGTTCATCTTATATCCTCCATTCAAGACACTATCCATTCCGTTCAACTGACCTTCCAAATCCTTTACTGTCTCTGACAGAATTACAATGTCATCGGCGAACCTCAAAGTTTTTATTTCTTCTCCATGGATTTTAATACGTAGTACAAAATTTTCCTTTTCTTTCCTTTACTGCTTGCTCAATATACAGATTGAATAACATCGGGGAGAGGCTACAACATTGTCTCACTCCCTTCCCAACCACTTCTTCCCTTTCGTGCCCCTCGACTCTTATAACTGCCATCTGGTTTCTGTACAAATTGTAAATAACGTTTCGCTCCCGAAATTTTGGGATACATTTGTGTAAGTTACATATTTAAACCATTAGCGTTGCAAGATCAGAGGCTAATGTAAGCGCGAAACAAGCCATTGCAGGTGGGAAATACCGATACGTTAATGACCGATGTAACCGCCGGAATCTTGAATGCAAGATTACAGAAGTGCATGCATTGCATTGTAGAGATAACGTATGTCAGTTTGTAGAGTTGAGTTCCGTGTCTTTTGCATTTTATCGGTCGATATATAGAGACGGTTAATGCTATTTATGGATGGCGCTGGAGTTGTCGTCTGATTATGTCCCACATGTGTTCGACTGTTGACAGATCGTGTAATCGGACAGGCCAAGGCAACACGTCGACACTCTGTAGAGCATTCTGGGTTACAACAGCTGTAAGTGAACGGGCGTTATGCTGTTGTAAAACGCCGGCCGCAGTGGCCGAGCGGCTCTAGGCGCTACAGTCTGGAACCGCGCGACCGCTTCGGTCGCAGGTTCGAATCCTGCCTCGGGCATGGATGTGTGTGATATCCTTAGGTTAGTTAGGTTTAAGTAGTTCTAAGTTCTTGGGGACTGATGACCTCAGCAGTTAAGTCCCATAGTGCTAAGAGCCATTTGTTGTAAAACACGCACTGGACAGCTGTTCATCAATGGCAGTTCAGCAGATCGAATCACCAGACTGATGTACAAATGTGTAGTCAGGGTGCGTGGGATAACCACGAGAGTGCTCCTGCTGTCATGTGAAGTGTCAACGAAGACCACAAGTCCAGGTGCATGTCTAGCGCGCAACAAGGATGGTTGCATACCCTCAACTGGGTTCCTCCTAGCCAACACAAGGCCATCACTGGCACCGAGGCAGAACCGGCTTTCATCAGAAAATACAACAGACCTCCTCCCTGCCCCACTGAAGTTACAAATGAAAGTTAAAGCTTGTGGTCAGTGGAGAAGACGCCACAGTGCGTCTGGCACAGGGATCTGATTGAAGTAATTGATTTGCAGCTGTTTTTTGTGTCACTTTGGTGCCAACTGCTGTTCAAAGCGATGCTGCAGATGCATTAAGATGACCCAGAGCCATATGTCGAACACGATGGTCTTCCTTCTCGGTAGTGCCACGAGGCCGTCCGGAGCACGATCTTCTGCAACGGTATGTTGCCACGATCACCGCTGCCAGCAGTCGTGTACGCTGATTACTTTCCCGCTAGGTCTTTCTGCAGTATCGCAAAACATATATCCAGCTTCTCGTAGCCCTGTTACACGACCTCGCTGAAACTCAGTGCGTTGTTGATAATGGCGCCTTTGTTGCCTTAAAGCCATTCATGACTAACATCAGCCGCGCGGGATTAGCCGAGCGGTCAGGGATGCTGCAGTCTTGGACTGTGCGGCTGATACCGGCAGAGGTTCGAGTCCTCCCTCGGGCATGGGTGTGTGTGTTTGTCCTTAGGATAATTTAGGTTAAGTAGTGTGTAAGCTTAGGGACTGATGACCTTAGCAGTTAAGTCCCATAAGATTTCACACACATTTGAACATTTGATTTTTGACTAACATCAACTCACAACGACCAATCTCAAAAGTAACTAACACTCACGACCATTACTGCGTATACTTAAAGAAAACCTGATCTGCACCCTCATAGTAGCTCTACTAGTGCCACTGTTCTACGACTTGCGTGAAATCTGGACACCATCTTTCAGATCTATAAACGCTCCCACCAACTTTCATTTATGACGCATAACTCTTCCTAGTGTTACGATTTTTTCCCGTCACTGTTTTAGCAAAATACCATTACTATTGTCAATATTTCGAAGAAGGTAATGCGACTTCTCAAACAAATGAATGAACATATTCTTGACATAGACAACCCACTACACACGTCCTCTGCTCCGTGCATCTACGACAGTAAAAAATTTCACATATGCTGAAATACCCCAAGTAATGCCTTCTCTTAGTTTTAGGTGGTTCCCATAAAAGACCGGAGACTGCTTCGTTATTTACTATGCAACAATAAACAAACTAATTGACAACTAAATGGAACTGTAATTATGTAATGGGTACTCCACTATTGTAGGACTTTTCCAATGTTGATATTTAATGTTATTAGAGGCAATGGACAGACAGAAAGTGTTGTCAGCCTGAAGTCCTCCAGTATCTGTCATCTGAGAAATAAGGAGTCCAACAGTCAAGTGATTTATCAACAGTTAGTATGGTCTATATGTTTTAACTTTGCTGACTTTAAATGGATCTTTAAGGTGCGGGTGAAGCAACTGTGCCTAGGGAGGTGAATCGTGCAGAGCAAGCACGTTTTGTAACAAATTTCTACTCTGAATGTGCACAGCTAATTTTATTGTTAGCACCTGTGATGTACTGAGTATTGGAGTATTGACTAGTCGTTCTATATAAAGGGATTATTAGATTAAGTAGTAGCGTTATATCATTGAGTCATTAATTCGTGGCTTTCTAAAACACTCATAGAAACTACATTGAGGTGCCAAAGAAACTAGTATAGGCAAGCGTATTCAAATACGGAGATATGTAAACAGGCAGAAGACGGCGTTGCGGTAGGCAACGCCTATATAAGACAACAAGTCTCTGGCGCAGTTGTAAGATCGGTTACTGCTGCTACAACGACAGGTTACAAGATGTGAGTTTGCACGTGGTGTCATAGTTGGCGCACGAGCGATGGGACTCAGCATCTCCGAGGTACCGATGAAGTGGGGATTTTCTCGTACGACCATTTCACGATTGAACCATGAATATAAAGAATCCGGTAAAACATTAAATCTCCGACACCACAGCGGCTAGAAAAAGATCCTGCAAGAACGGGGCCACCGACGACTGAAGAGAATCATTCAAAGTGACAGAAGAGCAACCGTTCGCAAATTGCTGCAGATTTCAATGCTGGTCATCAACAAGTGTCAGTGTACGAACCATTCAACGGAACATCTTCGATATCGGCTTTCGGAGCCAAAGGCCCACTCGTGTACCTTTGATGACTGCACGACACAATGCTTTACGCCTCGCCTGGACCCGTCAGCACCGACGTTGGTCTGTTGATGACTGGAAACATGTCGTCTGGTCGGATGAGTCTCGTTTCAGTTAGTATCGAGCGGATAGACGTGTGCGGGTATGGAGACAATCTCATGAATCCATGGACCTACACTAGGCCTACGCTTGTCCGTCCTCTTTTAGAATACTGCTGCGCGGTGCTGGATCCTTACCAGATAGGACTGATGGAGTACATCGAAAAAGTTCAAACAAAGGCAGCACGTTTTGTACTATCGCGAAATATGGAGAGAGTGTCACAGAAACGATGCAGGATTTGGGCTGGACATTATTAAAAGAAAGGCGTTTTCCGTTAAGACGGAATCTTCTCACGATGTTCCAAGGGAGGAACGATCACCAAGATAAAATAAGGGAAATCAGAGCTCGTATGGAAAGGTACAGGTGTTCATTCTTTCCGCGCGCTATACGTGATTGGAATAATAGAGAATTGTGAAGGTGGTTCGATGAACCCTCTGCCAGGCACTTAAATGTGATTTGCAGAGTATCAATGTAGATGTAGATGTATGCGAAGAGGACAAAAGCGCCGCGCCCGACTGGTCGCGGCCCAGTTCTCCACAAGCGTCAAGACTAACTACGACAGAAGCGTCAACACTCATTAATTTGCTTGCACATTCTGTATAGCTCAAACTTGGAACTGTTATCCTGAAGAGGTTTCTTACTTTGTCTGTCGCACTTTCCTTGCGACACATCTGTTTAACACAAAATTAAGTGCTGTAGTTTTTCCTTTCGTAATAAAAACTCATTAATACGATTTGTTTGAATGTTGTCTAGCGATCTGTGAAAGCAGGTTTCCTAGACACCCCATATTCGAGACTAGGCAGGATTCAACAAAGAGCAGCAGGCGAAAGTGTTTATTTAAAGTAAAATATACCAATTAGCAAAATACGGGCTCTGTGCTGGAAGGGATACCTGCCAGGGAAAATAAAAGATTTTCTCTATCAACTCTTGTCACTGGTATAACTTCGTTTGACGAAATAATGTATAATATTCATATTCTACATATTGAAGTCAGATATGGTATATTGGTAACAGCCCAGTCGGTAAACAGAAAGAAAGGAATTTATGCAAGAGCTTATTCGTAACATGGTGACCGGACAGAGCAGAAATATCTTTACACAATGATAAATTTGACCTCTGTAAAGTTTGAAACGGTCACGTGTGACTGATTAAAATAGAGTATTAGACGATTCTGAGTTCATTAAAAAGTATGTATTTTTCCTGCATTGATGGAAGATACCACTCGGCCCAGTGGCAGCTGGGACTCATCTGAATCGGTACAAATCTAAAGCACTAAATCGACTTTCTGTCGCTACCAACCTAGCATGACTTCGTTATGAAACAGCAATGAGTTGAGCACATTGTCTGCCTGTCAGTAGGTAAGAATACGGGGCATGCTGAGCTAACGAGCCATGAAACAGAAGTCAAGGCACCGGAGGACACACAGAACAGCGACAACAATGCCAGTACACTCCGCATTGTAGGCTATAGTGCACTTCATTTACGATGGCAGCCGAGTTTAGGTTCGTTCTGCGCATCTGACGTCACAAAACACAGTCAGCCAATGAACAGAGAACAATGTTGCCAGAGCTCGACTGCAGTGGAGAGCACGGACGAGTGGCTTCAGTTTTAGAAACTTTCAGTCGTAAATAAAGTAACTGAACAAAAGCAAGTCTTGATAGCAGACTTTCTTTTATAAAAGTTTGGAAAAAGCATTCTTTATACCAACTGCTTCATATTCTATTAATTAATTAAACCAAACAAGCAATAAGCCTCCTAATTCAGGCGATAGCAAGGAAAGGTGTTTGTATCATTCTCACAAACCGCTTTTTCCGCAATTAAAAACAGCAGTAATTGTTTATTTCCTATTGTACTTCGACGAAACGTGAATAATTCATAGTCATACCAACAGTGTTTGTCGATATTGTGCATGAGCTTTTATAGTCCTCCCAGAGAATATTTAAATCACAAGCTGCATTAGTGTAATGGTTAACATGCTATACTACTAAGTGAAAGGTTCTGAATTCAAACCTTGTTCCGGTTACCATTCTGTTTATTTAAAAACAATACCGAAGTGTCTTACTTCATGAATTTTATTCGTTTGAATGTAATTTTTTGATATTTCTAGTTCTTTGTCTCTTCATTATAATCATAATAAGTTTTCGGTTTTTCTAATTTTGTCCTCCAATATTTCTTTTCACAGCAACTAAAAACAATGAAGAGGAACTCATACAATATTCATGTTATCTGTTTTGTATGTATATATTCTCTTCCACAGTCACTGTTTTGCTATTCATATTGAAATATATTCTTTGCGATAGTATTAAAAGTATTATTTGGAGCAGAATTTCGGCTCTTTCGTTGCCGAGCTACTTGATTGTCTGACGTGATTCTTTGCTTCGCTGCTTTGGCAACATCATCATATTCAATGTTTTCGGTAACTGATCTATGTTTTGGCAAGTATTTGCTGTCTGTTGTCACAAACACAAATTTTTTGTGCACTGGGCCTAACTGACAATATATTTTAGTTTCTATGTTTTATTACGTCCACAATTCAATTTTGTGTACTTCGCCAATTTTGTTTTAATCAGAACTTTATAGAAAAAAGCGAAATGACTCTGGTATAAATAAAACTTTTATTACAGTCGCGAACGACGGAATATTTCTCAATATTACACCTATCTGGTACTTAAATTAAATGAGATATTATTATACAGTAAATTTTATACGAAATTTAGGTATATTGTCCACAATTCATTCTCAACATTGTGGCAACTAAAATCGACCATACGGAAAGTTTCGTGCAATGGTTTACTACATTTAATGCTGCACAATAACTGCGTTGAACATCGAAACAAAATTAAGTCATTTATGGGGGGAAGCTATCAGTCAAGAAGATATGTAAAAATCAAATTTTTGGGCCAAATAGTTTTTGTGAAATCGAATGATAAGTGTGTCATAGCAGTCGGAACACCATGTGTCAGCACAGGGGAGCAGTGCAGTGATGACAAAATCGCGTACAGCGCGGAATGCAGGGAGCACTTCTCTGTAGCAGCGAAAGTGTTAATGGGGCCGTGGTGGATTTACTTCATAAATTGCGCGCTCCCCCCTAAAAGTAAGTTTTCGAACTATACTATGGCGCTGCTTCTCTTTGTGCGTGCGTCGTTTGCAACTGGCAACGCCGCAATCTCCCGCGTCTGGGCGGGCATGCGCGAGCCGCCAAGATAAAAGAATTCAACTATAGTCTAAGACTGATAGCGACACGAGACAAGTGAATATCGGTCCCAGGTGATACAACGACTAGCGACTTCTGTTGGATTTGCTATCACCATCAAGTTCCGCTCCGAGTGTCTTCCAGTAGTGCTTCATTAATAACCTACGTGGCTACGATGCAATAGCAGATTACAAGAAACACATATACGAGGGTTGGAACTTTAATAGTGGCAACTATTTATTTACAGCTAGTACAAAATAGATACGTGTTTCAAAGTTTTACTGATCTTCAAAGCAGTCACCAGCATTGTGTATAACCCGTTGCTAGCGATGTGGAAGTCGTAGGATACCATTAGCGGCACGGTCTATTGCCCGACGAATTTGTAGCAGTTCTGAAGGGAATGCCATGAAGTGTTCCCTTCAGTTCAGGAATCGAGCTGAACTCACGAGGGCTTAAGTCAGGGGAGTGCAGTAGGTGGTATAGCACTTGGCAGCCCCATGAGCCAAATAAATCAGTAACAGCTTGTACTACACGTGCTTGAGCATTGTCCTGCAAAATGTTCAGGTCCTGTAGAAAGCTGTCTCTAAGCTGGTCATAGACTGTGTTCCAAAAATGAGCAGCATAGGGACAGAAGTGATGACACCTTCTGCAGGACCTGACCATCATTTTGCAGGCCAATGCTGAAGCACGTACAATACAAGGTGTTAATGATTTGTTTGGCTGAAGGGGCTGCTAAGTGCTATACCACCTACTGCACTCCCCTGACTTAAGCCCTCGTTAGTTCAACTCGATTTCTAAACTGCAGGAAACACTTCACGGCATTCACCTCAGAACTGCTACAAATTCATTGGGCAATAGTCCGCGTCGCTCTATCAACACAACTGGCACTGCTAAGAGTGTCCTACGACTTCCACATAGCTGGCAACGGGTTATACACAGTGCTGGTGACTACTTTGAAGGTCAGTAGAACTTTGAAACACGTATCTATTTTGTACGAGCTGTTAATAAATAGTTGCCACTATTAAAGTTCCAACCCTCGTATGTATAGTTACAATATAACTGTAGATTTTGCTCTATCGTATGTTCTACAAAATCATACATCACCATGCCGCCGTATGACATTAATCGAACGTAGTTCTCTGACTGGTTCCTCCATTTATGTTTTGAGTTAACAGTTCCCGTTGTCAGTTTCTATTTTGCATATTTGTCCTAAAAATCACTTTTAACGTAAAATGTGACACGTGTTTTGCAAGATAGGAATATGCATCAAACTGCAATGTTTTTAAGAGGTATCTTCAGTAGTTCAAATCATAAAACATGTCACATGGTATGTTAGAAATGATTTTTAGGACAAATATGCAAAGTAGGAATTGACAACGGGAATTGTTAACTGATTACATAAAAAGTGGAACCAGTTAGAGAATTGCGTTTGATTAACGTTGTACGACGGCATGCTGATGTATGATTTTGTAGAACATCCCATAAAGCAGAATGTACAGTTAAGTTGTAACTGTTCTATCGGTCAGAACCTAACCACTACCTGCGATATCGCGAAGTTTTCTAAAATACTGCCAAAAGTGTGCAATACTGATAATCATAAATATCACAGTTGCTTGCTTCACTCGCAAGCTCTACTGTTAGATCCCACCTAACCACCACCTGGGAAACGGCCACATAACCTAAACAGTAACTCAAAGTTATTGCGTTCTTTTATCGTAACAAATCCCATAGTTGTTTCTTTTCCACAAGAGGCGTCAAATCTGAGACCGTTGGAAACTTGTTAGCATTTTAACTGTTCAGCTCTGTATCTGCCTGCCTCTAAACGGAGTGGTCAGCGCAGCTGACTGCCATGCAGCAGGCCCGGATTCGATTCCCGAAGATATTCTCCGCTTTGTAACTGCGTGTTGTGTTGTTCTCATCATGAATGACACGCAAGCTACCTAACGGGGTCACCTAAAAAGATTTGCAACTCGGCGGCCGTTCTTTTCCAGGTCATTAATGGCACACGGCAATTTGATTTCAGCTGTACACGCGTTTGGGAGAAAAACAAAAAGTAACTGACCAATAAATTGCATTTAATATATATTTCTTCTTCAGGCCCTATATGGAAATCAATCAATATCCAAAGCAAATATTTATAGACCCTGTGGAATTACAGTGTGAATGTGGCTACACTGCAAGGCTGCCAACGGACTGAATGTAAGCGCTTTGATGTTTTAAATTGAATGAGGTTATTATTTTGTTGAAAAGCTGCATCTCATTTCATTTATACTTTAGTAACACAAGTTGTAACGTTCCTCAACAGCAAGATGTTTTTGTGTTACTGTAATGAACGGGCAGAATCGCATTGTTGCAGGGATTATACTAGATACGAGCAATATTGGCGCCTGTTAAATCTACCATTAAAACATTGAGGACTTACAGAATAAATATTTTTATTAAGAAATTTAATTTATCAGCGTTTCCTTTGGACTGGAAATCAGGAGTATTATTCCAACAGCTACACGCGCTTTCAGTGAACAAATACAAGTACCATTGAACAAATCGTTTGGTATAAAAAGAATTGAAATTTGTCGGAACGTTCATTTTGAGTATGTTCCTACATGACTGTGAACGATGGACACTTTTGAAGATAGACAGAAGGGGCTTAGAAGTGATGGATGCGTGTGGTGACAAAGCAGACAAGGATCATATGAACAGAGAAGAAACAAATGAATATATTCTGACAACCATTGGTGATCTGAGAAACCTCAAAGCAATGGTCCACAAAGAGAAGATAATACATTGCACACATCTATTTAAAGTCAGTAAGTTTTTGACGCGTAAAATGGAAGGAAATGTTTAGTGTAAGAAAACCAAGGAGAACACAGAGAAATAAAATACTCGAAAATATCAGTATTTAAAGTGCCAAAACTATGAATAACAAAGACAGCACAAAGTAGGGGATAAATATAGCTTCTAAAAGGTAATGCTAAAGATAGAAATACTGCGGCTTAAATAATACGTTAACGTCGGAATGCTATACTTAAATTATGTTAGTAGCATGATTTCTAGAGCTTACAGGGTACAACAAATTACCAGGACGACGAGCTTGTATTTAACAAAGAATTACTATTCTAGTTCATTGTAACATTTGGAGATCTTTTAATAAATGTAATTGTTCAGATATTTGTTTTCTAATGTCCTAATACTTCGAAATGTGGTAATTTTTGTTTAATGTTTCTCGAAAGACATTACTTTACGAAACTTTGAACAAGTGCTGTTAAATTTATGCTCGCGTGGATGCTTACCTTAGATGAATACTGTTTTAATTTTGCGTCATTGGACTGGTGCATTTTTTGCTGCTTATTTCTGTAAAAGAGAAAACATGGTGCTTAATAATTTAAATTTTACCTTAACATCTCTAACATGAGGAACCTCAGTTAGGAATAAAAATGTTGCATAACTAACTATTTCGGAATTTCACATCTTGTGTGCAGAGTAACAACTAAAATGAGCTACAATAATGTCTCAGACCAGAGAGTGACTACTGCAGAGATTATCATCGATCCTGCTATATTACTCCGTGTGTTCTGTGGCGTGTAAGTCTGCCTCTTTTTCTACTGCATTTTTCACCCTGTCTTTCTTGCCACGTACATTGTTATGAGCATTTTGGGAATTCTGGTAGGATGCTGCAGAACACATTCATCATTGCAGTTGCGCTTCGTAAGGTTTCTGTGCGCTAGTGAGATTTTATTTTATTCATCTCACATCTTTCTCACAATTTTTAATTAATTTAATTCTTATCTGGTCTTTTCGATCGCGTTTAAGTATTGGACCATTGTAGCCAGGTGTGGTTTAAGGCCCAAGCGTCAAAAGCGAGCCCGTGGGGCGCCGGTCTGAAAGTGAAAAATTTGTATACAGGATGTGTCATAATCAGCCACGGAAACTAATACAGATGAAGTTATAAGATAACAGAAGTAAACCCATTGGGAAAAATATTATGTTTTTCTTTTCAGGTACAAACATAAAAACTTTGATCAAGTTTATCAAATTTTCTGAAATGTAGATACTAACTGGTGAGTTTTTTCCAGATGTAACGCAGAAATTAAGCGGTTGAACAGTGTCTTACGTTTAACACGTCAATTTTTATTTCTGCCCCATTTTTTCCGATGGAAAGTGAAATAAGTTGAAATTTCAAAACCGAAACGTTCCATTGTTAAAGTTAAAAAAATGCAAAAATTTTAGAGTTTCATTATTTCCACATATGTTGATAGAGAGCACGTTTTTACTGAAACTAGAACAACACTACGTCTTTCTCCTTTCACTAAAGGTCTCAGGAAATACCTTACGTGGAAATTGTTCCTTCTTTTAATATTTAGCGCTTGAATAAAAATAAGAAATTTATTTCTGCTAAAGGGGATAGTCTATGTTGCATTTATTTTAATAGCAAAAACCAACTCATTCCTCCGATTAGCACATTTGGATTTATTTTTCAAGTTCCCAAGGACCGAGAACCCATGGAAAGGCAACTAAAGTCTGGAAAGGTGGCGGCAAATGATACGTCGCTTGTGTGGAATGATGTTCTCGAACCGGCCCAGTTTTTAGCTGCAGCAGGACGCATGTGCCCCATGTCTACAAACTTATGCCTTACAAATAATTATTTTCTAATTCGTAAGCATATGATTCCATTATTAGGTAGAATAACAGCACGTTATTTCATACATAATTCCACTAACCTGTTTTTTTAAACCTAATCATTCGTTTTAAAAAGCACTTTACATATGCAACTGGGCACTGAATAAAAATGTTGGTATTACGCCCCATGCCCGGGTTGCAATATCTGTTATAGAAGTCGGAAAACCCCTCTTGCGCAACGAAAAAACTCCCCGTTTATTCGACTGCATAGCATTGTTACTGAAGGTTGATAATTATGGTGAATATTTCATAATCCGTACATATTATAAAAATAGATGTATATATGTGTGTATGTTCCACGTCACTTCTTAAACCACCGGACCGATTTCAACCATAGGTGGTACGCATGTTCCATACTGTCAGATAACAATCGCTGTGGGGGGAGGAATCACCTACCTATAATAGTTAAGGAGACATGACGACATAAGTTATGAGACGCGTGGAAAATTGCCGCATCATGCACGCCGTTTAAAATTTATTAATTCTGTGCTATTAACACTATTCGAAATGAATTTCGCAAACAGTATCCACATATGCCGGTAAATTCACCTGAAAAATTGTACCATGGTGCTACACAATATTCCAGGAGAGTCAACGTAAGGAAATCCCTGCCATCTGGCAGCGCTTTTTGCAACTTTCAGCTGCGAAACGCAAACACCTTTAGGCGAAAAAGTAGCCATCTATACGTGGAGCTGTGAAGAGACGTTGCCTTCGAGACCTTTAAAAATCGCAGTGTAGACAAGCGAAGCATATGTGCTCAGCGTACATAAGCTATTTCATAATTTCAAAGGTGTTTTCAGGAATATATGGAAATGAAATTTTTTCGTTATTTCATTACGAACACTGTTAATTTTTTGTTTAGAAAATTAGGAAAATGAATACCCAGGCAATGCTGGGTTCATCAGCTACTTGTTTTATGAAAAAAAAAATCAACGATGGAAAACTTGCAAAGTACAGGAGGTTTTATTGTACAGTTATCGATAAAAAATGGCACTGGGCACTATGGGACTTAACATCTGTGGTCATCAGTCCCCCAGAACTTAGAATTACTTAAACCTAACTAACCTAAGGACATCACACACATTCATGACCGAGGCAGGATTCGAACCTGCGACCGTAGCAGTCGCGCGGTTCCGGACTGAGCGCCTAGAACCGCGAGACCACCGCGGCCGGCAGTTATCGATATATTGGAAAATATCTACTGGTAGTCTTAGCCGACCTTGAGTTGCTATCTGACTTAAGTTGGCTCTGTTTAAACGCGCGGTTATGCCCCCAGTATCGTCTGAATCGACATTATCATTACTCTCTAATTATTCAACAAAAATATGGTGACTGCTAGCTACGAAATCAATAATGCGGTGATTAGCATATTATACCAAATTAAGATTTATTCAGAAAACAGGATGAGCAATATTTCTAGCCTAACATGACAATCCAATACACTCGCTAACCTAACCAGCCTATCATTGGCATAATGTATCCTCTTTTCCTGACTCCTTAGGGCGACACTGAACCCGCAAGTGACTCTATTGAAGTTCTGTCTGAACGGACACAGACTCAGAGAGCGCCAGTCAAAGAGCCAGTGGAGTTCGAACTCATTTACAATTACAGTGCCCTACTTTGGCTGATGATTGCTAATACCACCGTAATTATCCGTGGTGATTACGACGATCGGCCCAGCCAACGTCGTGATGCCGTCTTTCCCGTGAGCGAGCTTGGCTTTAATCTCAAATGTGGGCGTGATTTGCGTCCGTAAACTCACGCACGTAAGCGTTCAATTGCGGAGTCCGTCAGGGGTCAATACTCAAGCTACAGTGTGTTTAAAAAATGACCGGTATATTTGAAACGGCAATAAAAACTAAACGAGCAGCGACAGAAATACACCGTTTGTTGCAATATGCTTGGGACAACAGTACATTTTCAGGCAGACAAACTTTCGTAATTACAGTAGTTACAATTTTCAACAACAGATGGCGCTGCGGTCTGGATATTTTCCACATATCCACCATGCGTAGCAATGATATGGCGTAGTCTCTGAATGAAATTACCCGAAACCTTTGACAACGTGTCTGGCGGAATGGCTTCACATGCAGATGAGATGTACTGCTTCAGCAGTTCAATTGTTTCTGGGTTCTGGCGGTACACCTGGTCTTTCAAGTGTCCCCACAGAAAGAAGTCACAGGGGTTCATGTCTGGCGAATAGGGAGGCCAATCCACGCCGCCTCCTGTATGTTTCGGATAGCCCAAAGCAATCACACGATCATCGAAATATTCATTCAGGAAATTAAAGAAGTCGGCCGTGCGATGTGGCCGGGCACCATCTTGCATAAACCATAAGGTGTTCGCAGTGTCGTCTAAGGCAGTTTGTACCGCCACAAATTCACGAAGAATGTCCAGATAGCGTGATGCAGTAATCGTTTCGGATCTGAAAAATGGGCCAATGATTCCTTTGGAAGAAATGGCGGCCCAGACCAGTACTTTTTGAGGATGCAGGGACGTTGGGACTGCAACATGGGGCTTTTCGGTTCCCCATATGCGCCAGTTCTGTTTATTGACGAAGCCGTCCAGGTAAAAATAAGCTTCGTCATTAAACCAAATGCTGCCCACATGCATATCGCCGTCATCAATCCTGTGCACTATATCGTTAGCGAATGTCTCTCGTGCAGAAATGGTAGCGGCGCTGAGGGGTTGCCGCGTTTGAATTTTGTGTGGATAGAGGTGTAAACTCTGGCGCATGAGACGATACGTGGACGTTGGCGTCATTTGGACCGCAGGTACAACATGGCGAACGGAAACCCGAGGCCGCTGTTGGATCACCTGCTGCACTAGCTGCGCGTTGCCCTCTGTGGTTGCTGTACGCGGTCGCCCTACCTTTCCAGCACGTTCATCCATCACATTCCCAGTCCGTTGAAATTTTTCAAACAGATCCTTTATTGTATCGCTTTTCAGTCCTTTGGTTACGTTAAACCTCCGTTGAAAACGTCGTCTTGTTGCAACAACACTGTGTTCTAGGCGGTGGAATTCCAACACCAGAAAAATCATCTGTTCTAAGGAATAAACCATGTTGTCTACAGCACACTTGCACGTTGTGAACAGCACACGCTTACAGCAGAAAGACGACATACAGAATGGCGCACCCACAGACTGCGTTGTCTTCTATATTTTTCACATCACTTGCAGCGCCATCTGTTGTTGAAAATTGTAACTACTGTAATTTCGAAAGTTTGTCCGCCTGGAAATGTACTGTTGTCCCAAGCATATTACAACAAACGGTGTATTTCTATCGCTACTCGTTTAGTTTTTATTGCCGTTTCAAATATACCGGTCATTTTTGAAACACCCTGTACTTGCACATATGCCAAGAGTAGTTGATCGACTCAAGTGCGCGGCAGCAAAGGTACACTTCAGATTGCATATGAACACCATAAGTTAGCACAAATCTCTCTTCTCAGAGGAACACATAATGCTACGTGTGTGGAGTCGTATGCTTTACACTATTCAGACTTATAGAGCAACCACTGGACTCAGTACCGGTAATTTCTCCAACCTACTTCTCCCCACGCTCTCCAAGCAGGGCAGCCAGACACCACGACTTTTCCGGTCCAGTGCCGACCCCAAAGTCCTCATTCAGATTTTTTACAAACTTGGCCGTTCTTCGCCGCATGGATCCGTGCGCGTTGGTAGCCAACCACGACACAGGCTTTCACGTATCCGTGCGCGTTTGTACCCAACCACGACACAGAATTCTCATGCGGTTACTGTTGCAGTCAAACTTTTAATATGTATCTCTACGCGCTCTGCGCCAATCCCATCACAGTCTTTCGCAAATTTTCCACTGTGGCGCGAAATCGTCTTTCTTTCTTTCGCATATAGCTCCTTCTCACTTCTTGTTGTGATGGCCCAGACTCTCCCAACGTCTTTGGTGGCCTGAAAAGCCAGCCGACAAAGGGATCGGCCGTGTTCCAGCCTCTGCGGCCATCTCGTTAGTTTAACATGACACACGCAACTTCCTTTTCTGTGTCCATTCTCTCCTACCGGTGGGCCAATTACCTAGTTTTGTTAAATGGATATCTCTGTGTATTCGGTGTATTAGTACTGATTTAGCATCATGTAAGGTGCAAAATCTGCTACCTTACACGCCAATCGTGTTACGGTGATCTGGCCAGCTGCATGAATGCTGCCATTCCTTTTTGAGTAATTCTTCCCTAGGAATTCTTGTAATTTCAGGTATAAAATCTGTGCGATGTGTACTTTACTGCACATGCTTCGGCACAAGTCATCACCATGAGTAGACGTGGTCAGGACATCCAGGAAAGACCCTATTGTTACATCCTGGCAGTGGTAGTACACGTAAGCTGCTTTGTGGTCAATCTTTTGTGTCATGGTGCGGTTTATTCCTAATGGTGCAAACAAGCAAGCTACGGCGTACCAGTCTTAGAGTTACCCCACTTGAAGGAGACACAGTAATTGATACTTGTTTGTTCCTCTTAATCTGAAAATTTTTTGGGTGTCCCACAGGACGCCTCTACTTCACCCATTTCTAAAGTGAGATGTTGACTAAGCAACGTACTTCGTTTGTCTTCAGTACTACGGCGGCGGAACTCCGCCGCATGGGGCCTCCCGGCCAACAATACCATACGATCATTTCTATTTTCGGTACCCGTCGTGGGTCTCCTGTGGCTCTTCGGTCAACAGTTCGTTTGTTCACTTGCTGAGCTGATGACAATGAACCAGTTCATTTATATGTGCTACATCTGTTGTGGGCAAGTCACCTTGCGCTGTGTGGCAGAAGATACTTCTGGTAGCACCATCATTTCCCCTCTTTTACTGTTCTGTTCGTGCAAGGTGCATGGGACTGCCGAAAAACTTCCTTATCAGCCCTCATTTCTCCATTTCTTTGTGATCATTTCGCAAGTCGAATGTGGGAGGAAGTCAAATTTTGCCCGAGTCTTTGTGAAACTTACGTTCTCCGAATTTCAATAGCAGACCTATATGTGATACACAACGCCTCTTTTGTGGTATCTCCCACTCGCGTTGGTTGTGAGAGTCTTTGTTAATGCTCTCGTGATTACTAAAAGATCCCCTGACGCAACGCACCGCTCCGAACGTTTGGGTCAGATCTACGGAGCATCTGCAGTCGACAGGAGTACATGTGGTCGCCGAGCACTGAGAGTGAGGCCATCAGAAGGCAGCTATGCCGAGCTTCATGATTTTCAGGCGGACGAGGACATGTTGCAGCATGCTAATGCGACGCATTACGACTCTGCACTTGTCGCTACTTTTGTGAATCAGGAAAGGAAGTGTGGCTGTAACTGTTGTGACTTGGCAAGACAACCAAGCCACTATGAGGTAGCCGAAAGGCACGCGTTTAAGCTCACGCAGGCTGGCGTGAGGTCTGGAACAGTTAAAGGAGTTGAGTCTAGTAAAAAAAGTACGTAGCTTCTGCAATACTTAACTTTAATCCATAATTGGTAAACATCGGTCTGACGGTGCATGCATCACAAGATAAATAGCAAATGATAATGGCGCCTTGCTAGGTCGTAGCAAATGACGTAGCTGAAGGCTATGCTAACTATCGTCTCGGAAAATGAGAGCGTAATTTGTCAGCGAACCATCGCTAGCAAAGTCGGCTGTACAACTGGGGCGAGTGCTAGGAAGTGTCTCTATACCTGCCGTGTGGCGCCGCTCGGTCTGCAATCACTGACAGTGGCGACACGCGGGTCCGACGTATACTAACGGACCGCGGCCGATTTAAAGGCTACCACCTTGCAAGGTGGTGTCTGGAGGTGACACCACAGTAACTATCCGCGCTCTTACATGCTCAAGAGAGTGCGCAAGGAGTATTCCGTTCTGTATTACAGTGAAATAGAAATCTCACAGGAAAAAAAAAAAAAAAAAAAAATTCTGAGTTGTTGCAATGTTTCGAACTGAGTTGAGTAGAGTGGGGGAGGGGGGAGACCATCTTGTCACGAAGTGTGACGGGTAATGAAACCTAGGTTCACTAGTTTATACACGAGGCAAAAAGACAATCGATGGTACGGCGTCATCCTGAGTCTCCACAGAGGAATAAATTCACCGATGAGATCATGATGGCCATATTTTGCAAACGTGAGGGTCTGAGTCTCATCGATGTGAAACCAAGAGGGATCACTATCAATTAGGAGGCATACATGAACACATTAGACACTGTCACGAAATTTTTCCAGCGGTTCGGCGCCATAACACCTTAGAGAATATTTTGCTTCAACACGATAACTTTCGACCTATATACAGGGTGTTACAAAAAGGTACGGCCGAACTTTCAGGAAACATTCCTCACACACAAAGAAAGAAAAGATGTTATGTGGACATGTGTCCGGAAACGCTTGATTTCCATGTTAGAGCTCATTTTAATTTCGTCAGTATGGAGCACGTTATCATGATTTCATACGGGATACTCTACCTGTGCTGCTAGAACATGTGCCTTTACAAGTACGACACAACATGTGGTTCATGCACGATGGATCTACTGCACATTTCAGTCGAAGTGTTCGTACGCTTCTCAATAGCAGATTCGGTGGCCGATGGATTGGTAGAGGCGGACCAATTCCATGGCCTCCACGCTCTCCTGACCTCAGCCCTCTTGACTTTCATTTATGGGGGCATTTGAAAGCTCTTGTCTACGCAACCCCGGTACCAAATGTACTGTAGAGACTCTTCGTGCTCGTATTGCGGACGGCTGAGATACAATATGCCATTCTCCAGGGCTGCATCAGCACATCAGGGACTCCATGCGACTGAGGGTGGATGCATGTATCCTCGCTAACGGAGGACATTTTGAACATTTCCTGTAACAAAGTGTTTGAAGTCACGCTGGTACGTTCTGTTGCTGTGTGTTTCCATTCCGTGATTAATGTGATTTGAAGAGAAGTAATAAAATGAGCTCTAACATGGAAAGTAAGCGGTTCCGGACACATGTCCACATAACATATTTTCTTTCTTTGTGTGTGAGGAATGTTTCCTCAAAGTTTGGTCGTACCTTTTTGTAACACCCTGTATATACTAAGATGGTATCTGTTCTTTCGGGCATGTCTGAAAGAACAGATACCATTTTAGTATATACATAGTTAAGTCTCACTTGACCATCTTCTTCTTCTGTGCGAATGCACAAACAGTGCCCGAACTCTTACGCGAGTCGGCAACGCGCCGCGAGTGTAATGGGCGGGGGCACTACGAATGTAGTGCGGGGTAATACGTTGAGAATGTGGGTTTCGCGGGAGGCGTGCCAGAGATAAATCCCTGCAGTCGCGCTATCTTCTGTGTCCTCGGTGGCTCAGATGGGTAGAGCGTCTGCCATGTAAGCAGGAGATCCCGGGTTCGAGTCTCGGTCGGGGCACACATTTTCATCTGTCCCCGTCGACATATGTCAACGCCTGTAAGCGTTCATTTCATTGTAACTTTCGACCTCACACAAGTTTGACAACTTTTGAATGCATCACGAAAGGGGATCGGACAGTGGAATCCCATCCACCCTACAGTCCTGACCTAGTTCCGTCGAACTTAACAGTTGGTTGGGTCATCGAAAGATAACATTCGTGGAAGACACTTTGAAGTCGACGAGTAGCTGATTCGCGCAGTGAAGAAATGGTTTCGTGAGCAGAACATGTGGTGTTCATCCCACACCACTGCCCACGTTTATTACATTTCGTTTCTATATTTTAATGCACAGTATAGGACGATTTTGTTACGGGATGCTAGCGCGCAGGTGGGACCACAAGATAGACTCATCGAAAGACGCAGCAGATGGTCATAAAGCGTGAGAACGGCCGGGCGAGCGGGAGCCTATCGTACTGGAGCAGAGGGAGACAGTGCGGATTCACTTACAACGCTGGGCGCCAACAAACAAATATTTTATTAGTCATATTTACTTGTTAAATATTAATATACAGCTCCAACCGTGCTGATGACGTTACTTGCACTGAGAACTTCTTAATAATAATTTCAGTATCACTCAGTTCATCAGGAGATGCTAATTACGTATATTACTTAGTGTCATGCTTGTTGATGGAGATAATGGAGCAATCACAAGTGCGCCGTGAGAAGGAAGGCGCCAAACTGCGAAGATAGCTCACTACCAGTTCTATAAGCGTTTCAGGAGGGGCAACACGTTAATCCGTATGTAAAATATGATCTCGCGTTAAGACTTTAATAATTATTCCGTTAAGGCGGAATAATTATTAAAGTTGCTCCGGACGACGTTCTTGCACCAGCTTGAGTTAATCTCGTGCGAATTCTAAGAAAAAATGGTTCGAATGTCTCTGAGCACTATGGGACTTAACATCTGATGTCATCAGTCCCCTAGACTTAGAACTACTTAAACCTAACTAACCTAAGGGCATCACACACATCCATACCCGGGGCAGGATTCGAACCTGCGACCGTAGCAAGAGCGCGGTTCCGGACTGAAGCGCCTAGAACCGCTCAGCCATAGACCCCGGCGAATTCTAAGATCATGTGGAGATTTTTATTGTGTCTTTTGTGGCGCTCTAGAATTTTTCGCTTCTGTAAATAAAATTAAAATCCAGCAGCATACCAACTCTCTGTAATTTCAGTTTTAGTAGGACTGAGTCCTTTCCAATTTGCCAATTCGTTATGCAATGTTCGCTAGATGCACTTGAGGGTCTGCAACCAGCGCAGAAGAAACCAATTGGGGCGACAGCTACAAGACGCGAGGTAAGCAAGTTGGCTACAATTCAGTTACGAGATGGCTCAAATTGCTCTGGGCACTATGGGACTTAACATCTGAGGTCACCAGTCCCCTAGAACTTAGAACTACTTAAACCTAACTAACCAGCGCAGAAGAAACCAATTGGGGCGACAGCTACAAGACGCGAGGTAAGCAAGTTGGCTACAATTCAGTTACGAGATGGCTCAAGTTGCTCTGGGCACTATGGGACTTAACATCTGAGGTCACCAGTCCCCTAGAACTTAGAACTACTTAAACCTAACTAACCTAAGGACACCACACACATCCATGCCCGAGACAGCATTCGAACCTGCGACCGTAGCGGTCGCGCGTTTCCAGACTGACGCGCCTAGAACCGCTCGGTCACATCGGCTGGCTCAGTTACGAGAAGTAGGGGGCGGACGCACTCGGCTTTTACCTGTAAAACACACGTAGCACCACTGTGCTTCCTCTTGTACATAGTGTGACAGAAAATACTTCGAACATTTATTCCCCTATCTGCTGTCTCGATGTGGTTTTTAGGCGATTTTCCACATCCCGATAGGTGAATACCGGGCTGGTCTCCAAGTTCTGCCTCAGTTACACGACCTACAGACATTTGAAAACGTTTGCACTATTTCATGACTTACACTAGACGCAGACAGCTGGGGTACACTGCTTCCGTCCCGGGGGGGTTCGGGGTGGCGGCAGGTAGGGGATCCGGCCACCCTCTGCAATTAACACTGCCAAATCCATACCAACAAAGCCGACTCCGCGTTGGAGCGGTACAAAGGCCCTGAGAAAGAAGGCTCCCCAATCTGCTGTGATAGTGTTACACTTGGCGTTCACAAGTGGAGAAAATGGTCAGTAGGTGATGCGAATAGAAGTGGCAGGAACTGTTCTTGGACAATAAACATGCGGAATGAAGTCACGTGTGAACTTTTAAAGATATTGATTGACTGAAATGGGAGAAATTTTGAACAGTGCACATTTAAAGAGAACCTTAGATCTGAATTTTGTTGCAGGTAATGACATTGTGAACAGTGAATGTAAAGGTTCCCGTGTGGCTGTTGGAAAGGCATGGAGTTATTGTCACAGACAACGTATATTGCTTTTGATCTATGGTTGTAAAACGGATTTTATAAATTATGTATGGATGATTATTGCCAAGGTCTGAAATTCAAAAAATGTTCAAATGTGTGTGAAATCTTATGGGACTTAACTGCCAAGGACTGAAATCTCCGCCGGGACCAGCCGCACAGTTCATGACTGCAGCGCCTTAGACCGCTTTTTTTAATGTTCGTTGCATCTGCTCGGGGCGGACGTCGTAAGACATCCGGTTTAGTTCGTTGTTGATCGATTAACTCAGTTTTTTTTATTACAGAGGGCAGCAAAACCTCTGATCGAACGTGCTGAGCTGCCGTGCCGGCGTCCACTCGGCTAACCCCGCGCGGCGGGGTGAAATCTAATGACGGCGTGCGTACTGGGAGTGCAGCTGGGCAAATGAAGATGACACCGTCATCGTGCGAGTTAGCAACTTCAATTTCGGTGGCGGCAGGGATGCAGTACCGGCGAGTGGAAGCGGTGCGGGAGCCTCTGCATCTTGGTGGCTTCGGCGGCGCGTGGCAGGTCATGTGCGGTACTTGACATGCTGACGTCAGCGTGGTACCGGCGACTGACGGTGCTCTGATGTGGTTGGCACCTCGACGCGCGTGACAGCATGGAGGCGCACTAGACTTCACTATAATTAACCCTCAGCTACACGTGCCGCTGAAAGTTACGCCAGTACACACGCCCGTCACTTCGTGCCCCAGTTCCATTTTCTGGCAATCACACCATATAGTATTTTTAAAATACTTATTGAGCAATAAAATTTAAGTAGCACAACTGTTAGAAATAACTCATGATAGCAAATATAATACTTTAGTAAATATTTAAAATGTAACTCGTTACTTATGACCAACTAGGAACAAGATTGCATAAAAAGCATAGCGATGGATAAATGTTTAGAAAAAATAAATACGAAGATGTCACGCTTCGTCGAATGGAATGTTGCAGGCATTCCAAATAGTTTTGCAGGTGGAAAATTTTTTGCACACAAATTGCGTACACTCTGAGCATGTTATTGTAGTTTTATTCTTGCGATGTTTACCGCACTCATGGCATGGACCAGATCTTGGTCGCTCTCCTGAGGCTTGTGGGATTACTGGTAAATCTGAAGGCTCCTTGTATTTGACCAAATATGCTTTTGTATCCAAGGGCAGTGATTGTATGTGACCCCTTTCTTTCAGATAACCTTCAAGTAGGCTAAATCCCAAGATTTCAATAAACTCTCGTCGCCTTTGCCTCTTCCTTTCCAACGCTGATATGTTGTTGGCAACAAAAATAATATGGGCGTTTACAACTGCCATATCTAAAAATCTGAAAAATAATGCTAGTGGCCACCTCCTTGTCCATCGTCTCGTAGAATAATTGGCACATTTTTGGTCATATGAATCAACGCCACCTTTTAGTGGTGTTATAATCAAAAATAATGTCCGGTTTTCCCGTTTCCTTGCATACAGCTGGATAATCGTGCATTGTGGACAGCAAAGTGACACTTTTATTTTTTGAGGAACGTGGGACACCAGAGTGCAACAATCGTAAAAGCCAAATAAAGTTGGTCCTACTGGGCGATATCGGTTAGGAAGGAACTCAAGAGGGATGTCTGGCTTGTTCTTCTTCATGGTAGCTAGAAACGTAAGGCCATTTTCGAGAAGGTGTATATCAAGCTCGTAACTTGAATAATAGTTATCAGTTGTTAAATTTCTCTTTGAACCTTTCAATGGTTCTGCTATTCTCTTTACGATGTCCATCCGCTTATTCGATAGTACATACTGCCCTGGACGCTGGACACCACAATAAATCTCAAAATGTGATACGTAATACGTTTTCGCATCACATAAGGCTTAAATTTTTATGCCATATTTGCCTGGTTTGTCTGGCATATAGACGGCGAAGCCACATCGGCCTCGAAATGAGTGGAGCATTTCGTCAAAGGTGACAAATGCATATAAACAATAACTTTTCTGAAAATTTTCGATTATTTCTGAATAAACCTCTATAATTGGGGATAAGTTGTCTACCACACATCTCTGTGATCGACAGCGGTAGTCGTCAAAGGGTAGGGATTGTAGTAAATATCGAAATCTGTTTACTCCAAAAGCAGTCCTCGCAACCATAAGACCGGCACTGTTCGTCTTCCAGGCCCGCGGAGCATCAGCTCTGCAACTCTTGTTGACAACTGAAATATATAAAAGGGCTAAAAGTTCCATGATTTCGGACAGAGAGGTGTCCTTACAATCTCTATCTCTGGAATAAACGCAAATACTTCTCTTTCTTTCTATATATAGATTAGTGTAATTTACAATTTTATCTATAATATCAACTGTAAAATACTTAATAAATGCATCAATTTCAGTTTTAGCATCCCCTGAGACACGTGTGGGTCCAGGAAAAATTTTCAACAAATTATTTGAAGACGGTTTGGAGGGTAGGGATTGTAGTAAAAATCGAAATCTGTTTACTCCAAAAGCAGCCCTGGCCACCATAAGACCGGCACTGTTCGTCTTCCAGGCCTGCGGAGCAGAAAAAGCAGGTAGGCCATTCTGGCCCCAAGCGAGTAAAAAACTCCCAGACGCCCTTGTGCGCCATGACGTCACGGAGAGGACGCTGCAGTGCTGTGCATTCAGTGGAACAGGGAAGTGGTAGTGTACATCCAATAAAAGTAATTTGTTTTGAGACAGTCATGAGCAAGGGTCACTGTAACTGTGCCGTGGCACATTTGCATTAATACTGCTCGAACGACGACGGACGTTATTTATCACGTTTTTCCCAAGGATGAGCACTTGCAACGTGAATGGATAATTCGATGCAAATGCAAGGACAAAGTGAATGTGAAAACTGTACGTGTGTGTTCAGCTCATTTTCGGCCTCAAGATTATGAACCGGATATGAGAAATGAGCTTCTAGGGTTACCTTCAAGAAAGAAGTTATTACCAACAGCAATCCCCTGCATAAACATTCCGAACTGGCATGGAGAAGAAATTGAGGAAAGCAGTGATGCAAACGAAAAGGTAACACGTCTGCACATACATAACACTTTAAATAATTGAAACTGAAAAATTACCATAATAGAAACGAATTCACATAAATGCAACGCTTTTTGGCCCATTACTATACTGCTTTACGGGAGTGAATGACTCGCTATATTGTACAGCCAATAAATAATGTTGCTCTGGTGTATTTGCTATTCCTCCTGGATATAATAGCTTCATTTGTCGTAGAAATAGCCGTTATTTTTACGTACTCTCGATACGTTAACTATTTTAAAGCGAATATATAGTTCAAAGGACAAAATCAGCATATTTCGCGTAATTTGTTTAGATTTACTTCTCTAAGAATAGCTAATACTGACCAGTTGACTTAGTATCGTAGTGGTATGGTTTCTGATTCCCATGTTGGAGGTTATGTGTTTGTGAACCTGTATTTCCTCTTAAACTTCTATTTTTACATTTTATCAATTTAAGCTATTGTAGCCGCTTATGCCACTGATATTTAATCGCTTTTGTCAATTTATCTGATTTTCAGTGAGAAATTAATGCAGTTGCATAGTACTCAGTAAAAAGTTTTAGGAATGGTAGGCCTACTCGGTAAATAATTTTAAGAATAATAAAATTAAACTTAAATTTATTCCTTATGGGTCCGGAAATCGCCAACAACGCTGTGGAGCAAGAAGTTTGTAAAGCGAGCTTTGACGACTTTAGAAACTGTGTCATCGAAAAAAAAAGGAAGTCGACCGAACCACATGTACAGATTGCGTTCATGAAGTCACTGAAGTAGTGAATAAGGATTTGGAAATTAAGGAACTGAGGGCCGAGATTGAACTTTTAAAATAACTGAATGCACAGGAAGAAGCGGCACTAAAAAAATGTGATGCAGCCTTACGAAGTAAAACGAACGATCTCCGACATGTTCTTTCGTCGAAGCGGGCAGAAAAGTCATCTGACGTGAAAGAGGAAGACAAATTGCACAAAAGTGTAAATAGTGTACTGTCAAAGTGTTTCACATCGGCGCAAATAAGATGCTTAATAAACGAAAATAAAAGGGTAAAGTGGAATTCAGAGGACATCGCCCATGCATTGACTTTAAGAGCTCTGTCACCTAAAGCATACACTTATTTGCGAAAGCGAAAAATTCCTTTGCCGTGCAGGGCAACCCTTCAGAAATGGACGTAGGAATTTAAATGCAGACCGGGTATTCTTGAAGATATCCTGTGTTTATTGAAAGCCAAGTCACACACTTTTACTACTCAAGGGAGACTAGCAGTTCTGACAAAATGGTTCAAATGGCTCTGAGCACTACGGGACTCAACTGCTGAGGTCATTAGTCCCCTAGAACTTAGAACTAGGTAAACCTAACTAACCTAAGGACATCACAAACATCCATGCCCGAGGCAGGATTCGAACCTGCGACCGTAGCGGTCTTGCGGTTCCAGACTGCAGCGCCTTTAACCGCACGGCCACTTTTTTTTTTTTTAGACGTTACCCCCCCTTTTTTTCCTACGACTTTTTTTTTATTTTTTATTTTTTTTTAATTTTTTTATTGTTTTTATTTTTTTTTCTTTTAAATTTGCGCCAATTGGTAATAAGAATAGAATGAACAAAGTGTATATCATTGCTAGGCTGCCGTAGCGCAATATAAGAAATGAAAAGTCTTCTTGAGTTTTTTTGTTTTATTTTTTTATTTTTTTTATTTTTTTTATTTATTTTTATCTTATTTTTTTTATTTTTTTTATTTATTTTAACATTTGCGCCAATTTGTAATAAGAAAGAATGAACAAAGTGTATATCATTGCTAGGCTGCCGTAGCGCAATATAAGAAATGAAAAGTCTTCTTGAGGTTTTTTTTTTGTTTTTTTTTTTATTTTTTTATTTTTTTTTTTTTAACATTTGCGCCAATTCGTAATAAGAAAGAATGAACAAAGTGTATATCATTGCTAGGCTGCCGTAGCGCAATATAAGAAATGAAATGTCTTCTTGAGGTTTTTTTCTTTTTTCTTTTTTTTTTTCTTTTTTTTTGACCTAGTAGTAAACAGAAATTGTTATGGTGCACAAAAGACTATCACTTCATAATTGAAGGAAGGTTGCTCCGCTCGCTCTGCGAGAGAAGGGAAATGTGAAAGCGAAAATGGGAAAGAAAAAATGCCTTCTGCATTGGTGAGCATCTGAATAGTATCGTAAAATTGCGGCAAGTGCTAAAGTCCCAGGAAGCAAATGGGAGTCATACATACAGGTCACTGGCAACCTCTGCGATCCGAAAGATTGTATTTGAAGCATTTAACCGTTAATTATGATGTTCAGCATATTTCCAAATATCCTCCTGTAGTCACAGTGTTGTCTCATTTTAAAGTGTTCAATTTCTATGTAAGAATAATAGTCGAGGAAAGTAGCATGCCTATTCTGCATAATAAACGATGCTGTGTGGCCCATGATCCACGTTGCAGCGTTGTTTTTTGCTCGTGGATATCTCAGTTTTTGTGGCTGAATGATCTCTAAAAGATCTACACCACAGGGCGTCGTACGGTCTATCACCGACAATCGTTGACGAAGAAATGTAGTAATTTCTTCTGCATGTCCGCACGTGAACCTATGAAGAAGCGTATCGACCCTTCCGCATGCGTCACAGTTGGCCCACTTCGGCCGGCGCAGTTCTGACATTTGACGAAATGAATGTTGAGGCCCCCATATGTTACGATTCGTCTGAAGACGTAGTAGTCGGACCACATTCCAATGTACAAGTAGGCATGATACGTGGGTTGTGTAAGCAGTTGAAACAACCAGTTTACTAGGATTTCGACACTGTGAAGACTAGTAATTTGCTTCAGTGCATGATTAAGGCAGTTGAGGAATCAGGAATCAGAGTTGTTGCTGTGATGTGTGATATGAGCGGAAAAAATATAAAAGTTTGGAAGGAACTGTCTGTCGACACAAAGAGAATTTATTTCGTAAATCCAGCAGACGACACTAGGAATGTATGGGTTTTCTTCGATGCACCACATCTGTTAAAGTTATTACGGAATCATTCCTTGGATACAGGCATTACGCTACCTGATGGATCCAAAATATCTAAGGCAGCTATACAGGAACTTTTAAAGAATCAAAAGAGTGACTTAACGATAACACACCACATTACTGAAGCGCACTTAAACGTAACTGGACGAGCAAGGCACAATGTACGGATGGCAGCGCCCCTATTTTCACGCCGAACAGCTCATGCTTTGAAGTATGTTCTTCATAAAGACGTTGAAAGTAATTTTATTGAACTCGTTAACGATTTAACTCGTTAACGACGTGTTTCATGTCTTGAACTCTAGAGTTTCAAAAGATGAATGCTCACCCCTGCGTAGTGGGTTTGGAATGAATCTCACAATTCAAGAAAATACTTTGACGGGATTCTTAGATATCTGTTCAGCAATGCGCGTTGCTGACAAAGAAAGAATGTTGCCTTTCCAAAAACGTTTCATAACTTCAGTAAAATCTTTCTTTGGTCTTTTCGAAAGTCAGAAAATTATGAAAGTTAGCTATATATTGACTTGTAGACTGAATCAAAATTGCCTGGAAAACTTTTTTTCTAGGGTACGAGGATTAGGTATATTTTATAACAATCCTACACCTTTTTGAAGTAAGGAACGGGATACGTCTCCTTGTACTGACGGGTAATGCAAGTGATATTTCTTTCTCTGGGAACAGGCCAGTTACAAAATAATTAAACACAGAGTCTTCCCAGTGTGACGTCGACCCGGATTCTGCATGCCTAAGTTTCATTACCAGTGAGATCTGTGTAAATGTTGTTCTCGAAGCGCCGCAACGAGAAATCCCAGAAACTGTGAATGTGGAAGAAAAATTTATCGACAGATGTGGTAACAATGGGGGATGACTCTGTAATCTCAGATGTTCTTCCAGATGCGGTAAAATACATTGCAGGCTTTTTTTTTGGACATCAGTCTACTGACTGGTTTGATGCGGCCCCCACCAATTCCTTTCCTGTGCTAACCTCTTCATCTCAGAGTAGCACTTGCAACCTACGTCCTCAATTATTTGCTTGACGTATTCCAATCTCTGTCTTCCTCTACAGTTTTTGCCCTCTACAGCTCCCTCTAGTACCATGGAAGTCATTCCCTCATGTCTTAGCAGATGTCCTATCATCCTGTCCCTTCTCCTCTTCAGTGTTTTCCACATATTCCTTTCCTCTCCGATTCTGCGTAGAACCTCGTCATTCCTTACCTTATCAGTCCACCTAATTTTCAACATTCGTCTATAGCACCACATCTCAAATGCTTCGATTTTCTTCTGTTCCGGTTTTCCCACAGTCCATGTTTCACTACCGTACAATGCTGTACTCCAGACGTACATCCTCAGAAATTTCTTCCTCAAATTAAGGCCGGTATTTGATATTAGTAGACTTCTCTTTGCCAGAAATGTCTTTTTTCCCATAGCGAGTCTGCTTTTGATGTCCTCCTTGCTCCGTCCGTCATTGGTTATTTTGCTGCCTAGGTAGCAGAATTCCTTAACTTCATTGACTTCGTGACCATCAATCCTGATGTTAAGTTTCTCGCTGTTCTCATTTCTACTACTTCTCATTACCTTCGTCTTTCTCCGATTTACTCTCAAACCATACTGTGTACTCTTTAGACTGTTCATTCCGTTCAGCAGATCATTTAATTCTTCTTCACTTTCACTCAGGATAGCAATGTCATCAGCGAATCGTATCATTGATATCCTTTCACCTTGTATTTTAATTCCACTCCTGAACCTTTCTTTTATTTCCATCATTGTTTCCTCGATGTACAGATTGAAGAGTAGGGGCGAAAGGCTACAGCCTTGTCTTACACCCTTCTTAATACGAGCACTTCGTTCTTGATCGTCCACTCTTATTATTCCCTCTTGGTTGCTGTACGTATTGTATATGACCCGTCTCTCCCTATAGCTTACCCCTACTTTTTACAGAATCTCTAACAGCTTGCACCATTTTATATTGTCGAACGCTTTTTCCAGGTCGACTAATCCTATGAAAGTGTCTTGATTTTCCTTTAGCCTTGCTTCCATTATTATCCGTAACGTCAGAATTGCCTCTCTCGTCTCTTTACTTTTCCTAAAGCCAACTGATCGTCACCTAGCGCATTCTCAATTTTCTTTTCCATTCTTCTGTATATTATTCTTGTAAGCAGCTTCGATGCATGAGCTGTTAAGCTGATTGTGCGATAATTCTCGCACTTGTCAGTTCTTGCCGTCTTCGGAATTGTGTGGATGATGCTTTTCCGAAAGTCAGATGGTATATCGCCAGACTCATATATTCTACACACCAACGTGAATAGTCGTTTTGTTGCCACTTCCCCCAATGATTTTAGAAATTCTGGTGGAATGTTGTCTATCCCTTCTGCCTTATTTGACCGTAAGTCCTCCAAAGCTCTTTTAAATTCCGAGTCTAATACTGGATCCCCTATCTCTTCTAAATCGACTCCTGTTTCTTCTTCTATCACATCAGACAAATCTTCACCCTCATAGAGGCTTTCAATGTATTCTTTCCACCTATCTGCTCTCTCCTGCGCATTTAACAGTGGAATTCTCGTTGCACTCTTAATGTTACCATCGTTGCTTTTAATGTCACCAAAGGTTGTTTTGACTTTCCTGTATGCTGAGTCTGTCCTTCCGACAATCATATCTTTTTCGATGTCTTCACATTTTTCCTGCAGCCATTTCGTCTTAGTTTCCCTGCACTTCCTATTTATTTCATTCCTCAGCGACTTGTATTTCTGTGGTCCTGTTTTTCCCGGAACATGTTTGTACCTCCTCCTTTCATCAATCAACTGAAGTATTTCTTCTGTTACCGATGGTTTCTTCGCAGCTACCTTCTTTGTACCTATGTTTTCCTTCCCAACTTCTGTGATGGCCCTTTTTAGAGATGTCCATTCCTCTTCAACTGTACTGCCTACTGCGCTATTCCTTATTGCTGTATCTATAGCGTTAGAGAACTTCAAACGTATCTCGTCATTCCTTAGTACTTCCGTATCCCACTTCCTTGCGTATTGATTCTTCCAGACTAATGTCTTGAACTTCAGCCTACTCTTCGTCACTACTATATTGTGATCTGAGTCTATATCTGCTCCTGGGTACGCCTTACAATCCAGTATCTGATTTCGGAATCTCTGTCTGACCATGATGTAATCTAATTGAAATCTTGCCGTATCTCCCGGCCTTTTCCAAGTATACCTCCTCCTCTTGTGATTCTTGAACAGGGTATTCGCTATTACTAGCTGAAACTTGTTACAGAACTCAATTAGTCTTTCTCCTCTTTCATTCCTTGTCCCAAGCCCATATTCTCCTGTAACCTTTTCTTCTACTCCTTCCCCTAGAACTGCATTCCAGTCGCCCATGACTATTAGATTTTCGTCCCCCTTTACATACTGCATTACCCTTTCAATATCCTCATACACTTTCTGTATCTGTTCATCTTCAGCTTGCGACGTCGGCATGTATACCTGAAGTATCGTGTCGGTGTTGGTCTGCTGTCGATTCTGATTAGAACAACCCGGTCACTGAACTGTTCACAGTAACATACCCTCTGCCCTACCTTCCTATTCATAACGAATCCTGCACCTGTTATACCATTTTCTGCAGCTGTTGATATTACCCGATACTCATCTGACCAGAAATCCTTGTCTTCCTTCCACTTCACTTCACTGACCCCTACTATATCTAGATTGAGCCTTTGCATTTCCCTTTTCAGATTTTCTAGTTTCCCTACCACGTTCAAGCTTCTGACATTCCACGCCCCGACTCGTAGAACGTTATCCTTTCGTTGATTATTCAATCTTTTTCTCATGGTAACCTCCCCCTTGGCAGTCCCCTCCCAGAGATCCGAACGGGGGACTATTCCGGAATCTTTTACCAATGGAGAGATCATCATGACACTTCCTCAATTAAAGACCACATGTCCTGTGGATACACGTTACGTGTCTTTAATGCAGTGGTTTCCATTGCCTTCTGCATCCTCATGTCGTTGATCATTGCTGATTCTTCCGCCTTTAGGGGCAATTTCCCACCCCTAGGACAAGAGAGTGTCCTGAACCTCTATCCACTCCTCAAAGCCCTCTTTGACAAGGCCGTTGGCAGAATGAGGCTATATTGCATTTAAGTGCCACAACATTGATAAATCACCAGGCTTTCCAGCAGCAAAATGTGAAGGAGATCATGCTGAAGACTGTATAACAATTATATCTCGTGGTGGTCTTTACACTCAAACGCCAGCATGGGAAAACAGAGTGTTGCAGTTTGAAGAAGAATTTAATGCTTTTCACAGAAATGGTGAGTGTAAACAAAAAAAGTCGTGAAGTCTCTGTGCTCTATTTTAAAATAAAAGTTTCCTGAGGTTCATGAAGCAGTTATTACTCTTTACGTAAAAACGAGAACATTTATAAGGATTAGGCATCTCAATCAAGAAGCAAAGTTGGAAGCGATGAAGAAATGTGCCGCAAAGAGGAAGCAGTTATTGATTGCATCGTTGTCTGGTAAACGGCAGTAGAAACAGACTACATTAACATTTGCTTCTTCATCAAACGAGTGTGTTATTTTTCATCTTAATTATCATTTATTTACTCTTAACGTGAACAAAACCTGTTATGCCCATTGTTTTTACTTGTACAGATGCGTATGGAGTGCAACTGAAAGTAAAATGACAAGTAACATGGCACTGAGTCTGTGGTGCGGCGCATTTGCCGTGTAAGCATATAGCTGTGCTGCGCTAGGGTCCTCGTCGTGACGTCACGGCGCTCCACCCAATAGCAAGCGTTTTCGCCTGAGTGCCCCCCCCCCCTCCCCCTGCGTTTCGAGGTTTGGGTCACTGGATTGCTAAGCAAAATGTTTCAGACCTTTTCCGCTGCCACAAAAGTACTTCAGATTCACTTGACAATTCCAGAGTTTCTTGGCATTCGTCCCCTGACTGTTCACTCTCACTGGAATGATCATCTTCAATAATACTCTCTTCGTCGTCACTTTCGTCTGAAAAATTGAAAGTATCTTCTTGTTTTAATCTTCATCAGAGAGCTCTCTTACTAGTTCCACAATCTCTTCTGTCGTATTATAACGTCTAGACCTGAAAGATGAGAAACGAGATAATAACGAAAGGAAAAGCAAAGCAAAGCAAATAAACGACGAAAGTCAATAGAACAATTAGAGAAATGAAGCAAAATGTAGCTTATTTTTGTAATAGAACTAACGATAATTATTCACATATAAATGTTTACTGCTAAAAAAGCAATGAAGTAGTAAAAAAAAATACTTGCATCATCGTGTATTATAAATATAATTGTAGAACACCAACACATGCAAGCGGTATGGGATACTGCAACGATGAAGTGTCTCAGTTAAGGGCTTGCAGACAACTAGCTGTAATCACACAGGCATGGAGTGATGCGGGAATCACGTGGAGACTCCTGGTGGGGGAATGCCTGGAAGCTCAACCTCAAACCTCCAATAATATCTGCCAAAACTCAGAACTGCGCAGTTTGCGGCACGGAGTGCCACTAAGCGTGTAGCTAAGGGTTAATGAAGTTGTACTTACAAAATTATTAAAGAAGGAAACTTTTGTTGTAATTTCAGGGGATCTTATCTTGAAATTCTAGGATTTGTAAATTTGGTGTTTTTTAATTGTTGATGACGCAAGATGGATCCTAGTAATGACAGTATGACTGACGAGATCACCACTCAAACAGACGTTGGTAATATTGAGCCCAGTATTAATTATTTGATTAATATTGACAATAATAATTTACGAACGTTGAGTGAATCTCATAATGCAGCATATGAAAGTACTGTTGAGGTGAATGGTGGGGCAAGATGTTAGTGACAGCGTAAATCTCATATATCATATAGTATATGGTGACAATGTCGAAATGGGGAACAAGAGGTTAATGTTAATGTAAATCATGTTTAATGGACAGAATTGTCAAGTAGAGATGACGAAATTAGAATGGAAACTCCCAGACAATGTAATTTTAGAATATTGTCACGTGAACAGAGAGAGATATCAACGAATTTTCGTAGGGATCTGAAACTAACCTGCAAACAAGTCGATGATAAGTTAAAAATAAAACTAGAAAAGATCTATGGAATAAAATTGATGAGTGAACTGATCAGGTGCCAAACCTAACGATGAATTGTTGTTGTTGTTGTTGTTGTTGTGGTCTTCAGTCCTGAGACTGGTTTGATGCAGCTCTCCATGCTACTCTATCCTGTCCAAGCTTCTTCATCTCCCAGTACTTACTGCAACCTACATCCTTCTGAATCTGCTTAGTGTATTCATCTCTTGGTCTCTCTCTACGATTTTTACCCTTCGCGCTGCCCTACAATACTAAATTTGTGACCCCTTAATGCCTCAGAACATGTCCTACCAACCGGTCCCTTCATCTTGTCAAGTTGTGCCACAAACTCCTTTTCTCCCCAATTCTATTCAATACCTCCTCATTAGTTATGTGATCTACCCATCTAATCTTCAGCATTCTTCGGTAGCACCACATTTTGAAAGCTTCTATTTTCTTCTTGTCCAAACTATTTATCGTCCACGTTTCACTTCCATAAACGGCTACACTCCATACAAATACTTTCAGAAACGACTTCCTGACACCTAAATCTATACTCGATGTTAACAAATTTCTCTTCTTCAGAAACGCTTTCCTTGCCATTGCCATTCTACATTTTATATCCTCTCTACTTCGACCATCATCAGTGATTTTGCTCCACAATTAGCAAAACTCCTTTACTACTTTAAGTGTCTCATTTCCTAATCTAATTCCCTCAGCATCACCCGACTTAATTCGACTACATTCCATTATCCTCGTTTTGTTTTTGTTGATGTTCATCCTATATCCTCCTTTCAAGACACTGTCCATTCCGTTCAACTGCTCTTCCAAGTCCTTTGCTGTCTTTGACAGTATTACAATGTCATCGGCGAACCTCAAAGTTTTTATTTCTTCTCCATGGATTTTAATACCATTCCGAATTTTTCTTTTGTTTCCTTCACTGCTTGCTCAATATACAGATTGAATAACATTGGGGAGAGGCTACAACCCTGTCTCACTCCTTTCCCAACCACTGCTTCCCTTTCATACCCCTCGACTCTTATAACTGCCATCTGGTTTCTATACAAATTGTAAATAGCCTTTCGCTCCCTGTATTTTACCCCTCCCACCTTTAGAATTTGAAAGAGAGTATTCCAGTCAACATTGTCAAAAGCTTTCTCTAAGTCTACAAATGCTAGAAATGTAGGTTTGCCTTGCCTTAATCTTTCTTCTAAGATAAGTCGTAAGGTCAGTATTGCCTCACGTGTTCCAATATTCCTACGGAATCCAAACTGATCTTCCCCAAGGTCGGCTTCTACTAGTTTTCCATTTGTCTGTAAAGAATTCGCGTTAGTATTTTGGAGCTGTGGTTAATTAAAATGATTGTTCGGTAATTTTCACATCTGTTAACACCCGCTTTCTTTGGGATTGGAATTACTATATTCTTCTTGAAGTCTGAGGGTATTTCACCTTTCTCATACATCTTGCTCACCAGATGGTAGAGTTTTGTCAGGACTGGCTCTCCCAAGGCCGTCAGTAGTTCTTACAGTGTAATACCTGGTTCTTAAATCTCTGTCTTACCATTATATAATCTATCTGATACCTTCGTATTTTCAGGATTCTTCCATGTGTACCACCTTCTTTTATGATTCTTGAACCAAGTGTTAGCTATGATTAAGTTATGCTCTGTGCAAAATTCTACCAGACGGCTTCCTCTTTGATTTCTTTCCCCCAATCCATTTTCACCTGCTATGTTTCCTTCTCTCCCTTTACCTACTCTCGAATTCCAGTTAAATTTTCGTCTCCCTTCACTACCAGAATAATTTCTTTTATCTCATCATACATTTCATCAATTTCTTCATCATCTGCAGAGCTAGTTGGCATATAAACTTATACTACTGTAGTAGGTGTGGGCTTCGTGTCTATCTTAGCCACAATAATGCGTTCACTATGCTGTTTGTAGTAGCTTACCCGCACTCCTATTTTGTTATTCAACACTAAACCTACTCCTACATTACCCCTATTTGATTTTGTATTTATAACCCTGTATTCACCTGACCAAAAGTCTTGCTCCTCCTGCCACCGAACTTCACTAATTCCCACTATATCTAACTTTAACCTATCCATTTCCCTTTTAAAATTTTCTACCCTACCTGCTCGATTAAGGGATCTGACATTCCACGCTCCGATCCGCAGAATGCCAGTTTTCTTTCTTCTGATAACGACGTCCTCTTGAGTATTCTTGATGAATTAAGAAAGGAAATTAAAGCTGAATGGACCGAAATGAACTCCAAGTTGATGGACTGGAGAGATCCGTTAACGCCTACGAACGTGGATACTGAAAATGTCGAATTAAATACTGAGCAGGAAACGTTGTGAGAGATTATGTGTGATGAAAATAAAGTACAAGAATATTACAATGAAATGGGAAAGAGTGTATATAATGGTTGTGAATTAAAATGAAATATAAATGTCGCAAATGAAAACAGAGATGTTTAAATGATAAAAGGGGCTTAAATACATGGAAAAATATGTTAAAAAGGTAAATGAGTAACATTAATGACGAAGTAATCAAAAATGGATTTAATTATTGTATAGAGGCAAGGAATAACAGAATGCAGGTAACATGTGCTATATCCTGCTACTAGTGTTCTCGAGTGTGAGTGCGCCGAATGCATTGTCGCCCATTGCGTGTGTCCTTAAATCAACCGCCAACTTGAGGAGCGCGGGCTGGCAGCTAGAGGCCGCCTGCAGGTAGCGTGCACACGGCACGCTCGCCACTGCTCCATCTAACTACGACTCGCGCCTTCATGCGCGCAAAGCACTGACTCAATCTCACTTTGTTGATTTTAGAAGTTACCGTTCACATTTGTTCTCTGTATCGCCTATGTTGCAGCTTCTGAATGATTTTTTGGTCTTGTTACAATCGGAGTCACGACAGGCTGTCTACATCTACATCTGCATTCATACTCCGCAAGCCACTTGACGGTGTGTGGTGGAGGGTACCTTGAGTGCCTCTATCGGTTCTCCTTTCTATTCCAGTCTCGTATTGTTCGTGGAAACAAAGATTGTCGGTATGCCTCTGTGTGGGCTCTAATCTCACTGATTTCATCCTCATGGTCTCTTCACGAGATATACGTAGGAGGGACTCGTCGGTGAAGGCATGTTCTCGAAACTTCAACAAAAGCCCGTACCGAGCTACTGAGCGTCTCTCTTCCAGAGTCTTCCACTGGAGTTTATCTATCATCTCCGTAACGCTTTCGCGATTACTAAATGATCCTGTAACGAATCGCGCTGCTCTCCGTTGGATCTTCTCTATCTCTTCTATCAACCCTATCTGGTACGGATCCCACACCGGTGAGCAGTATTCAAGCAGTGGGCGAACAAGTGTACTGTAACCTACTTTCTTTGTTTTCGGACTGCAGTTCCTTAGGATTCTTCCTATGAATCTCAGTCTGGCATCTGTTTTACCGACGATTAATTTTATATGGTCATTCCATTTTAAATCACTCCTAATGCCTACTCCCAGAAAATTTATCAAATTAACTACTTCCAGTTGCTGACCCGCTATATTGTAGCTAAATGATAAAGGATCTCTCTTCCTATGTATTCGCAGCACATTACACATGTCTACATTGAGATTCAATTGCCATTTCCTGCACCATGCGTCAATTCGTTGCAGATCCTCCTGCATTTCAGTACAATATTCCATTGTTACAATCTCTCGATATACTACAGCATCATCCGCAAAAACCCTCAGTGAACTTCCGATGTTATCCACAAGGCAATTTATATATATTGTGAATAGCAACAGTAATACGACACTCCCCTGCGGTACACCTGAAATCACTCTTACTTCGGAAGACTCCTCTCCATTGAGAATGACATGCTGCGTTCTGTTATGTAGGAACTCTTCAATCCAATTACGCAATTGGGCTGATAGTCCATATGCTCTTACCTTGTTCATTAAACGACTGTGAGGAACTGTATCAAACACCTTGCGGAAGTCAAGAAACACGGCATCCACCTGGGAACCCGTGTCTATGGCCCTATGAGTCTCGTGGACGAATAGCGCGAGCTGGGTTTCACGCGATCGTCTTTTTCGAAACCAACGGTGATTCCTACAGAGTAGTTTTCTAGTCTCCACAAAAGTCATTATACTCGAACATAATACGTGTTCCAAAATTCTACAACTGATTGACGTTAGAGATACAGGTCTATAGTTCTGCATATCTGTTCGACGTCCCTTCTTGAAACCGGTGATGACCTGTGCCCTTTTCCAATGTTTTGGAACGCTACGCTCTTCTAAAGAGCTACGGTACGCCGCTGCAGGAAGGAGGGTTAGTTCCTTCGCGTACTCTGTATAAAATCGAACTGGTATCCTTTCAGGTCCAGCGGCCTTTCGTCTTTTGAGGGATTTTAATTGTTTTTCTATCCCTCTGTTATCTATTTAGATATCTACCATTTTGTCATCTGTGCGACAATCTGTCTCCGTTATTGTTCAGAGGTTTATGGATAAAGTCGCATTTATGTGACTTGGATCGGTTTCGTGTGTTACTTACTTACTACTCGTTGGGTGAGGAAAATATAAATAAATCGACTTGTGAGAAAGATTACCAGAACAATAATTTTAAATTTTGTCGTATAAAGTGTAACACTATTTGGTCGAAGAATAATACTACTAACGTACAGTGTGATCAGATAGATCAAGTAAGAAGCTATGCTGAAAACAATGCATTGCTAAAATTACTGAGAAAGCATCAGAAAATATTTTCTGAAATTTTCGTTATTTGGAGAGGAGATTTGACGTGCAAGAACATAGCCCTTTCAAGGGACGGATTCTGGCCATGCCACAGTAGCGTCAAAAGTTGTAGAGGATAGCAATATGTATTTTTTTAACACTACAAGTACCGGACTTCGCCATACCTCTAGTGATACCATGTGAGTCATTTTTCACCCACAGTGGCAAACCACCGCTTTATTAGCATTTGGGTGGTATTTTGAGTGCCTCCATGTTGACAGTATGTTCAGGAAGACTATAAAATGTAACCAAAGGATTACTTGGTCTCTAAAATGAATAGTACTCTGTGAAACATAAATTTTCAGAAACAAACTTTTTCTTATTTTAAGTTTTACAGAAGAAATTACACAGTCTATCATCAATCATCATTGAAACAAGTAATTAAAACAATGTTACAGTGTTTTTCTTTACAAAAAGGTTAAAACAAAATCAAAACATATTGTTTATGTGAGTACTAATAGTATTTTTAGTTTTACAGACAAGTTAAGTACCGAGTATTTGTGAAAGATTCTAAAAGGCAGCACGGGACTAAAAAGCTCTATGTGTTTTCTTGTTTATTGTAATCGAGGAACTAAAACATAAGAACAAATAACTTCAGTCTATAGTTATGCATATTTGGAAATATTTAGGAACAAAGATTTTACAGAATTGTCTTAACTGGGATGGGCTCACAGTTCAGACACTCAGACAGTCGATAAGAGTTTTTGCTTGGCACCTTTTGCACACACATTTGTTGCACTTGAAGCATACGTTTGATGTTTTATTCCTCTTTTGTTGTTTTTTTGTTTGCAGGAGACCTCAGTTTGACAGCACCTACTATTTCCATATTGGCCAGCACCGGTATCGTGTTCCTGCAAGCTGAAATTGGCTCCTTTAAAAAAAAAAATCTTCAAATGGCTCTGAGCACTATGGGACTTAACTTCTGGGGTCATCAGTCTCCTAGAACTTAGAACTACTTAAACCTAACTAACCTAAGGACATCACACACATCCATGCCCAAGGCAGGATTCGAACCTGCGACCGTAGCGGTCACGCGGTTCCAGACTGTAGCGCCTAGAACCGCTCGACCACCGCGGCCGGCGATTGGCTCCTCTCTGCAGTTTGTTGAGGCCAACAAACTCATCTGCTACTCTGAGCATAAAGTCTCAGTAAAAAATGTTAGAGGTAAGTAACTTAAAAATTGTGAGAGCGTTGATCATGGCAAGATGAAGAATATTATAGAAGACTTGCACATTCCATCGGTGGGTAACAGTTCGGACACTAGTGTCCAGTCATTTTGTCAACTATATCGACTCCACCCTTAGTTTCATTATAAAACTGTCCGCCCCTGGTAGCTGAGTGGTCAGCACGACGGAATGTCGTTCCTAACGGCCCGGATTCGATTCCTGGCTGGGTCGGAGATTTCTCCGCTCAGGGACTGGGTACTGTGTTTTCCTTATCATCATCATTTCATCCCCATCGACAAGCAAGTCGCCGAAGTGGCGTCAACTCGAAAGAGAACCAGGCGATTGGTCCACCCGACACGCGGCCCTAGCCACACAGTATTGTCATTTACATTATAAAACTTCTCTGTTTCTGGAAGTTTCTTCTCAGCATTATGAGTCACCTAGCATCCAGCATGCATATTATTCAGAATAACGAATTTTTTTCTTTTTTCTTGGTATGCTGTGACAAGATTGTCATCTGATTTGTAAGAGAACTGTCGTGTAAGAGAACTATTAGCAGTGCCCCAGACAGCAGTGTAGACGGTGGGGGGTGGGGGGGTTTGGAAGGGGGGGGTCGGCTTTCCGTGATATGTTACTCTGTAGCTCCCTGTGTCACTCCGTAGATCCGCATGCTACCAGTCCCATATAAAGTACCGCTCGACCTCCGAATTCTTCGTATTTCGCATTGTTTTTTGGTCCAAAGTGTCATAATATACTCCATCACCTTGTGAATAATGTCGAGGCATGCCCAGAAGCTATTTAGTGTCTGAAAATAGGTGTTCTTGACATCAAATTTCGTTAAAATACATATCGGTCAAAAATGACGGACATGGTACTACTGGTATAACAGGTAAATATTTCATACTTCTATGTGGGCTAGGGGGATGAAATTTTGGTGAGTTGTACAGCGTGACCCACGTGGTACTTCTAGTGTTAAGTTGTTAGAAATGTACCTGTGGTGTCACCGCCAGACACCACACTTGCTAGGTGGTAGCCTTTAAATCGGCTGCGGTCCGGTAGTGTACGTCGGACCCGCGTGTCGCCACTGTCAGTGATGGCAGACCGAGCGCCACCACACAGCAGGTCTAGAGAGACGTACTAGCACTCGCCCCAGTTGTACAGCCGACGTTCATAGCAATGGGTCACTGACAAATTACGCTCTCATTTGGCGAGACGATAGTTAGCATAGCCTTCAGCTACGTCATTTGCTACGACCTAGCAAGGCGCCATTATCATTTGCTATTTATCTTGTGATGCATGTACCGTCAGACCGATGTTCACCAATTATGGATTAAAGTTAAGTATTCCACAGCTACGTCCTGTTTTTGCTAGTTTCAAGACCTTGTCCTGTTCCAGACCTCACGCCAGCCTGCGTGAGCTTAAACGCGTGCCCTTCGGCTACCCGTCATTGTGGATTGGCTGTCTTGCCAGTCCACAACAGTACCTATTAATTTAGTGTTTATTGTGAGACCATTTTAATATTTTGTAAATATAGTGCGGCATTGACTACGGATTGTGAATGTATTACATGTTGAAAGTAGGAGAGGGAATTCATAGAATGAGTGAGCAGAGCATGGACTGTGAAATTAGCTGAGCAGACAAAATAGCGCTGCTGGAGATGTGGCTAATGTTGTGCGTTGTGACGAACTGCCAGTCACAAGCTGTTGCGGCAAGGTCGTTGTCTCAGAGCTTAACAGAGCAGTACGTGAATGACGCATCGCCTACGCCGGTCGTAAGAGTTCACTTAATGTTCACGAATACACGTAGGATCTAATAGCTTATGAGATTAATATTTTATAATCAATACCTAAGTTACTTTATTATCCACTCAAATAATTCACAATATTGTAATTTTGATATTTCAGGAATATTGTAATGTTGTATGCATCTAATGTTTCTAATATTTAATGTATGCTGCATGTATCAAAATGTACGAGGAGAATAGAGAGAGAGTGCCAACGAAACCACCGCGCGGGGTAGCCACGCGGTCCAGGGCGCCTTGTCACGGTCCATGCGGCTCCCCGCGTCTGTGGTTCGAAACCTCCCTCGGGCATGGGTGTGCGTGTTATCCATAGCGTAAGTTACTTTAAGTTAGATTAAGTAGTGTGTAGGCTTAGGGACCGATGACCTCAGCAGTTTGGTACTATAAGACCTTACCACAAATTTGCAATTGTTTTTGCCAACGACTCCAGCAACCGGCAGATAAGCAGGTCATTCTGCAATTCGCCATGGAAAACAAGTAAATGGGCGGAATGGTGTGGTAAGTCTTAACAAGACGAATAAATTTGTTACTGAAATATATTATTGAAGTTACGAGAATTAGGGGACGGAAGCATTAGGTTTCATCTGTAAATCACACGTAGCATTACTGTGCGTCCTCGTGTACATATTGTGACAGCCGATAGTTCGAACATTCATTCCACTGTCTGCTGTGAAAGTGTTACAACATGGACTGGTACCGACAGGGCATATGGGTCCTTGTATCTCGCTAGAGCAGGGGTTCCCAACAAAATTTTCTCGAGGACCCCCTCATCGAGCATGATTGGTACCTTGCCATATCACAGTATCAAGTAGCTAGAAAAGCCAAATTTAGAGTCTTTTTATACGTTTTCTATTTTTGGTACCTAGAAAAAACATATTCAATATTGAAAAAATATTGAGCTTAAAACTTTTTCAATTTAGCCATCATTGTTATTGTTAAATTTTTGTTTGTTGCTCAAAATCTTTGTCTTCAAATCTGGGTGTTTAGTGTAACAAACTCCTTAAAAATATAAAAATTGAGTATGAACTGAAAATGATAGGAGAAAATGAAAACTGAGTGTATTGGTCTTTCATGTGTACTACACTTGAGATTGCATTGAGTAGACATGTGTGAAAAATAAGAAAACACTAATTTCATACAAGGTATTATTTATTTGAAAAAATACAGCTACAACAGGGTACTCCATCAGTATACAGTTAGTTTTAATTTTCAGTTCTTAATGAGATGACTGTCAGTTGTCAGCTGCAAAGAGGCAGCGGGCGCAGTCTAACGGCATACAGCACAACTATTTGCTTCTATCTATTTCTAGTTTTGCGCTAGAGTGTGCTAGTGTCAGTTGGCTCTAGGAAGACGCTAGACGCAGAAGCTAGCGTTCGCTAAAGCTCTGCTCATTCAGGAAGCGGCCAAAACAAAAAATCTGTTATCATACAAAATATATTTAATATATTTTTTATTCTAATAGCATCTTGCGGACCCCTCTGGCATAGCTCGCTGACCCCAGGGGGTCCACGGACCACCTGTTGGGAACCACTGTGCTAGAGAAAGGTCATAGAACTGGTGGCAGTTTACGTGGAAAAATAAGGTGTGTGGATAAAATATCATTCTGTCATGTATTTGATTTACATTGCGTGGAACAATAAATTGTGAAGAAAAAATGTGGGGCTTTACTTTGTGGGTGATACTCGTACATTTCCCGAAGATTCTTCAAATAAATCTCATCGTGGCATCTGCTGTTTCTACAACAATTTTTACTTTAGGTCGTTCCACGCTGTAAATCCCGCTTATTATACGGTAGTTACAGTCTTAGCGATTTATCGATTGCGTTGTAATCAAGAAGTACCGGCGTTAATGTGCTATAGTAGCAGACGACCAACGCGATTGCCTTTGCTAACAGCACGACATTGCATGCAGCGCCTCTACTGTGCGCGTGACTATATCGGTTGGACCCTAGACGTCTGAAAATCCGCGGAATGGCAAAAAAATGGTTCAAATGGCTCTGAGCACTATGGGACTTAACTTCTAAGGTCATCAGTCCCCTAGAACTTAGAACTACTTAAAACTAACTAACCTAAGGACAGCACACACATCCATGCCCGAGGCAGGATTCGACCCTGCGACCGTAGCGGCCGCGCGGTTCCAGACTGTAGCGCCTTTAACCGCTTGGCCACCGCGGCCTTCGGACTGGTCAGATGAGTCGCGATTTCAGTTGGTAAGAGCTGATGGTAGGATTCGAGTGTGGCGCAGACCCTACAAAGCCATGGACCCAATTGTCAACAAGGCATTGTGCAAGCTGGAGGTGGCTCCATAATGATGTGGGCTGTGTTTAAAATGGAATGTACTTGGTCCTCTGGTCAAACTGAACCGATCACTGACTGTAAACGGTTATGTTCGGCTACTTGGAGGCCATCTGCAGCCATTCAGTCATCTGCAGCCATTCAGTGTCTTCATGATACCAATCAACGATGTCATGTCATCAGACCACAATTATAGGCGACTGGGTTGAAGAACTTTCTGGACAGTTTGAGCGAATGATTTGGCCACACAGATAGTCCGACGTGAGTCACATCGAACATTTTTTGGACATAATCAGGCGGTCAGTTAGTGCAAGATATCCTGCACCGACAACACTTTTGCGATTGTGGACGGCTATAGAGGCAGCATGGCTTAATATTTCTGCAAGAGACATCCTATGACTTGTTGAGTACATGCCACATCCAGCTACTGCACTACACTGGGCAAAAAGAGTCTGACACGTTATTAGAAGGTACCCTCAAAGTTCGTCACCTCAGTATGTGTTGTACTTTATACGAGCATGTCGTTTACTGAAGTAGGTTGTAAAACTATTGCACTGCTCGGAAATGACATACTACCACTCTGGAGAAACGGTCTAATGTAATGTCTACATTAAGGGGAGATGGAAGGCAATTTTTATCCCTATCCTGCCAATGCTATTTTACCCTTCGAATAGGTACACATTTCAAATGAACTATAAGTGATAAAACAATGAAATTTTTACTGTATATATGTATATGTATACCGGGTAATCAAAAAGTCAGTATAAATTTGAAAACTAAATTTAAAAAAATTTTTAAAATGTGTGTGAAATCATGTGGGACTTAACTGCTAATGTCATCAGTCCCTAAGCTTACACACTACTTAACCTAAATCATCCTAAGGATAAACACACACATCCATGCCCGAAGGAGGACTCGAACCTCCGCCAGGACCAGCCGCACAGTCCATGACTGCAGCGCCTGAGACCGCTCGGCTAATCCCGCGCGGCAAAACAGAATAAATCACAGAATAATGTAGATAGAGAGGTACAAATTGACACACATGCTTGGAATGACATGGGGTTTTATTAGAACCAAAAAAATACAAACATTCAAAAAATGTCCGATAGATGGCGCTTCATCTGATCAGAATAGCAATAATTAGCATAACAAAGTGAGGCAAAGCAAAGATTATGTTCTTTACAGGAAATGCTCAATATTTCCACCATCATTCCTCAACAATAGCTGTAGTCGAGGAATAATGTTTTGAAGAGCTCTGTAAAGTATGTCCGAAGTTATGGTGAGGCATTGGCGTCGGATCTTGTCGTTCAGCATCCCTAGAGATGTCGGTCGATCACGATACATTTGCGACTTCAGGTAACTCCAAAGCCAATAATCGCACGAACTGAGGTCTGGGGACGTGGAAGGCCAAGCATGACGAAAGTGGCGGCTGAGCGCACGATCATCACCAAACGACGCGTGCAAGAGATCTTTCGCGCGTCTAGCAATACTTTGTTTTTTTCTTGGTTCTAATAAAACCCCATGTCATTCCAAGCAATTTTTACCTCTCTATCTACATTATACCGTGGTTTATTAAGTTTTCAAATTTACACTGACTTTTTGATCACCCGATATATATATATGCCTCAATTTACAAGTAAAATGAACATAACAACTTCTATGATTTTGAAGAAAATAGAATTTTATTCTTTCACTAGTAAATTTAACTTTTTTATATATTAATTATTATAAAACAGTTTCTGATTGTTTGGTGGTTCTCAGTTAACTTGCAGTAACTTATTTCCATTTGCAGTACAAATTGACCAAATTTCATGTTTCTAACCCCATTAGTTTATCAAATAATTGTTCCTGACAGTAAAAAAATGTAATTTTGAGAAAAATCCATTTAAAGTTTAATATTGCAATTCTAGTATAGTTATTGACGAGAATTACTTACCACTAATATTTTCCTTCACCATACTGAGCATCATCAGAATCATACTGATCTGCTTTTCTTCTCTTCGTCCCTCTTCTTTTCTGTCTGGTTTCTTTTGTGCATTTTAAATTAGCAATATCTACTTTGCGGATTCTCTCTTTATGTATTTGCACAAGGGTTTTTCAGTATTTCCTACTATATTTTATGCCCAATAATTCCAAAACATCCAGTTTTCTAATTACACCATCATTGAAGCATAAAATAGCATGAAAAACACCAAATTTGAGGGTTGTAAGCTGAACGAATACAGTTTTCGGTAACTGGTTCCAAATGACAGTATTCACACATTCATTTAAATTTTGGGTTTTCCCATGAAGACATTTCTTCAGCAAGGTATCTTTACAAAGGTCTCTAAATATGGATTTAATTTCATTTCATTTAATTAAATGCTGTTCATCACCTCTGCATGGAGCAAAAAGGAAGGAGTGGCATTTAAATGCCAGATTGCACAGAGCGTCAGGAAAACCATGATATCTCACAAAAAAATTGTCGTATTTATATAAAACAAAAACTGTTTCTCGCAGGAAAGACCAAGCATTTCAAATATGCTAAATTCTAAAAATGGAATTTTTGAAGTGCATTTGCCTCCCGTCTCCCCTTAAGGTCTTAGAATTTTCCCAAAAACTTAAAAATCCCGCATATATTGACGAGCCCTTCACAGTAGTATAAAGAGGACATGAACGTTTAACGTGAACATTATTGAAAAGTAGACAAAATGTAAGTTTATTAAATCAAATGCACACTTTCTGAAATGTAACACGTGTGTCACTTTGGCCGATGTAACAGAACGCTTTTTTAAGCGTGTGGACTATAAACAACCTGATTCAGCTTTTGCTATGCATCTTCCCACAGAAAACAGCCCATAAGTACCAAAAAGGTCTATAATCAACATAGATAGGCAATCTACGTGTTCCAACGCTCTGCACAGCAACAAACTACAGTGGACCCGTATTTTGTAACGTCAGACACACCGAACATTTACGCTGGACAGATGCAACAGACGATGGAAAATAGTATGTTTTTGTGATCGAAAAATAAATTAAAAGTATTTTGTTGATCATAAAACATATTCAGTGTGTGTGCAGTGTATAGTTGTAATAATCATAGTAATCATGCTGATGGAGTGTCGAACTTTAGTTAGGCACGAGCATGTTTTCACTTGTAACATTTTATATACGTAACTATCGGAACTGCCAAATTTCTGCATCGTATTTTCTGAATCTTCTTCGTCATTTGGAATGTCAGGCAGCTGGCTTTATTGAAGTATACCTGTCCATTGCATTTAGCGTGTCTTATTGTATCGCCAATACATCTCTTTGTCCAGACTAAAATCACTTGTTAAACAAAAGCTACGATAGGCATATGGGCTCTGCATGTATATAAGCTAGTCTTAATTTTGTGTGCAGAATTCCTTTGAAAAACAGCGAACTAACACAACAGTGGGTAACCAACATAAGACGGAAACAAATGGTGGCCTGGTCAATGTAGTTATATAGTATAAGCTCTTCTCATCTGAGGGCTTCTGTTAAATGGTCTTTTCTGCGAAACAAAAATCCTAAAGCAATGCGAGATGAAACGTGACAGTCCTGTATTCCATTAAAACTGCTAAAAGCCACAGAAGAAACACGACGCTAGAACAGGAATCTGTGGCCGACATATCTCGAATTGTCCCCAACAGCAACGATACTTAAACCTTCGAACGGCTTATTAAATTTTTATTCATGATTATTTTCACTATAAATACCAATGACCTACATGAACATAATTCTTTGATCGACATGTAATACAGAAGTTACTAGCGCGAAACGCTTTAAACGTCAGAAATGTTGTGCGGATGTTCGCCGGAGTGTGTATGGTAAGAGACACCAGTAACGACATAAATGTGGGTGTTCTCATTAACGTCACAGAATGACGCGGCAGTTGGCACAACGCAAACATCGCGCTTGAAATGACGCAGTTCACGGAAAACGCGCTTCATATTTGGGAATTATTTCCCGAAAAGTGTTGTGCGGCTAAAAATTGAAGAAAAAATTGCGACTGACCGTAACAAATGTTATTATATAATAAGCAAAACCACACGGCTGCATGGTAACAGACGGCTGTATCGCTTAACATGACGTTGCGAAACATGGCAGCTAAATTTTCGGTTGGTTGGAAATGTGGCGGTGATTTTTCCAGTCTATGTTGTTTATTTAGGTCGTTCACAAGTGCAGTATGCCGTCCTCCACACACGTATCTAACGTAGAAAGCTGATGCTTCAGAATTCAATAATCATATCGTTCTGAACTTCACCTTACTTTCAAATCATCAAAGGCAGTTTCACGTTTTGCTTCTCTGTGTCAGCAGTAACTTCTTCCGTAGATTAGACTACAACTTCGTTACAGTTAGAACTTTATTAGAGAACAGTAATAAACACACTACGCTTCCAAGAGGGGCGGGCGCAGTGTCCCCGTACACGAAGACAGTCAGTTAAGTAAAACAGTCGGTTTCTAATATTTTCTTGATTTCTTTCACATAGCTCATCTTATATCTCTCTCATTAAAACTGTCGTAAGTTTCAACAGAAATATTTCTCATGTTGAAATATCTATCAAATATTTACCGAATCTCCGAACATAAATAACTGTAACGTATGACACATAATTTGGCGGATACTTCCATTACTGTTTCACAACTTTTTTGGTGTTAAATCAATGGAAACAGTTATAAAAATTATTAAATATGTAGGAGTAGCCGTCGGGAACAGCCAAAATTGCAACGATCACATAAGACAAGTTACAGTAAGAGCAGATGCCAGACTATGAATCGTTGGAAGAATTCTAAGAAAACGTAATTCATATAAGGAAGCATGGGGCTCCAAAAGACTCCACCGACTCTTAAGAGCATTGCTTGTCATGCTGGAGGCCTTACCAACTAGGATTAATAGGGGAGAATGAGGATCTCCAAGCAAGGACGTCGCGTTCCCGCAAGAGTTCTATCTGTTGCGGGGATTCTCTTCAAACAACTTTAGCACACATTACAAGAGAAACATAGTACATCATTAAGAAATTTAACTATATTCCATGAAGAGTCAGGCAATATATGACTCTCTCCTACATTCATACCGAGGAATGGCCAAGACTAGAAATTCAGAAATACTACAGCTCGTACAGAGCTATATAGACAGTCATTCTTCCGATGCATCATTTACAAATGGTACAGAAATAGGGGAACAGACCGAAATGTATCTTCTGAATAAACCAGCTTGCAGTATGGACACTACAACGTTTCTTTTTTTTAGCATATTTTGTAGCGCCGATTCAGGCAAGCAATTAACGTTGTCGATTTATAGGCTATCTGTTTGGGAAATTAATATGTTAATTACATTTGTAATTTACAAACATTCCATTTAATTACGTCAAATAGCAATCTGAAAGACAAATTCAAGGCCATTAAGCGCGGGATTAGTAATAAATAAAATTAAACCGTTTAGTGCGCCAACTGGGGAAATCTCATTACATTAAATGAAAATTTATTTGACTTCCACATGTGTTCTCCTTTTTTGTAAGACAGATAACGTGATGGTAATTATCTTTTACGAAATTTTTAAATGCCGTTGTTGCTCATGAAACCAAAGCAGCTACTAATTTTCTAACCAAGTTGTGAGAATGATATCCACATTTAGTTAACAACTATCAAAGCATCATTTTCCTGAATGTTAGTTGTTGTCGAACGCGAGACAAATAAGACACTGGTACAGTGACGTTATTGGAATGCATCACTGCTATCATCATCAGCCAGTGTCGAATGCGATACCACCAGCTGTAATGTGGTTTTCTCACTGTGTACTGGAGATGGTAAGATCTATGAATCAAGCTCCAGGTATAAAACCTGTAGCTGGGATGGAATGGACCACGTGTATAACAGCAATACCTGTGAGTTTCTTGAAGATCTGGCTTTCTGGTAAAAAATGAAACTGACTCACATCAGCTGTAGCAGAGCAGTATGGCCAAGAGGAGTAGATTGAATTCTCTTCTCTCCTAGCGCATGCAGCAACATTTCGCCAGGGATATGATTCTTTGTTTCAAAACTCAAATTTAGAACCCTGATATTTCAAAATATCTCCTCGCGGAGGCGAATTAGCTGCTCATCAATCGTTATAAAATAATAGTTCATTTGAATTTACTCTTACAAATGAACTTGAAGGAGATTTTGTGTTTTAACTAGCAAATTTTCATCCTTGCATGACACCTGGGTAGAATGTTGAACGTCTAAATCCCATCGAATGACATGTCAGGTAACAACAGCGTTATTACATAATATAATAAGTCGCCTGAATTATTTGAAGACAAGAGCGCCCATACGATTGTATGCAGGGGGCCTAGACCTGAGGGTACGGAATATGTTAATAATTTGGAAGACGAATGGTAAGTGGTCATAAAAAAGTTCCAGTTCCTCTTCTGTTAAAAAAACCTGCGTAATGCCTAATTTTAAATCATTTTCTTGAAAGAAAAATACCTGAATACACTATGTTTTTTTCCCTTTTCCTGTGAGGTAGGGGCGGGGGGTACAGACCACCATTGTTCTCCGGAATGAGCTGCCTTACCTGTCTGTAAAGTACCCCTTATGTTCAGGCGACATTTTATTTCCTTAGGCGCCGTTCATACTAAGGCGATATAAGATAAGCGATGTATCGTAATTGACATACGATAGGCGACACGCACGGACAGATGCTTGAAATGTAAAGGGAGGTGATAGAAAAAGGCTCACAACGGCGCGGTTGCGCAACATATCTAAGTGACACGTCTCCCCCAGTGCCGCTTGCCGGGTTCTTGCAGCGATTAGCAGCGTACGATATTCCGAGTTGCTAACATGACGGGAAGAAGAGAAGACATTTCTGTACTTCGTTTCATTAATTTAGTGAAAGCTCACCAGTGCATCTGGAATTATTCCATTGCCGCGTACAGTAAGACAGATTTGACGAGTGGCTCATGGAGGGAAATTTCATCAGAAATAAAAGTAAGTGCATTATTTATTTATTTATTACGTAAAAGACAAGTAAGTAATTAAACTGTATTATTATTAACTCATACTTGAAATATTTTGAAACCCTCACACGAAATGAGTAGATCAATTATATTTCAAAGATTAATTGTAATTAAATTTTTCAGAATTCTCATTTACAAAAATGTCGCTGCAAATTAAATTTTCATTAATGTGATAAATTTAAGAACTTAACATTATTTTAAATTAACAAATGCAACTCTATAATGAAGTATGCCCAACTGTTTTGTTTTAAAATTTCGTATTTTTTTTACTTTAATTTGAACTGTTTACAGGTATATAAAGAATTTGTTCTACTAAATGGCTGGGTCTTGTAAACCTGCACATCTCCATTTTGTAGGGATTGCACCAGTTGGTTTCGTAAAGTATTCACCTGGTTTATTTCGTAAGCGATTTGCTTCGTTCAAATTGTTGCTTTGACTGAACGTACTGCTATCTGGTAATGCTGGTATCACAGAACACTTATTAAATTGTTGTGAAACATACGGTTGGCATTCTCGTCTGCGTATAAAATTATGAAGCACCATGCTGCCTTAATTGTCAGCACAGAGTTACTTCTGTTGGTATAAATTGGTCGGTCAAATAGACGAAATCTTCAGGTTAGCATTCCAAAATTGCATTGCACACTTTTTCCGTCTCTTGATAGTCGGAAGTTGAATATTCTTCTGGCAGCATTTAAAACTCTTTTTGGAAAGGGCCACATTATTTTATGCTGGAGTGGGAATGCTTCATCTGCCACAAAATAGAACGAAAAAGGATTGTCATTTGCCTCGCCTGGCAAGGGAGTTGATTCAGGTATTCTCAATTTTTTACTGTGCAATAATTCTCTGAGCGGTTTGCGTAACACGGCACCGTAGTCTCCAACCTCAAATGGGGTGAACATTCCATCTGCGTCAGACAAAGCCATTAGAACTATTGAAAAGAATCCTTTACAATTAAAATCTGTGGACCCAGTGTTTGGGGAACACTGAATGCGAAAATGTTTGCCATCGAGAGAACCAATACAGTTAGGCAAATTCCATAACTCATAATAACGTTTTGATATGTGCCTCCTCCGTTAGTTGTGGCATATACAGCGGTTGTAAGTGAGACCATATAGCAGCACAAGTCGAATAAACAATGTAACTGACAGTTGATTTACCTCTGTAAAATTGTAAGGAATGATCCTGAAAACTGCTTCCAGTAGCTACCTGGAAAAATTACAAAAAATTTGTGCCTCTGTTTTCAACAAGTTTGACACTACAATAAAAACAAAATGAAAACTATAACATATATATTAACTATATCGAGGGTAAAAAGATGAAGAAGCAACCCAGGTCCGTACTGTCCCCAATAAAAAACACAGACAAACAGGAAAAGAAATGGTGCAAATTACCTTTTATAAAGGAAACATCAAATAGCGCAAGTAATATCTTGAAGGCAAAGCGTTTCTCTGTGTTTTTCTATGTCCCTCAGACAATAGGTGGTTTCTTGTTCAAAGCAAAAAAAAAAAAAAAAAAAAAAAAAAAATAAAAAAAAAAAAAAATAAAAAAAAAAATGAGTGGGCTTTATAAAATCACATGCCGGGAATGTCAGTCTTGCTACATTGGACAGACGGTTAGGTCAATCTGTACCAGGCTCAAGGAGTACCACAAACGCTGGAGATTGAGGAAGCCTGATTCAGCCTTTGCAGAACATCGCCTGAACAACAATCACAAATACATAGTAAATGTACAAGTCCTACACACAGAGGAAAAGGGGGCCAAACGCGACCAATTAGAAATTTTAGAAAATAAAAAAAACAGATATGTATACCTATTATTAAACGAGCAAACCCAATTCAGTTATTCACCTCTTTTCGATGAGATCACAACCCCCGGATAGAAGCACAACTTTGGGCCCCAGTCCAACGTAGTTAAAAATATCTTAGCTGATGCATAACTTTAGTACAGTCAATGTAGTATAATTTGTGAATGTGTAATAATGGATGCAATTCTTTAAAAAAATGGTCACTCATGTAAGTGTACATTAAGTTATGGATCGATAACTAAGAATTTGGAGATTATCTTTTCCTCGTCATCATGTTTATCGATGTATTATCATCTTTGGGAATCAGTAATGTACTTGAAAAAGGGCTTATAGCCCGAAACCTATGTTGTGCAATAACATTAATAATAAATTGTGAAACAAGGCTAAAAACAGTGTTTGTTTAGTTAATTTACAGTATTTCACTAAGAACCCACAGTTGATTCAATTAAAATAAACTGAGGGTTTTAAATCGTAAATAGTTTCGTAAATCTCACTGTGCTTTCATATGTATAAACAACGTTGTGTTTTCATTTTATTAAACAACATTTTCAAATAAATCCTATTGATGTCTACTTTGTAAGATCTTGTTTCAGAAGAGAGCTGTCGAGAGCGATGGAAGAATATCAGAACAGCATATGTGCGTTCACTGAGACCACCAAAGCCTGGTGTTAGCCAGAATTCAAGGAAGATGTATTATTTGGCTGAGCATTTACCTTTTCTTCAATCGTATTTGAAGGGAGGAAATACATCCGGCAGTCTTCGAGTTGAAGATACAGCACTGGAGGAGTCCAACATTACTTAAAACGATGAAAACGACACATTAGTTGAAGAGGAAATGTCTGACGAAGCTTCTTCCGTGCAGTTACTTGAAAAACCCACTCGTAAAAGCTCAAGTGAAACACACAAAATACGACCAAGATGATGAACAGCATTTCTTTCTTTCTCTTTTACCTGATATGAAAAACATTAGCACGCATCAGAGGAGAATTTTCAAAATACAAACGATGTCTCTTTTACGGAAGTTGTTGGAAGAGGACGAACGAGGGAATGTGGAATCCAGTGTCTCAGTTGGTTCCAGTCCTTCTACTTGGAGCTTGTCATCACATCATGATATCCTACAAACTCAGTCTAACATGAGCAATATTGCAACGACTTCGGGATTTAATCCGATTACCGCACTGCCACAAGAACGTGGAACCAAGTGGTACAATTTGTACGATATTATAAACCATTATAAAATAAAGCTGCTCAGTTTCATCAATAATACTTTTAACATTCATTATATTTACCGTATAGTAATCATAAGTTTTTCATCTGGAGAAACAGCCTTCCCGAAGTGTGTATCTTTTCTTTTTCAAGGGTCTGTGACACTAGGCGCTTCCAAAAAAATAGAAGTTTTCAGGATTCATTCGATAAAACTCCATGAATTTTGATTCATGCTGAGACAGTTTTCGGGAAACAAGAGCCGACCTGTGACGCACGTTGGTAAGATTGTAGGGATGTAGCCAGTATTTCCTTTTTCTCATCCTACGCCTGAACCAATAAGCCACTACAACGTCTTCCTCACTTGAACTCATATTTGTAACTGAAGTAGTGAGACTTGGGTTCACACCACAGTCTTATCGCCCATGTCGCGCCGATTTATCACACGCTGCCACAAACCTTCCTAGCAATGTATCGTCGCAATATACTCCTTACTACACCTCGCTTATCTTATGTCGCCTTAGTAATAACGACGGCTTAGTTTCCTGTTTTAGAATTTTGTATCGCTTCTGCAGATGTCACGTTGCATTCGTTGAGTAATGCGGCGCTGAAGAACGCACGTAGTCACGTATTCGGGAGTAAGATTTCAGTTCCCACGCTGACTGAAGGAGCCGGTGGACCATATGGCGTTGCCAGTGGACAGTGGTGTGAGGCGCCTTGGCAAGACACGAGAACGCCCTTTACGTCAGCAGCAACGTACGTTGGGAAATAACAAGTAATCTTGCTTATTAAATATTTGCTAATGAAAGTCGCTTTTACCAATACAGATATTAGGAGAAGCCTACAGGTCGCCAGTACTTACTCACAGCAATATTAAAACGTCATAAATCCATCACTGCAATAAACAAAAGAATAATGTTCAAGCCAACGAAAATGTAAGAATGGCTACGAAGTATCACGAGTGTGAGTACAAGGCACAGACTGTGTGCCTTAGTCGCCAGTCGTTGATAGGATCCCTTCTACTCTGGTTCTACGTGAAGACCATGCTCTTAGGAGGCGGCCGTTGTGGCCGAGCGGTTCTAGGCGCTTCAGTCCGGAACCGCGCTGCTGCTACGGTCGCAGGTTCGAATCCTGCCTCGGGCATGGGTGTGTGTGGTGCCCTTAGGTTAGTTAGGTTTACGTAGTTCTAAGTTCTAGGGGACTGATGACCTCAGGTGTTAAGTCCCAAAGTGCTCAGAGCCATTTAAACCATGCTCTTAGGAAGTGATTAGTTTTCAGTCAATCATTATTAATTGTGTTAGTATTATCAGTTTATGACGTTTAGTAAATAAATAGATTACAATGTCATCCATTTTGAACATTATTCCAATTACTGTAGCTTCCCGTTCCATCAATCAGTATCACAGGAAGTAGAACTGTGCTTGGCAGAGAACCCGACGGGGCTGATACTTCATCAGCGAGAGCCATTAACCTCGCCAGAACAGGTAGGAAGAACCCTTCACGAAGACTCGCTGAGAAGCAGCTTCACACCGCTGCTGCAACGAATGGCTGCGCTGGAAGCACGCACGCAGATGTCCCGAGTTCGACACACGGGAAGACACCGTAGCGTTATGTCGCCCGACAGAGTACTGCAACTTAACCAGAGTAAATTTAAATTCAGTCCGATTAACATCGTTTAATGTTAATTAATGTTACTTAGAAGCCATAGAGTAAGTCAAAATATTAAGATGAGTGACCTAAGAGTAGAACCAAATATGATAGGAGAAAACTTAGATTTTCAGAGAATGGTGATATGTCTCCGCTTTCAAAATCCATGGAAGCACCAGTTATTAGAATGATTAATATTGTAGGAAACGAGCAGAACGAAATACGAGTAGGTAGTTTAAAGACAACAGAAAATATGGCTGAGTCAAACACGGAGGCAGCTGATAGTAAGTGCAAAACTTCAGGAAGTGAAGCTAAGAAAAATAAAGGCACAGAATTTAGTGCAGAAGGAATGTTTCCACCTCTCATGACTAAACTAGAAGCGACAAACAACAACATAGTAGAAACTGCTACGGATATTTAACATTAGCTACTTGGGACTAAGCAACAACTAACAATAAAACGGAAGAAACTGCTAGGGATAGTAAACGGCAAGTAATGGAAGTCGTTGAGGAAACTAACAAAATAACCAATGATAAATTAGAGAAACATGTCAGGGGCACTTAAGAAAGTTTTAAAGCTGTAGACGTGAAAATGCAGAATGTAACAAAGGAACAGAAGGCAGTAGTTAAGGATTTATCAAAAAGAGTTACGACTGGGGAAGTAGCAGTAGTAGGTCACATCAAACATAAACGAGATGCAGCAGAACATCACTTACAATCACGGGAAGTAGAACTGCGTATTACGGATAACTCGACGGCGCTGATACTGCCTCTGCGAGGCACATACCATAAAATTAAAGCGTTTCTCCGCAAAGGAGAATCGTACACGATGACGCACTAAGATAGCCCAAGGACGGATTGTCTTAATCTCCATAAAACTCATATGGGAAAGCACGGACAGTCATACTGTACACCTCTTATACCAATCTCTACTGACGCATTGGCTAAACTGAGACATTTCCGGAGGTTTTGTACAAGTAGGGGGTTATTGCATGTCGCATGGTATTTAGCTTTTTTTAGCATGGCAACAACGCTCTGTATCACACCAATCAAAAACGCAAAATCTGCGCTTCTGCACGATTATTACTCATATAATTAACGCTTTACTTCGAATATGTGCGTAGTCAGATTTATGAACAAAAAAATCAAAGCACTCCCAAATTCTGGAAATGAGCGAAGGAGAGATGATGCAGGAGCCCCACCTTGCCGTAATACGCCGTCAGTAAGGTGAACATTAGAACTATTAAGCCAAGCAGACTCCTAAAACTTTGGAGCACTATATCTTTTCCTGATGTGAACCGATTTTGATGAAATAAAGCCTATACGTTGTCCCAAGCGGCGATCAAGTTATTTGTGAAAACCAATGGAAAATTCGTGTAGTAGTTTAGGAGATTAACATGTTCGAACAGACACGATGCATTTAGACAAAATTTCAATTCATGATATATTTTTCTACCGTTATCCGATTTTGATGGAAGAAAACCTGTACGTTGCCCCAAGATAAGCTCAAGTTACCTGTTAAATCCACTTGAAAATTCGTTTAGTATTTTTGGAGACTAGCGTGCTGAAACAGATGGCTTTACAATTTTATTATTTGTGTCGATACAGATCAAATGTGACAATGTCCTGTAGATGACTGTGGTGAGTGCTTGTGTAGTGTGTTTCTGAAGTTGTATTGTTTGGATGAAGGGTAGGCAGAGAGGTGAATCCTGGTGCTGAAAACTAGCCTACTCCTCGCGAATAGGCACAAAGGACACCCCTGAGCTTGAGGTCCGCCGGATGGTTTACAGTCAGCAGTATCTCACGCCCTCTCTCCATAGACACTACGGAGAGGTTTGAAGTTTAGTCAAGGAACGTCAACGTAGACAGTGGTGTACAGAAACTTTACGGGACCACCTCTCTCCCCCTGCCGGCCAAATACCGGAAGTGAAAATTTTCCGCCACTAGGATTCGAACCGGCGTACTTCGTAAATAATGGAGACTTCTGACAGCAAGAAACGATTTTTGAAAAAACTTTATGGCATTGAATATAAATTTCAGTGCTAGGGAGTCTTTTCTTATTGTATTCCACCTGAGTGCGGTGTTACTCTGACGTAAAAAGTGGACGATAAACAGTTCGGACAAGAACAGAACACTATTTGTTCAGTTGAGATGCTACAGTAGAATGCTAAAGATTAGGTGGGTGGATCGCAAATCTCATGAAGGTATATAAAATTTAATTGAAGAAAGAGATTTTTGTAGCACTACTTGACTAAAAGACAAGGACTGTTTAATAGGACACACATCCCGAGACATCAAGAAATCGAGAGTTTAGTCACGGAGGGGAGTGTGACGAGTAATATTTGTAGAGGGGGAGAGACCAAGGTCTGACCATAATACGTAGGTTCATATGGACGTACGTTACTGTAGTCACCGAGAATTGAAGCTTATTTCACAGGATAGAAGATCTTGATGAGCTGCATCAAACTAGTCTTCGGACTGGAGACAATAATAATACCGAAGAGGGATGAGCTTCACAGAGTTACAAGAGAATTTCTTAATGGAAATTGATATTAGAGTTCTAGAGTATATTGCGTCCGTGGTTCAGGGGTAGAGCTTTTGATTCATAATCAAAACGTCATTAGTCCTGGGTTAGAATTCTGCCGCTGCTTAAATTTTGATTAACAATCAGCATTGGCGGCCAAAGCCTTGGAGGATCGGACAGATGTCCAGGGCACTCTCTTGTCCTTGGGTGGGAAATTGCCCCTAAAGGGAGAAGAATCAGCAATGATCAACGGCATGAGGATGCAGAAGGCAATAAGGCAATCGAAACCACTGCATTAAAGACACGTAACGTGTATCCACAGGACAACTGGCCTATAATTGAAGGAGTTTCATGATGATCTCTCCATTGCCAAAAGATTTCGGAATAGTCCCCCATTCGCATCTCTGAGAGGGGACTGCCGAGGGGGAGGTTACCATGACATCACCGTAAATTAACAACGGTGAGCTATAAAAGTTAGATGTTGGCCATTTGTTCCTGAAATGATTTGCACTGGAAGGACCACGCGCATATAAATGTGAGAATGGTAAACGTGAAACTGAAACTGTACAGTAGTGCATGGCAAGTTCCCTGAACTCGTAGTTTACATACGTGTGTGACATTCCTAGAAGTCTTGTACACACGTCTTGCCATTTTAACATAATGTTGACAACGATTCGATGGGACATGCTTACAAGGTCTGGCTGATGCGAGGCTTAGTAAGGACACGTGCAGAGTGCATGGAAATATCGAAATTACACTACTGGCCATTAAAATTGCTACACCCCGAAGATGACATGCTACAGACGCGAAATTTAACCGACAGGAAGATGACGCTGTGATATGCACGTGATTAGCTTTTCAGAGCATTCACACGAGGTTGGCGCCGCTGGCGACATCTACAACGTGCTGACACGAGGAAAGTTACCAACCGATTTCTCATACACAAACAGGAGTTGACCGGCGTTTCCTAATGAAACGTTGATGTGATGCCTCGTGTAAGGAGGAGAAATGCGAACCATCACGTTTCCGACTTTGATAAACGTCGGATTGTAGCCTATCGCGATTGCGGTTTATTGTATCGCGACATTGCTGCTCGCGTTGGTCGAAATCCAATGACTGTTAGCAGAATATGGAATCGGTGGGTTCGGAAGGATTATACGGAACGCCGTGCTGGATCCCAATGGCCTCGTATCACTACCAGTCGAGATGAAACCCATCTTATCCGCATGGCTGTAACGGATCGTGCAGCCACGTCTCGATCCCTGAGTCAACAGAGGGGGACGTTTGCAAGACAACAACCATCTGCACGAACAGTTCGACGACGTTTGCAGTAGCACGGACTATCAATTCGGAGACCATGGCTGCGGTTACCCTTGACGCTGCATCACAAACAGGAGCGCCTGCGATGGTGCACTCGACGACGAACCTGGGTGCACGAATGGCATAACGTCATTTTTCTCGGATGAATCCAGGTTCTGTTTACAGCATCATGATCTTCGCAACCGTGTTTGGCGACATCACGGGGAACGCGCATTGGAAGCGTGTATTCGTCATCGCCATGCTGGCGTATCAACCGGGATGATGGTATGGTGTGCCATTGGTTACACGTCTCGGTCATCTCTTGTTCACATTGATGGCACTTTGAACAGTGGACGTTGCATTTCAAATGTGTCACGACCCGTGGCTCTACCCTTTATTCGATCCCTGCGAAACCCTCCATTTGAGCAGCATAATGCACGAGCGCATGTTGCAGGTCCTATACGGGCCTTTCTGGATATAGAAAACGTTCGGCTGCTGCCCTGGCCAGCACATTTTCCAGATCTCTCACCAATTGAAAACGTCTGGTCAATGGTGGCCAAACAACTGGCTCGTCACAATACGTGAGTCACAACTCTTGATCAACTGTGGTATCGTGTTGAAGCTGCATGGGCAGCTGTACCTGTACCCGCCATCCAAGCTCTGTTTGACTCAATGCCCAGGTGTATCAAGGACGTTATTTCGACCAGAGTTGGGTGTTCTGGGTACTGATTTCTCAAGATCTATGCACCCAAATTGCATGAGAATCACATATCACAAATCAGTTCTAGTCTATGTCTTTAACAGTGGACGTGGTGAGCTGCTGTTAGTCAAAAATACTTTTAAGTCGCCAAGAATGCCATTATCAACACCTCATTGAGTCTGAACGAGTAATACCGCTACGAGAATCTAGATGTTCCTTCTGCGATATTGCAGGAAGACTTGGCAAGATTACAGTCACTGTACACGACTGCTGGCGGCGGCGGTCATAAGAATCTACGGTCCCAAGAAGTCCGGACTCCGGACGGTCACGTGGCTCTACCGTGAGAGAAGATCGTCGTTTTCGGCGCATCGTAACTCTGTCTGCAGCAGCAGTTGGCACCACAGTGACGCAACGCACTGTTACCAAACGGTTGCTCCGAGCCCTACGCCCTCTAGCGTCATTCCACTGTCCCAGAACCACCACCATTTGCGGCTTGAGTGGTGTCATGAGAGAGCTCATTGGAGGGCAGAGTGAAGGTCTGTTGTGTATTGTGAGTAAAGCTAGTTCTGTCTCGGAGCCAGTGAGTGCCATGTGTTGGTTAGGAGGCCAGTTGAGGGCCTGCAACCCTCCTGTCTGCGTGCTAGACACTGCATGGGGGCTTAATTAAAAAGAAAGGATAAATGCAATAATTTTAGTAGCTGTGTGACCGGTTACGAAGTCTCGTAACCGGTTGGCCGTGACTAGTATTATTACGCAATCTGACTGCATAAAATAAAAATAAAGAATGACAACAAATTTCCATTAATACAATTGATTAATTAAGTCCCCTGCAACTATAAAAGCTACGAAACAACAAATTTCAAGTGTAACTGTTATGTGTGTGTTAGTGTGACTCAACGTACACGTATCTGGCTCAGTTCTTCCTCAATACGACAAGATATTTTAAATGAACTAATGAACTAATTAAAAAACCACAAATACTATAATTGTACATAGAAACCAGAATTACAAGTCTAATACATGAACACAGGTCAGATGCTTTGTTGACTGTACCTGTGACTAAGAGGCATTGTCATTAAAGAAATCTGTAATACTTTTTTTTACCTCAATATATATTGACGAAAAATACACTGTGATCATTGCAACATTATCCATCTATACATTACACCAACCGAACAGCATCTACTCTCTCGCCCAACAGAACAACAACTGCACTCGACATCCTCTGAAATACTACTCCTCTCGACAACCTCTGAATTACTACTGCCCTAGACAATCTCTGAATTACTACTGCCCTCGACAACCTCTGAACTACTACTGCCGCAGTGGAGGCGGCGGTATAATAATCTTTGGCGCAATCTCTGGATCTGTGACTCAGTGTAGCCACCTTTCAACACTCAGGACCTACACCTGGTATTATGGTCTGGGACGCGATTTCACTGGACAGCAGGACCACTCTTGTGGTTAGCCCACGCACCCCAACTGGAAATCTTCTGTCTGGTGGTTCGACCCGTCGCGCTGCCATTCATCAACAGCACTCCAGTGTGTGTTTCTCAACAGCTTAACGCTCGCCCACATGCCGCTGTTGTAACCCAACATGGTCTATAGAGTGTCGCCATGTTCTCTTGGCCTGCTCGATCACCATATATGTCTCTAACCGAGCTCATATGGTATATTGTCGGACGACAACCCCAGTATCCTCCCACAAATAGCATTAATCGTCCCTGTATTGACAGACCAAGTGCAACAGGCATGGAACTCCATTTCAAAAACTGACATCTGGCCCCTGTACAACAAAATACAGCCAGGTTTGCATGGTTGCATTCAACAGAGTGGCTGTTTCACCAGTTATTCATATACCGACGTTTCACATTTGCAATGGCTTATCTCGTGGATACATTAACCTGTGATCTTGAAATGTTAATCACTTAAGTACGTTACCTAGACCAACGCATTCCCCAAAACTCATTACTCTACATTATTTTTGGATGTTGCACATTTTTTTTCCATCGGATTGTTTGTTGGCTGTAACTTATTCCAGTATCTGCCTTCCCCTACAGTCTTTATCCTATACAGCTACCAAGTCCTAACGCAAGTCCATCACTCTGTCCCTTCTTCTTGCCAATATTTTCCACGTATTTCAGTCCTCACCGACTCTGCCGGAACCTCCTCATTCCTTACCTTATCAGTGCACCTAATTTTCATGGTCCTTCTACAGCACAGCATCTCAGATGCTTTGTCCTCTTCTCTAGCTTCCCCACAGGCCATCCTTAAATTAAAGCTTATGGTCGCTACTGGTAGACTTGTTTTTGCTATTAATACCGTCTTTGACTGTACTACTCTGCTTTTATGTGTTTCATGCTTTTTCCGTGATGTATTATTTTATTTCCAAGGTAGCAGAATTTCTTCCCTTCGTTACTTCGTGTTCCGCAGCTTCGATTTTCACTTCTTCACTAATTTCGTTTCTGCTTCTCCTTATTACTTTCGTCTTTATTTGGTTTACTCTCAGTCCGTAGTGTGAGCTTATGATACAGTTCAGTACCCCCTGTAATTCTTATTCCCATTCACTGTAACTAGCAATGTTATTATTGTGTCTCACTGTTTAGAGGCACAAAACGCGTGGGTGTTTTCAGCTCGTTAGTAAATGCAAATAAGTAGGAGGCCGAGTTGATAGGAGCTGAAGGAGTCCAGGTTGCAATAATATGCGGTACGGCACACTGTTAGAGAGAAGGATTATTATTCAAGAAACACATAGTACAATGAAGTTACTTATCTTCAGTAGTTACTAGGACTGTAGCTCCGGCTATCAACTGACAATCTCGTAACATGGAATACCATGAACAAACACAAAATATTCTCAGGGACTAAGCCTGATGGGCCCTCCTCAGAGAATCAATGCAAACATTACAGAACTGGCTGAGGGCCGATTATGAAAGTGCGTCTGCCTAGGTTGAAATCGAGCTAAGAAGTGAACGAGGCACACTCCAGTTCCGTCGAGCTGCACGGCCCGCTAGAGTGCGCTGTGCTCGGCAGACGACGGGCTGCCAACCTTGTGTTGGCGCGGGGTTGTACTAGTATCTGTGGCTGTGTTACTAGTTATCAGCATATCTTATCGTTGATGTCCTTTCATCCTGAATAGTAATCCTCATCTCGAAACTTTCTTTCATTTCCGTGACTGTTTCTTCGATTTAGTGCTGCATTCATTTTTTACGCCCTTTATGATCCAAGCACGTAATCCTTTGTCTTCCATTATTAGTCTTCCTTCTTTGTTGTTATACAAATTGTCTATTATTCGTCTTTTTCTGAAGCTTAAACCTGTTTTGCCGTAAATTTCGAATGTCTTGCAACATCTTGCACTGAACATTTTTCGTAAGTCGACTAATACTACGAAAGAGTTTCGATTTTTCTTGAGTTTTGCTCCCTTTATCAATAGCAACGTTAGAATGTTTGCCTTTGTCAGAGTCAGTTTTCAGCTAAATTGCACCCTATTGTCTGAACTGTAGAGTAATGTACAACACGGAACGTCATGTAGGCTTACAACAAGCAGTGCAACAACAGAATAAAGGCGAAAGACGTCTTGTGACCTACCGACGTTGTAGTATTTTACATCGATTTTGGATCCTCAGCTGCCTGGAATAACGGTAGAGATAGAAAATACTCAAGGATGAGGTGCTTGCCTAGTCTCGTATTTGTTTGGCCACTACATTATTATCACAGAATCGGCAGCAGTTGAAAACAGGAAAGCGCACGTCACAAAACAAGCAAGAAACTTCCTCTCGTAAAGTCTCACGTAATAACTATGCGGTAAAATACGTTGCTTAGGTTTTGTAAGTAGAAGTGCCATCGAGCGATCGTCATCAGCAACATCCCCGAATGGAACAGAATGAGAAGAAAATGATGCTGTATGACTGCAACTTCTAGCACACACCAAATTCTAGCTTGTTGTGTTCTGTTGCAATAGAAGTAATGCTCAAATGCACCATAGATGTTGCTGTAAAAATGACAGGTGTTTATAGAAAAATCAAAAAAGTAAGACCCTGTGTTACGCCCCGTTCTTCTAGTTAACTTTACAGCTATCTTCTCTCTACATATTCAGTGGCAGTCCAGTTCGAAGAAGAACTGTTCATCTAGAAATTATATGTTTACTATGAAATCAACAGTCGCGTATTCAAACTGTATTTATTGTGCAGACTGTGGTGTCACCGCCAGACACCACACTTGCTAGGTGGTAGCTTTAAATCGGCTTTAGTACATGTCGGACCCGCGTGTCGCCACTGTGTGATCGCAGACCGAGAGCCACCACAAGGCAGGTCTCGAGATACGGACTAGCACTCGCCCAGTTGTACGGACGACGTAGCTAGCGATGCACACTGACGAAGCCTCGCTTATTTGCAGAGCAGATAGTTAGAATAGCCTTCAGCTAAGTCAATGGCTACGACCTAGCAAGGCGCCATTAGTAACATTGCATGTATCTAAAGAGTCTCACTTGTATCGCCACAATCTCCAGATGTACCAAAAGGATGGATTAAAGTTGAGTATTCCAGAAGCTACGTACTTTTCTTTATAGCATTCATTACGTATCCTGTTTCAGACCTCACGCCATCCTGCTTTAGCTTAGCGCGTGCCTTTCGGCTTCCTCTCATTGTGTCTAGGCTGTCTTGTCTAGACACAACACAGACGACATTTGTGTGAATCATCTGACATCATACCTAGAATTCACACTGCGCTGCACTGTGCAAGAGTATTGTCACGAACGTAAGTAACAATGATCATTTCACGAACGCGATCACACTATGGGCATATGCAGCTAGAAGCCGGCCGAAGTGGCCGTGCGGTTAAAGGCGCTGCAGTCTGGAACCGCAAAACCGCTACGGTCGCAGGTTCGAATCCTGCCTCGGGCATGGATGTTTGTGATGTCCTTAGGTTAGTTAGGTTTAACTAGTTCTAAGTTCTAGGGGACTAATGACCTCAGCAGTTGAGTCCCATAGTGCTCAGAGCCATTTGAACCATTTTTTTTGCAGCTAGAAAGGGTGCGTCGATGTTTCCGTGCATGGTGACAGCTGGAAGTCACGTGCAAGGCAGCTGGCGAAACGACTTTCACCGACTTCTGCTTTTCCGACTGTAATGGAATTTCCCTCGGCCCCGGGAAGTTTCGTTATTAAAAAGTTGTTGCATCCGCAATAAGAGGCGACCCCTTCCGCCGGTGGGGTAGCCTGAGCGCCACTTGGGAGACGGTTCTGGGGCGCCCAAGTTGGGCGGTTGCTGCGGCACGCCCCGATGCGCTTATTTCCGCACTTTGGAGGGGAACTGCACGGTCTGTCCCACGAAATTACTTCAGGATGTACACCTCCTTCTTATGGCCACGTGAGAAAGACAGTCTTTCTTCAAGAGCATGCACAGGCTGAATCTTAGAAAGCGTCGAGAGGTACATATGACACACCTGATTAATTAATTGCCAGTGAAGAAGCTGCCAGTCGCTGACCCGTTTCGAATATTGAGCGTTCATCTTCATTACGAATTTACTGTTAACTTGGATACGTTAAAAACGATGTTTCTGTATGGCAACTCATCTGGGAGTTTACAAAAACTAAAAAATAATTCGGCCAATATTCGAAACGTATGTACAAAAAAACACTATGTAAACATTGCCGTTGGCCTGTTTGTCGTAAAATGCACACATTTTAACTGCTGTCGCTCTCTCTCTCTAGTTTCTGAAATATAAGTGGGTAATTTATTGAAACAGTAAAAGTAAATATAAGGATCAATATAACGGTAAAGTTAATATAAAAAGAAAATGTGTAAAGAGAAAGAAATATGAAATATCGTGATAGCAGATGATGAAGGTTTTACGTCAATAAAAATGTCATTTAGTAAATCCAATTGTGTTCCAAAGAACTTTGGAAGAATGAAGATTCAATAAGTAAATTTAGTTGAGAAGTTACTACAAAAATGAAGAAAGCCGGCCGCAGTGGACGAGCGGTTCTAGGCGCCTCAGTCTGGAACTGCGCTACCGCTACGGTCGCAGGTTAGAATCCTGAATCGGGCATGGATGTGTGTGATGTCCTTAAGTTAGTTAGGTTTAAGTAGTTCTAAGTTCTAGGGGACTCATGACCTCAGATGTTAAGTCCCGTAGTGCTCAGAACCATTTGAACCATTTGAAGAAAACAAGAGCTGTGGGATCTAGAATGTTGTTGAGTTTGGTTGTGAAGCATTCATGACGAGCAGACATGACGGTTGTAGTTATCATTTTTATTCGTAAGTTACTTTAGGATAAGCTTGCAGTTATAATGGGGGAAAAGAGAGTGGATTGGAAAACAAGACGAATTATAAGTTCATTATACAGCAATCTAAAAGCGTCAGTGAAAATGAGAGGAGAAAGTTCCATCCAGACAGAACCAGTAAAAGGAATAAGACCAGGCTGCTGTCTTCTTTAAATTTGTGCTTTGAAAATATGGCTGACCATTCCCCACTAGATGGCAAGGGAGTGAAATTCCAAGGGAGAATAGTATGATGTTTGATGTTCTCAGGCGACATAGTCTTTGTATAAACAAATAAAAAAGAAGTACATAATACAGTTGATACCTTTGAAACTAAGGAAATAATTAGATTTTGCAAATCAATAGAAATGAGAAAAAAAGTAATGGCTCTAGGCAGAAATAAACGCTAGAAAATATTCTGTATGGAGAAGTATTAGAACTTGTGCGGAGCTTTATATAGCCAGGAAGCAAGATAGAAATCGACTGGGAGCAGCACACAAATTAAAATCAGGATAGCCATGACAGCACAGAAACTAATCCAGAATGGCAATGGAGAAAGAGGCATTTTGCAAGAAACGGAGAGTGTTCTGTAGCAATATAGGCAACGATTTGAGAAAAATACTAATAAAATGTTTTTCATGAGGTGTTCTCCTGTACGGTGCTGAAATGAAGACAACTTGGAAGAAGTGTAGAGCAAGGTAGGAGGATACAAATATTAAGCTGGATGGATAGAGCGAATAATGAGGATCGACTGAGAAGGGAGAGTAACGACAGTTACTGAATGTGGTAAAAAGAAGGAAAAATGACGGGGCTTACAAAAACAGTATTAGAGGAGTGTGTGGAAGGGAATGGGAGGTGAGAAGGAAGAGCTTTCTGATGCTGCATGATATGCTGGAAGGCAACACATACAGCGGCATTAAGAAGGAATCAATGGCTGTCAGGGAAAGGAGACGCAAATGATCTGCTAATCTAGCAGAAAACTGGTAACGATTACGTTGCAACAGTTAGTGCTGGGTGTACTGTAACTGAGACCAATGGTATTGGGGTGGCTTCACGAAGTTCTCGCCCTTTGACATTAGGAGCATTATGTGGAGAGTCCGCATGTTGACGGAATATTTCCTCCTACTCGACTTCACGTGTGGAAATGCTTAAACTTGGCTAGGATTATGCATCGAACAAGACACAGAGTAAGTATGTATTTAGGTAGGGCATATCGCCAAAATTCCTCTGAACTTTAGACAACCAGCTGCCTCAGTCTTCGGTCCACCTTCCTTACCAAAAATTATTACATGCGAAGAGAGACAGTGATGGTGGATGAGAGAGGAGACATGGCGGTGCGAAAGAAAGCGTATTCCGAAACAACGACGGAATTTTCGTGGATGACAATGTACCATGCTGCGGGACCACAGCTGTTGGCGATTGGTTTGGAGAACATTAGCAGTCGCTGGGGGAGCTACGGCATCACCTCTGCTAACCCTTGCAGTGCCCGGGTATGGCAGATCCGACTGCACCGCTTGTTAATAAGGATCCTGAGGCAAGCTTAAGCAAGGCAGAAGAAATCTCAAGTGGCCACGATTTCCTTTCAGACAAATGCTGAAGGAACATTTCACGTTTGTAATTGTATACATCCAAATAGAGTCTGTGATGGTTCAGATTATCGGAAAAAGGTACTGTATCTCAAGTGCTTTGGTTGCTGGTGTGCCGCCATCTCAGTCCTGTAAATGATTTTTTGGGAAAGTTGTCGTTGTGTTGTTAAATGACTGTTCTTATTCTGGTGCAAACTTCAAATTCGGTAATTCGGCCGTTGGGCCTGATAAATAAATTTAAAGGTTTCTGTTAAAGTTTCCATTGCGCCTAAATACTGCGTTCAAATCCATGTTCTCACAATTGTGCCTCCTGTGCTTCAATCAGATTCAAAATTTAAAATACTTGTAAGAGTTAAGTTTTTGGTAAACAGGATGTTAGGCCTACCCATTAAGTTTAAACTGTTTCTTGTCGAATTAAATTTTAAAATTTTTATTCTTGTTAAATTCAACTTTAAAATTCTTTGGTAAAGCGGCCGTTGGGGATAAATACGTATTTGTTTTAATAACATCTGTTATTAGAAACAACCAACATAATCATCTAGCCATTCTAGTCACTTCTGCCTCCGTTACTGAGGACATTAAGGACAGAAAATAGTTCAGAAATAAAATCAGAAACAATAAAATTGAACAAGTCTAAAAAAGGATCGACAAGGAAAAAAATGAACAGATGAAAGGAAGAAAGGAGTAGATGAATAGGAAGTAAGATGTGATTTGCTCAAGTTCATTCGCTTCCCTAAAGAGTAGTAATCGAAAATTTTATATATTAGGTCTACTACTTTTCTTCCAACGTTTTTTCTCGGCGTTCGAGGCTTATCTGTGAAAAACTTGCGAAATATTTACGATTCAGTGTACTGGCGATCACTGGCCACTACTTTCATTTTTTGGACAGAATAGGAATCCCGCGGCGGAATAAATGGACGTCTTTTCGGGAGACTATTTTCATGGCAGCGACAGCAGAAACCGTTAAGAAATTGTTTCGAATGAAAAACAGCAAACAGTTGCACAATTTTTTTTTAAATTTTAAACATTGACCATGGTTTCTGCTATAAAAAAATAGCCTGCCTCAGAAGTAGTGGCTTAGGACATACGGTGCCATATATAATTTTACTTATGTTCTAAACAGGCTTATGTCTGTTGGAGTTATTTTATTGGTTGGTCTTGACGCAGTGTGGTGTGCGTACTGTAAGACCTTCGGTACACACACCATCAGATTATTTGACTTGTCGCTCTAACGAAGTAGGCGGGTGTCAGCAATATGTCTCGTGGTCTTATTGTGGCGTGTTTATCTTCTGCCGTTAGGCAAGACGATAGAAATGCCACTCGCACGCTTAGAGTAGCAGATTGTCGGTGACCAGGTTTAAACAAAACTTGATTAATAATAATAAGCATAAACATTACTTAACTTGATCTGGATGCTGTTTACAATTGACAATCTGAAGTTCCTTTGGCCTTGGTACGTTAATCTTATTCTCACATATTTCTGATACTTGAGAAAGTGTCTGTTCATTTATCTTCATGGCTATGTACAGGAATATGGTAATCTTATTAGGTTCAGACTGAAACTTGACTATAGACTGGTGCAGACAAATGCACATCCCGGGGAACGAACGTGTTGACAGGCTGGCCAAAGGGGCGATCGACGCCCCAGCTTTGGAGATCGGCCTCACGGCTCGCGATCAGCAGCTGGTGTTGCGCCGTAAGGTGCTTGGGATGTGGTCTGCTGAGTGGCGAGGCAAGACAGCCACTAATAAACTGCGGGCTGTCAAGGAGACGACCGATGTGTGGCGCTCCTCCCTGCGGTCTTCTCGCAGGGACTCTGTTATCCTGTGTCGGCTCCGCATCGGCCATACCTACCTGACGCACGGCCATCTCTTGCGTCAGGAGGATCCCCCCCCTGTGTCGGTGTGGGTCCCGGCTGACGGTCGCCCACATCTTGTTAGAGTGTCCCCGACTGCGCACCCTCCGGCAGTCTTTTAATCTCCCGGGCACTTTGCCTTTGGTTTTATGTGACAATGCCTCCATGGCTGACGACGTTTTAAATTTTATGCGTGGTAGTCCTTTTTATGGTTCCATTTAGGGAGGTCCTGCACCTTTCCCTTTGTGTGTCTCTTGTCCTCGAGTCTCTCATATTTGGTTGCAGATTTTAGTGTGTAGTCGGTTGGTTGACTCTTTCCCTTTTTTGTTGTCGTGGTCAGTCAACCAGTCTCCGGTCATCTTCTTTTGTTCTGTTTCTTTTTGTCTGGTGTCTTCGTGTCTGTAGTGTTCGTTACCGCATTTGTGTTCTTTTAGTGCCTGGGGGGAGTCTCCTTCCCCTTGGTGTTTTATCTGCTCCGCAGGTTTCTGTCTCGCCTGTTTTTGGAATGGGGGACTGATGACCTTAGCTGTTTAGTCCCCCTTAAACATCCCCACAACCACCACCACCAGACAAATGCAGACTAATGCAGACTAATGCAGACTGATGCAGACGGACTAATCGGAGACTGACTAATCTGTACACTCGTTATAATACCTCGCGCGTTCAGGTATCACTGCGCGAGTGTGATCCGCGAGGAGAAAAGGTTCTACGTTAGCAGCAATCTCATTGGCTGCGTTACTTATTAATACGCGGATCGGCGGAAGCAGAATTTTGTCCGTCTTTATGGCAGCGCCATCTCGTAGTGCGGAGACGGACGAGCGCTGCGCCTGCGCTGTTCTGCTTAGCGGGGCGCGCTCTAGTGGGAAAGCTGCGTACGCGCTGACTACGCGGAACTATGTACACAACACGCAGCCACTGGGCTAAGACATTTTTCATTTATTAGTGTGTAGGACTTCTGAAAAAGGCTATATTATTTTATCAGAATCCATGGTCAAAGTTTAAAATAAACATAATTTAGTGCAACTGTGGGCTGTTTCTCATTCGAGACATTTTCGGGATATCCATGAATCGATGCAATTTTGCACTTTTTAATATGACCGGGAACTTCTGGTCAACCAGGCTGTGTGCCACTGATCGAAAAAGTTGGTATGCAGAGAATACGACGGGCGGAGTAGGACTTGCCATTTCTTTTAAGTGTGCATTGACGGGTTTTGCGACTTCGGGTCGAGCATTGTCACGCTGCAAAATCACTTTTTCACGTCTATCGCTGTAATGTGGGCGATTGTCTCTCATAGCTCGGCTCAAAGCGTCAGTTTCTATAGATAACGATCTCCCGTGATTGTTTCCGTAGGTCTCAGTGCTTCGAAAACTCTCTTCCACCTCCATGCCGGCCTTCGACGTCAATTTCAGCGTTCGTGAAGCATTGTAACCATTCTCTGCACGTTCTCTGAACAATAGGTGCCTCACCATAGGTCTTACGCAACGTTTTATGTGCCTTAGTCGAAGATTTCTTCATATTAAAACTGAAAATTAAAACAAAACTTCCCGCAAATGAGCAAAATTTTGCTCCGAAGCTGACGTATTCAATTGAGAATAGCTTTATGATGCGATCACTGATCGACTAATATTAGTTTTATGTTTACAAACGCCTAAGCTTACTGTATTATACACTCATGCTCATAAATTAAGAATAATGCTGATACATGGTGATACAACGCTCTGGTGGGTGGCTTTAAATCACCTCGGGATATGACCATGCGGTGCATTTGACCTGCGGTCGCCGCACGGTGGCGCTGGCTGCAGTCCACATACGCAGGGGTGTTTTGCTACATGTCAGATTCAAATGGTTCAAATGGCTCTGAGCACTATGGGACTCAACTTCTGAGGTCACCAGTCGCCTAGAACTTAGAACTAGTTAAACCTAACTAACCTAAGGACATCACATACATCCATGCCCGAGGCAGGATTCGAACTTGCGACCGTAGCAGTCGCGCGGTTCCGGACTGAGTGCCTAGAACCGCTAGACCACCGCGGCCGGCTACATGTCAGAGTACGGTGCAGCGAGTAAGTGTGCAGACGTGCTAATGGTGACTGTGTGTTGAAAATGGCTCAAAGAACATATTGATGATGTTATGAGGGGTAGAATACTAGGCCGACTGGAGTCTGGTCACACACAGCAGGTCGTAGCACGGACCCTCCGTGTGCCACAAAGTGTGATCTCAAGATTATGGCAACAATTCCAGCAGACAGGAAACGTGTCCAGGCGTTCCAATACAGGACGTCCACAATGTACAACACCACAAGAAGACCGATATCTCACAATTAGTGCCCGCAAACGGCCACGGAGTACTGCAGGTACCCTTCCTCGGGACCTTTCCGTAGCCACTGGAACAGTTGTCTCCAGACACACAGTCTACAGATTACTGAACAGACATGGTTTATTCGCCCGGAGACCTGCAAAGTGCATTCCACTGACCCCCGGTCACAGGAGAGCCCGTAAAGCCTGGTGTCAGGAACACAGTACTCGGTCATTGGAGCAGTGGTCCCAGGTTACGTTCACGGATGAGTCCAGGTATAGTCTGAACAGTGATTCTCGACGGGTTTTCATCTGGCGTGAACCAGGAACCAGATACCAACCCCATAATGTCCTTGAAAGGGACCTGTATGGAGGTCGTGGTTTGCTGGTGTGGAGTGGGATTATGATTGGGGCACGTACACCCCTGCATGTCTTTGACAGAGGAACAGGTCAAATGTATCGGGACGTCATTTTGCACCAATATGTCCGCCTTTTCAGGGATGCAGTGGGTCTCAATTTCCTCCTGATGGATGATAGCGCACGGCCCCACCGAGGTGCCAAAATGGAGGAGTGCCTTGAAACAGAAGATATCAGGCGAATGGAGTGGCCTGCCTGCTGTCCAGCCCTAAACCCCGTCGAGCACTTCTGGGATGCTCTCGGTGGACGTATTGCTGCACGTCTTCAAACCCCTACGACATTTCAGGAGCTCCGATAGGCACTGGTGCAAGAATGGGAGGCTATACTCCAGCAGCTGCTCGACCACCTGATCCAGAGTATGCCAACCCACTGTGCGGCCTGTGTACGTGTGCATGGTGATCATATCCCATTTTGATGTCGGGGTACATGCGCAGGAAAGAGTGGCGTTTTGTAGCGCATGTGTTTCAGGTCGGTTTTCTCAACTTATGACGAATACCGTGGACTTACAGATCTGTGTCGTTTGTGTTCCCTATGTGCCTATGCTATTAGCGCCAGTTTTGTGTAGTCCCACGTTGTGTGGCACCACATTCTGCAACTATCCTTAATTTATGAGCACCTCCACTTGCCGCTACTGCCATCTATTGCAAAACGGAGGTAGCAAAATGATAGAACTACATACGCTGTCCAGTCACATTATATGGCCATGTGTCAAAGCTTGAATAGCAACCTTTGCAGCACAGACCACTGCGAGACGTGCACGAAGGGAGTTGGTGATGTTCTGGAAGGTACTGACAGGGGTGTAGATCCATGACGTTCCAGTGCCTTGGCCAGCTGCGCTAGGTTTCTCGGTTCAGGATCCATGTCGCGAACAACCGGATGGAGACGGTCCCATGGATTCCCAGTTGGGTTTTAAAATGGTTCAAATGGTTCTGAGCACTATGGGACTTAACATCTGTGGTCATCAGTCTTCTAGAACTTAGAACTACTTAAACCTAACTAACCTAAGGACATCACACAACACCCAGTCATGACGAGGCAGAGAAAATCCCTGATCCCGCCGGGAATCGAACCCGGGAACCCGGGCGCGGGAAGCGACAACGCTACCGCACGACCACGAGCTGCGGACCCAGTTGGGTTTAAATCCAGGGGAATGTGGTAAACTTATCCTGGTGTTCATCAAACTTCACAAGTGCGCTGTGAGCTGTGTGATATGTTGCGTTGTGGTGCTGGTAAATGCCATCGTGCCGAAGAAAGACAAACGGCATCTAGCGTTGGACATAGTACCCCAAGGATTGATGCATACTTGTGTTGATCCATTGTGCCTTTCAGAATGACGAGACCATTCATGGAATGACCTGCGACAATTTATGCACGGTGTTTGCTTTCGGATGTTTCACACCGTCACGCCAACGGCTATCTGTGCGATAAAATGTGACACAGTCGAAAAGGCCACCTGCCAGTACTCAGTGGACGTTCAGATGAAGTATCGGCGTGCAAATTTCAGCATTCGTCGCCGATGAACATCAAAAAAATGTTCAAATGTGTGTGAAACCTTATGGGACTTAACTGCTATGGTCATCAGTCCCTAAGCTTACACACTACTTAACGTAAATTAGCTAAGGAAAAACACACACACCCATGCCCGAGGGAGGACTCGAACCTCCTACGGGACCAGCCGGATGAACAGCAGTCAGCGTGGGTGCATCAAATAGGCGCCTTCTGGAGAGGCCCATACGTAGTAACGTTCACTCAACGGTTATTGAGGAGACACTGATGGTAGCCCCTTAGTTCATCTGGGCGATCAGTTGCTCAGTAGCTATACATCTTTTAGCCCGTACACATCTCCGCAGCGGTCGTTCTCCCCTGTCATCCGTGGCCTGCGGTGCACCACAGTTGCCTCGGGGCCAGTTTTGGACAGCGCTGTTTTGCCATACGTGGTATGCTTTAACCACAACGGCACACGAACAGTTTACAAACTTATCCGTTTCGGAAATGCTTCTAATCTTGACCCAAACGCCAATGATCATGCGCTTTTGGACGCTCCGTTTCCGCATGGTGACAACTACACTGTTTTCACGCCTCGCCGACATTCTTTATGTGCCCTCCCCTGCTAGTGTTGCCACCTACCGTCTGTCAGTGGTTATTGCACGCTGACGTTGAATATAGGCGGTAGTCACATTAATGTGAATGGACCGCGTATACAGGGTGGTCCATTGATAGTGACTGGGCCAAATATCTCACGAAATAAGCGTCAAACGAAAAAACTACAAAGAACGAAACTTGTTTAGCTTGAAGGGGGAAACCAGACGGCGCTATGTTTGGCCTGCTAGATGGCGCTGCCATAGGTCAAACGGATATCAACAGCGTTTTTTAAATACGAACCCCTATTTTTTTACAATCCGTGTAGTACGTAAAGAAATATGATTGTTTTAGTTGGACCACTTTTTTCGCTTTGTGACAGATGGCGCTCTAATAGTCACAAACGTATAAGTACGTGCTATCACGTAACATTCCGCCAGTGGGGACGGTATTTGCTTCATGATACATTACCCGTGTTAAAATTGACCGTTTACCAATTGCGGAAAAGGCTGATGTCGTGTTGTGATGGAAATGGAAATGAGCGTTTGGCGTCATTGGCCGGGAGGCCCCTCGCGGGGCAGGACCGGCCGCCATATCGCAGGTCTTATTACAGTCGGCGCCACATTGGGCGACCTGCACGCCGGATGGGGATGAAATGATGATGAACACAACACAACACCCAGTCCCTGAGCGGAGAAAATCTCCGACCCAGCCGGGAATCGAACCCGGGCCCAGAGGACGGCAATCCGTCACGCTGACCACTCAGCTACTGGGGCGGACCGTGTTGTGATAAAAATGCCCAACAGGCGTGTGCTATGTATGCTGCTCGGTATCCTGGACGACATCATCCAAGTGCCCGGACCGTTCGCCCGATAGTTACGTTATTTAAGGAAACAGGAAGTGTTCAGCTACATGTGAAACGTCAACCACGACCTGCAACAAATGATGATGCCCAAGTAGGTGTCTCAGCTGCTGTCGCGGCTAATACGCACATCAGTAGCAGACAAATTGCGCGAGAATCGTGAATCTCATTAACGTCGGCGTTGAGAATGCTACATAAACATCGATTGCATCCGTACCATATTTCTATGCACCAGGAGTTGCATGACGACGACTTTGAACGTCGTGTACCGTTCTGCCACTGAGCGCAAGAGAAATTAAGGGACGATGACAGATTTTTTGCACGCGTTCTATTTAGCGACGAAGCGTCATTCACCAACAGCGGTTAAGTAAACCGGCATAATATGCAGTATTGGGTAACGGAAAATCCACGATGGCTGCGATAAGTGCAGCATCAGAGACCTTGGCGGGTTAATGTATGGTGCGGCATTATGGGAGGAAGGATAACTGGCCCCCATTTATCGATGGCAATCTAAATGGTGCAATGTATGCTAATTTCCTACGTAATGTTCTACCCATGTTACTACAAGACGTTTCACTGCATGACAGAATGGCGATGTACTTCCAACATGATGGCTGTCTGGCACAGAGCTCGCGTCTGGCTGAAGCGGTATTGAATAGCATATTTCATGACAGGTGGATTGGTCGTCGAAGTACCATACCATGGTCCGCACATTCACCGGATCTGACGTCCACGGATTTCTTTCTGTGGGAAACGTTGAAGGATATTGCCATAGTGATCCACCGACAACGCCTGACAACATGCGTCAGCGCATTGTCAATGCATGTGCGAACATTACGGAAGGCGAACTACTCGCTGTTGAGACGAATGTCGTTACACGTATTGCTAAATGCATTGGGGTTGACGGACATCATTTTGAGCATTTATTGCATTAATGTGGTATTTACAGGTAATCACGCTGTAACAGCACGCGTTCTCAGGAATGATAAGTTCACAAAGGTACATGTATCACACTGGAACAACCGAAATAAAATGTTCAAACGTACCTACGTTCTGTATTTTAATTTAAAAAAATCCTACCTGTTACCAACTGTTCGTCTAAAATTGTGAACCATATGTTTGTGACTATTACAGCGCCATCTATCACAAAGCGAAAAAAGTGGTTCAACTAAAACATTCATATTTCTTTACATACTACACGAATATGTAATAAAAAATGGGGGTTCCTATTTAAAAAAAAAAACGTAGTTAATATCCGTTTGACCTATGGCAGCTCCGGCCGGAGTGGCCGTGCGGTTCTGGGCGCTTCAGTCTGGAATCGAGCGACCGCTACGGTCGCAGGTTCCAATCCTTCCTCGGGCATGGATGTGTGTGATGTCCTTAGGTTAGTTAGGTTTAATTAGTTCTAAATTCTAGGCGACTGATGACCTCAGAAGTATAGCAGCATAGTGCTCAGAGCCATTTGAACCATTTGAACCTATGGCAGCGCCATCTAGCGGGCCAACCATAGCGCTATCTGGTTCCCCCTTCAAGCTAGACAAGTTTCATTCTTTGTAGTTTTTTCGTTTGACGCTTATTTCGTGAGATATTTGGCCCGGTCACGATCAATGGACAACCGTATATACAGAAAAATCCATGGCACCTTTCTTCGAGATTGAACCTCTATTTTGACCACCCTGAAAGTAATACATAAAATGTATCAAGCAAACATTGTTTAACTACCAGCCGCGCGGGGTGGCCGCGTGGTTGGAGACGCCAAGTCACGGATTTCCCGGCCCCTCCCGCCAGAGGTTCGAGTCCTCCCTCGAGCATGGGTGTGTGTGTTGTTCTTAGCATAAGTTACTTTAAGTAGTGTGTAAGTCTAGGGAACGATGGCCTCAGCCTTTTGCTCCCTTAGAAATTCAGACACATTTGAACATTTGTTTAACTACCAGGAGGGCATTAACCATGTTAACGGCTTTTCTTGTAACTATGTTCCTTTTCTCAAATAGCACCTTATACTTTTTACTTGGTAATTTTGTATCCCGCATGGAAGGCGGCCCATGGGTCTGCTTCTGTAAACTGAAGGGTAGGCCGAATGTGCAAGCGAATAGGAGCAGGAAAAGGTGAAGTATTTCGGTACTGCTGGTAGATTTCACAAGTTTACTATAGTCGGAATTAGGATTACATTAGGCTTACTTAACTTTGGCTGAGATGAAATAGAAACAATGTTGGTTGGTCGTCTGCTCTGAATCAATTGTGCAGAATCCGGAGCGGCACTCGTAGAGCTGAGCAGCGCCGGCTAGAGGGCACTGTCGTCTGTGTCGGTGTCGTAGTACCAACCTAAGAACTTTTACCTACGCCGTGGCATCGTAGCTATCGATACCACAGGTAATCCTCTTCATTGTGAGCAAGAAAGTTGCTTTTAAAGTTTAAGAGATGACAAATTCCACATCTAGCATTTGAATTTAACAATTTACTGGATCATACAGTCAGTAACGTCCTACTCAATACTGCCTGTTTAGAAGGCAAGAGTGGATCAGGTGACTGGTTGGTTGGTTGATATGGGAGGGAGGGGACCAAATAGTGAGATCATCTGTCCCATCGAAGTAGGGAAAGAAGAGGGCCGTGCCCTTTCAAAGGTACTATCCCGGCTTTTACCTAAAGTGATTTAGGGAAATCACGGAAGACCTGAATCAGGATGACAGACGTGGGTTTGAGAAGCTGTTGAGTGGTACCCATATACTTTAGGAAGTGCCGCACCTTGTGGGGAAATAAGAGTTGCCGTAGTTATTATGTTAATAGCTACGCATGTATGTGGGGTCCAGTGTCACTCAATGGGTGTTCTGATCCTGCAAGTGAAAAACAATTTTCCGCGGAACTGTAAAATTTCGATGCCGGTATCTGATTTTACATTGGTTATACATTTCCGTACGTTGTGTTTATTCACGGAGGAAAAGTATAGCCTAATTAGGACCACTTCAAGAAAACTGGATCTCTGATGCGCGAAAAAACACAGTAGTAATATTTAACAATCACAGATTTGAAAAATAACCGCAAAATTTCCACTTAATCTCTAATTTTCAGCACACAGCTTTTATGTTACATGGGCTGTGTGGGGACTTAATCCCGCTGCTCTTTGTATGAAGATTGCAGGGAGTCCTCCGTGCTTAAACGTCCAGCATTTTTTCATGTTTTAATCCGCGTGTAATTTGTCGCACACTCTTTACTTTGAAAGCTGCTCGCGTTTGAAAGTGGATTTTTCACTCGCCCTTCTTTCAAACAGTCACCGCATAATGAAACGCCACAAACAGAATGTTTTATTTTTGGCGAAAACCTTTACACGTGTGTGATTATTTTCCGAAATATGATGCGGTAGCCAGTAATCAGTAACACCACACACACACACACAAAATTCATTTAGTCTTTGGAGCAAGGTACGAGGAAGATATGAGGCCATGGTTCCACAGTACTTAATCGGCTTTATATTACACCAAAGAATAGCTTGAGAAGTAGTGATTTTTATTCATGTGTCACAAGGGGCTCTGTCAAATATTGTCTGACTGGTTCCCACTTTTCACTTAGCGCAGTTGTTCCTGTACTTAGAGGTGGCAATGCAACTGAAAACTTTGCGAATCACTTAATATTTTTCTTAGCAGTTTATTGAGTTATGTACTTTGTCGCGTGGTTGAGCATAAGGATAACATACCCATTTTTCTTATCTGTTATGTATATTAATGTCAGTGTAATGGTGCAGAAGTTTCTGTATCCCACACTCTTCTGGAAGAGCGTTGTGTTTTTAACATACTGCAATTGACTATGCATTTTTCCTTAGCTTTTTATTTTTATTTACCATGTCTACTTACATTCTATAGAATCCGGAAATCGTATTGGAAATGTGTAGTTTCTGACAAGAGTACATTTACACTCCGCAAGTCATCTTACGCTGTCTGGCAGATCATCTCAATATATGTTCGTATAAAATGCAAAGCAGAAAGAAAGTATTTCAAAGACTCTCTCACAGAGTACGTAGAATTTTGTATCATTTTTTTTATCTAAATTTTATGGGAGATGTGTTACTATTTTTTGTTAGGTGGATAATACGGGGGATCATTCGTAACACAAACGCGTTTAGCATACCAGGAAAGACTAAATGTCAGAAAATTGTTTGGAATAAATTTCTTTTATTTCCCCTATGATCGCAAAGCTATATGGTCCTTACACTACCGGTTTCGGCCTGTGACGATATCTTCAGGTCTGCAGCAAAACATGGGGAAACCACACACAGCTAGTAGACAGTTTACATCTTAAAACAGTAAAATACGTCATAAAGTAAAGTGTTATATTCATACATATGGAAAATATAGGCTTAAAATTTGACGAGGAGTACTTGCTTAAAAATATGCCCTAGTGCAATGAAACCGTAGTAAGATTGTCAAATAACCACACAAAATCAACTTAACATCGGCGCAAATACAAGGCCACAGTGTCACCAGTGTCATAGTGTTAGGGCTACTTTTCAAGCCAAGTGAGATACGCCATCCGCGTAACAGAGCTGCCATGCGTTTGCATTTAGCAAAAATCGGCTATACTACTGGGTTCATTGAGACTGATGTGTGTATTTTTCACATGGTGGTCGGAAGAGTCTGAAGCGAGAATGCTCAATGGACAGAGCGATTTTGTTCTCAATGTCAAATTTGCTTTATTCGACAGTGTTTTAACATAGTCGTTAAACGCCTCATTTATATATACACTATGTGATCAAAAGTATCAGGACACCTGGCTGAAAATGGCTTACAGGTTCGTGGCGCCTTCTATCGGTAATGCTGGAATTCAATATGGTGTTGGCCCACCCTTAGCCTTGATGACTGCTTCCATTCTCGCAGGCGTACGTTCAGTCAGGCGCTCGAGGTTTCTTGGGGAATGGCAGCCCACTCTTAACTGAGTGCTGCACTGTGGAGAGGTATCGATGTCGGTCGGCGAGTCCTGGCACGAAGACGGCGTTCGAAAATATCACAAAGGTGTTCTATGGGAGTCAGGTCAGGACTCTCTGCAGGCCAGCCCATTACAGGGATGTTATTGTCGTGTAACCACTCGTCCACAGGCCGTGCATTATGAAACCGATCGTGTTGAAAGATGCAATCGCCATCCCCGAATCCCTCTTCAACAGTGAGAAGCAAGAAGGTGCTTAAAACATCAATGTAGGCCTGTGCTGTGATAGTGCCACGCAAAACAACAAGGGGTGCAAAACCCCTTCATGAAAAACACGACCACACCATAACACCACCGCTACCGAATTTTACTGTTGGCACTACACACACTGGCAGATGACGTTCACCGGGCACTCGTCGTACCCACGCCCTGCCACCGGATCGTCACATTGTGTACCGTGATTCGTTCACCCCACACAACGTTTTTCCACTGTTCAATCGTCCAACGTTTACGCTCCTTACACCAAGCAAGACGTCATTTTGCATTTGCGTGGTGTGTGGCTTATGAGCAGCCGCTCGATCACGAAACCCAAGTTTTCTCACCCCCCCTCCTAACTGTCATAGCTCTTGCAGTGGATGCTAACGCAGTTTGGAATTCCTGTGTGATGGTCTGGCTAGATGTGTGCCTATTACACATTACGACGCTCTTCAACTGCCGGCGGTCTCTGTTAGTCAACAGACGTGGTCGGCCTGTACGCTTTTGTGCTGTACGTGTCCATTCACGAAAAAAAATGAGTGTGAAATCTTATGGGACTTAACTGCTAAGGCCATCAGTCCCTAAGCTTACACACTACTTAACCTAAATTATCCTAAGGACAAACACACACACCCATGCCCGAGGGAGGACTCGAACCTCCGCCGGGACCAGCCTAATAGTCCATGACTGCAGCGCCTAAGACCGCACGGCTAATCCCGCGCGGCGTCCATTCACGTTTCCACTTCACAATCACATCGGAAACAGTGGGCCTAGGGATGTTTAGGAGTGTGGAACTCTCGCGTACAGACGTATGACTCAAGTGACACCCAATCCCCTGACCAAGTTCGAAGTCTCTCACGATGTCTAATGACTACTGAGGTCGCTGGTATGGTGTACCTGGCAGTAGGTGGCAGCACAATGCACCTAATATGAAAAACTATTTTGGGGGGTGTCCAGATACATTTAATCATATAGAGTATCTTGCCTTGCCTTTATCCTGTATAAGGGACATTACATATTTCCTCCACTTCCTACAAAGACTGTGGTAACCTAGGGTTTGATTGTTCCGTCTCTGTTTATACGTGTATATGTATTTCGTTGATTGCATGTTCTTGTTAATTGACTGGTACAATGTTTTATAATATTATTCTTCTTACGTCTTGTTACGGAGTACAAGAGCCCTCTGGCACTAACTGTTTTCTTTTTTTAATTTATTGGTTTTCGAAACGAGCCCATACAGCCATCTCAACAGTGGAATGTCAATTATGACGGTATGAACACGAGGGCAACACAACAGCCAGTACCCGAGTGGACTATGTCTCAGAGTCACTAATTTTCGCTTAACCTTTTCCTATGTAATTAGTTTAAAATTTATCTTTATTCGTGGTTTTAATTTACTTACATTTTTAACTGCTTTAAAATACACACTTCACAATTTCACTGTTGATTTTACGTATCGAATTTTTTGTATTATTACGTGTTGTACGATCATATAATTGACGAGCAAGCCTTGGACAGGTGTGCTGTTAATAGGAGGACTCTGGTGTCACTTGGTCTAGTTTTCACCATATTTTCAATATGTGCGAAGATGAAAAGCTGATTTTGTTTGTATTTTTTGACAATGTCACTATGAATTACGGGATATTTTAAAACAAGTATGGATTGTGATGTTTTCTACATCTATGAAAGGAATACTTTCCATTATGTTTTAAAATGTAGACTGTCTACCAGTTCTATTTGATTTCCCCATGTTATGCTGCAGATCCGAAGATGGTCATCGCAGATCGAAAACGGTAGTCTAAGGACCAAAGAGTTTTATGATCATAGATGGAAATAAAATAAATTTCTTCTGCGCTTTCTGGATCACTGTTTTATTCGATATTATTCGCAGCTCTTAACGGGGACATAAGTGATAAAAACCGATAATACACTGAAGGAAAAAGAACGCGACACCGAAAAGTAGTTGTGCAACGTGACCCGAAGTTGGTGTGTGTGTTTCTATAACTGAAAGATGATGTCTACTCATATTTCGCGACAGCCGCACAAGACTGGCTCTAGTAGCGCCACTATGAAGATACAAATCAGGTTTGCTTTAAACAGACGCTGTAACGGTCATGAGCGTTAGTTACCTATAGGACTGGACATTGTTAGTTGACGTTTGGCAAAAATGAAGAACATCTTTAAGGCGACGAAGACGCAGTTGGAAATGCCGTGTGGCTAGGGCTTTCCGTCGGGTAGACCGTTCGCCTGGTGCAGGTCTTTCGAGTTGACGCTACTGCGGCGACTTGCGTATCGATGGGGATGAAATGATGATGATAAGGAATACACAACACCCAGTCCCTAAGCGGTGAACATTTCCGACCCAGTCGGGAATCGAACCCGGGCAGTTAGGTATGGCATTCCGTCGCGCTGACCACTCAGCTACCAGAGGCGGACAAGACGCAGTTATCAGCACCTCACTGAGTTTCAACGAGATCGCGTAATAGCGCTACGAGGAGCTGGATCTCCTTTCTGCGGTACTGCAGAAAGACGTGGCAGGAATGTGGCCAGCATACACGACTGCTAGCAGCGGCAGTCACGAGATTGTACAGTCGCAGGAAGACCGGGCTCTGAACAGCCACATGACAGTACCGAGAGGGAAGACGATCGTGTTCGATGTATGGCTCTGGTGCATCGTACTGCACCCGTAGCAGCAATCTGAGCAGCAGTTGGCACCACAGTGACACAACGAACTGTTGCAGATCGGTTACTTGAAGAACAGCTGTGTAGCGTACATTCCATTAACCCCAAACTGCTGTCATTTGCATACTCACAAGGGGAAGGCCTCAGACACGGCTAACCGATTCGGCTCAGATTTGGCAGGTCGCTAGTGTACAACCTAAAACGAAAGAATCTAAGATATTTTGCGTCAACACCCCCGCAATTTTGAGAAAATCACCCCTAAAGGTTATGACGAGCAACCGACTCAAAATTGGCGGTATCGATAGATAATTGTTAAAAGAGCATTTTTCATCATCAGGTTGTTGTTGTTGTGGTCTTTAGTCCTGAGGCTGGCTTCATGCAGCTCTCCATGCTACTCTATCCTGTGCAAGCTTCTTCATCTCCCAGTACTTACTGCAACCTACATCCTTCTGAATCTGCTTAGTGTATTTATCTCTTGGTCTCCCTCTACGATTTTTACCATCCACGGTGCCCTCCAACACTAAATTTGTGATCCCTTGATGCCTCAGAACATGTCCTACCAACCGATCCCTTCTTCTAGTTAAGTTGTGCCACAAACTTCTCTTCTCCCCAATCCTATTCAATACCTCCTCATTAGTTATATGATCTACTCATCTAATCTTCAGCATTCTTCTGTAGCACCACATTTCGAAAGCTTCTATTCTCTTCTTGTACAAACTACTTATCGTCCATGTTTCACTTCCATACATGGCTACGCTCCATACAAATACTTCCAGAAACGACTTCCTGACACTTAAATCAATTCTCGATGTTAACAAATTTCTCTTCGTCAGAAACGCTTTCCTTGCCATTGCCAGTCTACATTTTATATCCTCACTACTTCGACCATAATCAGTTATTTTGCTCCCCAAATAGCAAAACTCCTTTACTACTTTAAGTGTCTCATTTCCTAATCTAATTCCCTCAGCATCACTCGACTTAATTAGACTACATTCCATTATCCTCGTTTTGCTTTTGTTGATGTTCATCTTATACCCTCCTTTCATGACACTGTCCATTCCGTTCAACTGCTCTTCCAAGTCCTTTGCTGTCTCTGACAGAATTACAATGTCATCGACGAACCTCAAAGTTTTTATTTCTTCTCCATGGATTTTAATACCTACTCCGAATTTTTCTTTTGTTTCCTTCACTGCTTGCTCAATATAGATTGAATAACATCGGGAATAGGCTACAACCCTGTCTCACTCCCTTCCCAACCACTGCTTCCCTTTCGTGCCCCTCGACTCTTATAACTGCCATCTGCTTTCTGTTCAAATTGAAAATAGCCTTTCGCTCCCTGTATTTTACCCCTGCCACCTACAGAATTTGAAAGAGAATATTCCAGTCAACATTGTCAAAAGCTTTCTCTGAGTATACAAATGCTAGAAACGTAGGTTTGCCTTTCCTTAATCTAGCTTCTAAGATAAGTCGTAGGGTCAGTATTGCCTCACGTGTTCCAACATTTCTACGGAATCCAAACTGATCTTCCCCGAGGTCAGCTTCTTCCAGGTTTTCCATTCGTCTGTAGAGAATACGCGTTAGTATTTTGCATCCGTGACTTATTAAACTGATCGTTCGGTAATTTTAACATCTGTCAGCACCTGCTTTCTTTGGGATCGGAATTACCATCAGGTATGGCGTCGGAAAACGCATACTTTTCCAGAAATCGAGGTAAAAACCTTTTACAACTGCCTCTTCTGTACCCAGACAGTAAACGCTTTTCGCCGACAGCACCGATAGCAAAGTCTGCTTTCGGCTGCGGTGGGGCGAGGACGTCCGCTGCGCCCCGCCGTGATCCCTCATGAGGAATTCGCAGCACTCTTACTCGGAGTTGTTTTGATGTGACAAGGCTTAAAAGTTTAATACTTTACTAGCTCACGGCGTTCGGGAAATTAGTTTGCTTACTTTATTATTATCATTCCTTATTGATTTACTTACCTTATTAACCCTCCTACCCCTATCAATTGAGATAAGGAAAAATGCAAACGAAAAGAATAACATCCGCGAGGTTTCTTCGAGATTCTAGAAATTAGTTTGCTTACTTTATTGTTATCATTCCTTATTGATTTACTTACCTTATTAACCCTCCTACCCCTATCAATTGAAATAAGGAAAAATGCAAACGAAAAGAATAACATCCCCGAGGTTTCTTCGAGATTCTAACCCGGGTTTTCCAATTCCCAGACAGTTACCTCAGCCATCGCGCTATCGCTGCTGTCGGCGAAAAGCGATTACCATGTGGGTACGGAAGCGGCAGTTGTAAAAGTTTCTTTCCTCGATTTCTGGAAAAGTTTGCGTTTGCGGACGCCATACCTGATGATGAAAAATGCTCTATTTACAATTATCTATCGATCCCTCCAGTTTTGAGTCGATTCCTCGTCATAACCTTTAGGGGTGATTTTCTAAAAAATGCGGGGGTGTTGACCCAAAATATCTTAGAGTCCTTCGTTTTAGGTTGTACACAAACGACCTGCCAAATATGAGCCGAATCGGTTGGCCGTGTATCAGGCCTTCCCCTTGTCAGTGGTGTCAAGTGAGAGCTCATTGAGGAGCAGAGTGAGGATCTGTTGTGTTTTCTGATGTAAGCTAGTTCTGCCTCGGTGCCAGTGACTGCCGTGTGTTCGTTATGATAAGGCCAGTAGAGGCTCTGCAACCAACCTGTCTGCGCGCTATACACACTGCACCTACACCTCAAGTTATGGTCAGGGGAGCGATTTCGTATGACAGCAGGAGCACTCTCATGGTTATCCCACGCACACAGACTGCAAATTTGTACGTCAGACTGGTAATCGACCTGTTGTGCTGCCATTCATGAATACCATTCGAGGGGATGATTTCCAACGAGATAACGCTCGTCCACATATCGTTGTTGTAAACCAACATGCTATACAGAGTGTCGACATGTTATCTTGGCCTGCTCGATTATCAGACCTGTTTTCATTCGAGCACATATGGGGCATCATCGAACGACAACTACATCGTCGGCCACAACCAGCGTTAACCGGCCCTGACCGACCAAGTGCAACATGTGTGGAACTATATCCCACAAACCGACATCCAGCACCTGTACAACGCAATGCGTGTACGTCTGCATGGTTACATTTAACATTATGGCGGTTATACAGGTTTTTAATGTTCCAGCATCTCACATTTGCAATGACCTATCTCGCGTTTACGTTAACCTATGATCTTGCAATGTTAATCATTTAAATATGTTACCTAGACAAATGTATTTCCGAAATTTCTTTACTCTACATCAATTATTTTTTGGTGTTTTGGTGTACAAGTATTTATGCCACTCATACATACTTTCCCAAAAATATGAGATACTGCTATTGGTATCATTTCTGTTACAACATTCTCAAGCTTTTACATTGAAATCACTGAAAAACTACTCAGTTAGGCTTAACGAGTTTGTATTTCGACGTTTTACGAGAATTTGTCCCTGGTAATAGAAAAAAGATCATAGTCACTGTATTGAAAAAAGATACACCTATTAATGTAACAACTCAACGGTGTAATTCCTTACAGTACTGAATAACGGCTTACCACAATGTGCACTCAGCGCTGCTATGCCCTGCGATAATACATTAACAAGTTTATTTGTCACACAGAGAAAGTCGTAGGGCGTGTATTATAATGAGAAACAGGTTTTAATATACAAGGAAAAGATCCATTGAAGTACAGCCGTAAAAGTTCGCGCGTCAGCGGTAGAGAGAGAGAGAGAGAGAGAGAGAGAGAGAGAGAGAGAGAGAGGGGGGGGGGGGGGGGGGGGGAGAGAGGGAGGAAAAGAGAGAGAATTCGCTCAGGAGCAACTGAAACAAAGACAATATATGTCTTAAAGATAGTGCGTTCGTGTTGAAAGTGAAACCGTTTGTGGGCTGTATAAAAATGATTGGTTGAGAATCTGGCAGGGTCGTACATAATGAAAGTTATCTTGACAGGGTCATACACAATGCAAGTTTTCCTGGCAGGATAGTACACAATGAAAGGTACCCTGGGATTGGACGCCACAATGGAAGATTACACTTGGGGTGACTATATAAGAGTGATGATTTGACTGAGAATGTAAGCAGAATTTAGTTTACTGACAACATTTATATTCCCAAAAATAAAGACAGACGTATTGAAAGTTAAACAAATTCTGGCAGCATATTGTAAACAACTAAAAGGTGGTTTACGACCTCAATGGACAAGGATTCTGGTTGTCAAAAGTGAGTCAATTACTCTGGCCCTAAAAATGTGTAAAACACAATCTGAATTGTTCTGACGCGCCGGCCACGGTGGCCGAGCGGTTCTAGGTGTTACAGTCTGGAACCGAGCGACCGCTACGGTCGCAGGTTCGAATCCTGCCTTGGGCATGGATGTATGTGATGTCCTTAGGTTAGTTAGGTTTAGGTAGTTCTAAGTTCTAGGCGACTGATGACCTCAGAAGTTAAGTCCCATAGTGCTCGGAGCCATTTTTGTTCTGACGCTGAGCAGACTTTGATCGACGATCTACAGAAGTCTCGATAGGTGCGACTGAGGGCAAGTGACGATTGGGATTTGTGTGCCCAGACAAGGCCGGAGCAGCAGTACTTTACCATGTTTGCTTCGTGCAGCAATGTAACTTGCAGCTGGCGATTCGTTTGCGACAGAGGCGGGGGCACCTGTGAATCGATCGCGGCCACGAAAGAAATCCAAAATCTCACGATGTAGCGATCAGGCAGACGAATCGCAATTTACTCTCTACCAGAGCCCTTAAATGACGGTGGATTTCAGTGTGTGACACACCCGTTTGCTTGTCGCTTACTGAAAAAAAAAACGTTATTAATATAAGAAAAATGTATCGTAATCTCTTTTACTACATCAGTGTCAAAGAGCTTGCCTTGATGAATATCGGTTCTTGATAGATCATCGAAGTTAAGCAACGCCGAGCTTTACCAGTACTTAAATGGGTAACCGCCTGACTGTGCCACGTAATGCTGGCTGATTTTTCGTACTGCAAAGGGGAGTTAGGATGGTGGATTAAATCCCAAACCTCTCCACAGTGTCTCATCAACTGACGACATGTGGCACTGTTAATGGTGATCCGTTCCTCGTATTTGGAGATTAAATTCAGCGGCCCCCTTGGAGTTTTCGAGAGAGGTAGGCTATGGGCCGGCACTGGGTTTCTATCTCTCTTTTATTTTAAATTTTTTTCTTTATTGATTTATTTAACCTGGCAAGATTAGGGACATCCAGCCCTCTCTTACATCTAACCAGGTATTCTACTTATTTTACATTCATATATTTTAGTAGGCATGTTAAACTGCATCTAGTACAAAAAGTGAAATAACAATTACAAAGGCACACTTGGAAAAATACATACATACAGTGTTTATATTCGTAGATGATAAGTACTGTCATAATTAGACATTATGAAAGAGACAGATTTTAGATAGGAGTGCTAGCAGCAGGGAGTATGAGGGAGACTGATGGTGAAGGGCGGAGAAGAATAGAGACACGATGTAACATAATTAAGGAAATACAAAGGAAAAGAAGATTCCGTGGTTAATAGAGATAGATCAAGAGCATCCTACACAAACTAACTACACGCTATTCACACCCCTTACATTCACCTCCAGTTATCAGTCACACATAAACACACAACCCTCATATTTCGTGAAGGAAAGGTAATATTGCACAGATAGGACAGACAAATCTTTCCAGTTACGAGGCTGAACCTGGTCTTCCGGGCCTCCCACCTAGCAAAGCCCCATGACTGTAGTTTTATTTCTTCAATACTTTCACACCATTTCTTAGTGGAAAATCTGAGTGGAGAAAATGTTCCAAAGAATACTGCAGAAGTAAGCAATTAGCTAATTTGACCATGTTGGGTACAACCGAGTTGCAGAAAGCTATGATTCAAAGAACAATCTATACTGTAATTTTAATATATTATATACATTGGTACAGTGGCTAAACACTTACTCTATTTTTAGACATAGACGTGACATCTGTAACACTTGTGTGCGTACTTGCTACGCTTGTGCGAAACTCTTAATAGGGACTCCATCTCGTGTCACTTTCCGCCGCACACTGTTACTCCATAACGTTCGGTAACGTGAAATTTTCAGAAAAATTAAAAATTTATGCTGTACCGAGACTCGAATCCAGGACTTGTGACTTTCGCGGAGAACTGCTCTACCGACCGGGGTGTCCAAGCACGACTCACGATCCTTTCTCACAGTTTTACTTTCACCGGTATCCCTTCTCCAACCTTCCAAACTTCACAGAAGTTATTCTGCGGAGCTTTGAGGATAACCACTCCTGGAAGGAAGGACATTGTGGAGGCATGGCTTACCCGTAGCCCGCGGTATGTTTCATATCAATGCACTTTCCGCTTCAGATTGAAAAATTCATCCTGGTAACTTCATCAATTTGTTGCTCAGCATGGTTATGCAACATTCTTTCTTCTAGAAGTGCTAGTCGTGCAAGTTCCGCAGGAGAGCTTCTGTGAAGTTCGGATGGTAAGAGATATGGTAGTGGCGGTAGAAAACCTAAGAGGACGTGTCGCACAGGAGCATCGCAGTCGGTAGAGCACTAGCCAGCGAAAGGCCAATGTTCTGCGTTCGAATGCCGGTCCGCCACACAGTTTTGATCTCCCAAAATGTTTGATATCAGGTCACACTCCGCTGCAGAACGATCATTTCATTCTGGATTCTATAGCTTCACAACGTCCAACAGAGCAAAATTAGTAATCTATGCTAATAACAAATCTATATAACGGTCGCCGGGCGCTGTGGCGGAGCGGTTCTACGCGCCTCAGTCCGGAACCGCGTTGCTGCTAAGGTCGCAGGTTCGAATCCTGCCTCGGGTATGGCTGTGTGTGATATCCTTAGGTTAGTTAGGTTTAAGTAGTTCTAAGTCTAGGGGACTGATGACCTCAGATGTTACGTCCCATAGTGCTTCGAGCCATTTGAACCATTTTTGTATAAACGTCGTGTCTGTCTGTTAGCCTTGAACAAGGTAATCGCCAAAACTAGAATTACTAGACGAATTATCATGGGGTTTTCGCAGGTAACTTTAGCATATCAGATTTTGAAAATACGGCTACAGTTGTAAAATTCTTTTATTATCACACGACGGGTTTCGGACTCTTAAAAGCCCATCTTCAGGTGATGTAACTTGGTGCTGTGTCCCCCGAGCGCCACGATGGACGTGTACGAGGCGCGATGTGCTACCTACGAGCCCAGTACAGCATAGCGTGGTTGGGGCACTGAGTGAACTTTCGTTCACCAAAATGGGATAACAGAAAGAAACATATTATGATTTAAGGTTTTCCTAAAGCTATCTTGTCTGTCTGTCTGAATACACTAATCTCCAAAACTACTAGACGGATTTTTATGGGTTTTTTACTGGTAACTTCAGCGTAGCTAGAAGGCCCGCATGGGCTACATTTCATCACAATCGGATTAAGGGAAAAAATTTTCATACATATTCTAAAAGTACATGAAGGACTTATTTCAATAGTGGTACAAGTCCATTTTTGTTCATATTGAGGTACTGTCCTAAAGTTAAATGAGTGCTGAAAAATCTGCAGTTGAGATACCAGAAATATTAAAGCATATGGCTTCTTACCGAGCGAGGTGGCGCAGTGGTTAGCACACTGGACTCGCATTGGGAGGACGACGGTTCAATCCCGTCTCCAGCCATCCTGATTTAGGTTTTCCATGATTTCCCTAAATCGTTTCAGGCAAATGCCGGGATGGTTCCTTTGAAAGGGCACGGCCGATTTCCTTCCTAATCCTTCCCTAACCTGAGCTTGCGCTCCGTCTCTAATGACCTCGTTGTCGACGGGACGTTAAACACTAACCACCACCACCACCATATGGCTTCTTGCTAGAGATGAACCTTTCCTTCTGTTTGTTTGGCTCATTAATTCCGGAAGCATTACAGACAGAAAAGTGGAGGTAATGGACTTGGACCACTATTGACATAAGCCCTTGATATGTAAGGAAGTTCCACATCTGCTCCACTAATTTCAATCAGACTTGGTATAGATGTTACTTTATGTCTGGAAATAATCGCTGTGGGGTAAGAACCGCCTACCTATCAGAGGGGTAATGGCGGGGGTGAAAAAGAAGTTTAGTCCACGACACAAGAATACCCAGATTTTATTCACCCTCTTTCTAAGAACGAGAGCACGTAGTGACCCGCAACAAACTTTACACATAATTTCAAACTCTCACTAAACATTGCCACCCTTCTAACCTGCTCCACCCCCTCCTCCCCTTCCCTGCCCATAATGATGAAAGGAAAAAAGTTTATCGCTTACCACATTTTCGCTGTTCATGCAGTTAAATGTCGCGTCAGCCATGGTATTTTAATTTATTACTTCCTCACTGGTATGTGAATTGACGACACATTTTGCAGACACTGGTCACATATCATAATGAATATACGTGCAAAATTATATCATTGCGTGAAACGTAAATCAGGAGATAAGACGTCATAAAAACTGAGATGCGCGAGAAACTTCCGCATCGTGAATAACGTTTGAATTTCTTACTTTTTTGATACCAACTCTATTCGCAACACATTTAGCACACACTACCCACACACGCCGCTGAATGTACCTACAAAATTTTATCATTTTACCGGCACAGAGAGAGTGGAGGAGGAGATGGACAGAGACAGGGAAGAGGAGGAGATGCACAGGGGACAGGGTGAGGAGGGAAGAGAATACGGGCTTAGAAGGAGTAGGGGACGGACAGGGAGGGGAGGGAGAGGAGATGAAGTAATATAATTGAAATAAATACATACCGCGCATTGCGGGTTCAAAAAAATGATTCAAATGGCTCTGAGCACTATGGGACTTAACAGCTGAGGTCATCAGTCCCTTACAACTTAGAACTACTTAAACCTAACTAACCTATGGACATCACACACATCCATGCCCGAGGCAGGATTCGAACCTGCGTCCGTAGCGGTCGAGCGGTTCCAGACTGTAGCGCCTAGAACCGCTCGGCCACCCCGGCCGGACGCATTGCGGGTACTCAGCTAGTTGATAACTGATGAAATACATGGTTTGTATCAAAATAAATTGTCAACCTACCCCAGAAAACAGAAAAATCTTTCCTTAAGAAATATATATACAGGGTGCATCAAAAAAATGTATACACACTTTGAAGCGTAATAGAATATTTATTTCCCGTTCTACAATGTTAAATTTCTGGAAATGGAAAGCTTAAAGTCCAATTTTAAAAATAAATGTACTTTGCAAATGTGATCAGTGTTCAAACTGGTGGCCTTCAGCATCAATACATTTCTGAGTACAAGCCACCACTGATTCCGTGCATCTTACTAATGTGTCCAACGAGATTTCTTCGCACACCGCCTGAATCTCATTCCAAAGTGTGTCCAGGCTATGTGGACTACGTTTGTACACCTCATCTTTTACTGTGCCCCATAAGAAGAAATCCAGCGGCGTGAGGTCTGGAGAGCGCGCAGGGAACTCGATTGGTCCCCTGCGTCCTATCCACTGGCCTGGCACATCGTGATCCAGGTATGCTCGTATGTCCCTATGATAATGCGGCGGGGTGCCACCTTGTTGGAAATAAAACTCATCGTTACCGTACAATGCACGAATGGCAGGGAATATGGAGTCAGCAAGCATAGTTAGGTACGTTTCTCCAGTAACAGTACCTTCCAAGCGGAAAGGCCCAATGAGTCCCCTTGCAGACAAACCACACCACACATTTACACCAGGCAGATTCACAGCCTTTACAACTGTAATGTGAGGATTATCTTCGGCCCAGTACACACAATTGTGCCTATTGACAGTTTCATTGAGTTTGAATTTGGCTTCATCCGACCAAATTACGCTACCCATAAATCCCGGTTCACGTCTCACCATCTCATGAACCCATTCATAAAATTCTAACCTTCGATCTGGATCGTCGTCACTTAGCTGTTGCACCAGCCTTGGAATGTACACACGAAACTTGCCTTTCTTCAAAATGCGTAGCACACTACTAGCACTTACATTTCTCTCACGTGCCGCTTGCCTTGAAGATTTTTGAGGCGAACGTCGAAACAGTTTAAAGACCGCAGTTTTGTAATCATCACTTGTAGCTCTACGAGGTCGCCCTGATCGACCATTATGCACATCACACACTTTTCCATGAATTTCGAATTTGTCTCCTAGACATGTAATTGTTAACTTGGAAGGTGGTTCTGTACCATACTCACTTCTCCACTGTCTTCGAACGGCAGCTACATTCTCAAACTTCCAGTGTCACTTAATTACCTGTTTCCGCGCTTCAAAGCTCAAACGCACGTCCGCCATGTTGCAGTTACATCCTTGCCACTGCTGCCACCTGTTGAAGAAACATAACATTACCTTCTCACAGATATTTAACCTTGTAGAACGGGAAATAAATTGTCTATGAGCAGTTCAAAGTGTGTATACATTTTTTTGACGCACCCTGTATACATAAACATTCGTCGCTGCTGGAATTGGAAAATATAGTAATCTAGGTACAGTTTGAATACATTTGTAATATTTTGGTATTCTTCTCTGTAACTTGACATATCCATGTTGCAAGATCGAAGGACAAATAAACATAGTAATATTACTCTGCGTTAAAAGGGAAAGACACACTATGTTCTGCAACGCAATCGTCATACCATATTTCACTGTGTATAAACAGAACATGTGAACATACCCCAAGCTAAAGCATTCTGATATCATTTACTGCTATTCGTAAGTGACCGCGCGCTATGAAGTGCATCAATTCTTAAAGTTTCTTTTAGGAAGACACTGTCAACATATCACATATGTTAACACTACCTGATCAAAATTATCCGTACTCCTGTTAGTGGACAGTAATATGGGGTATCTATAGCCTTCCGTTTTAAAGGGTGACAGTTACTGAACTATTTGAAATAAAATCGTCATAACTTCTAAACTATGTGCGTGAGGACCTTCAAAATGCATGCTTCACCGCAGGGCATGATGGTAATTGCTATGCTCATGCACAGTTTGGTTTAGCGACGAAGCCCGCTTTCATTTGGCTGGGTTCGTCAACAAGCAAAATTAGCTCATTTCGGGGACTGAGAATCTGCATTTCGCAATCGAGAAGTCTCTTCACCCTGAAAGGCTGATTGTGTGGTGTCCAACGTCCAGTCACGGAACAATCGGTGCGATATTCCTTGAGGGCACGGTGATTACCGAACGATACGTGGAGGTTTTGGAAGATGATATCATCGCTGAGTTTGACAAGATTTGGTTCGTACAAGACGGAGCTCGACCCCTTCGAAGCAAGAGAGTGTTTGATGTCCTGGAGGAGCACCTTTTGGACCCCATTCTGGCTCTGAAGTGCCCAGAGGCCTGGGATTCGATTGGCTGGCATATTCACCGGATCGGAACACATGTGACTCCTTTTTCTGGGGTTATATTAGACAAAAGATGTATAGCAATAACCCCAGCCATTGCTGAGGTGAGAACAGCCGTTCAGGAGGTCATCGACAGATCGATGTTCCGACGCTTTAACTGGTCATGTAGGACTTCGCTATGCATCTGCGCCACATCACCGCCAATGGTGGCAGGCATATCGAACCTGTCGCAATCTAAATCAGAATATCTGTAGTGGCGTTTACACGCTGAATAAAGTTTGTGCACGCTGTAGTTTCTTACTAATTTACGTTTCTTTTTCATATAGTTCAATAATAGTCACCCTGCAGGATGGCTTGAACTCTGTTGGGGACACTTTCGAAGAGGTATCTGAATATTCTTGAAGGATACCAGGCCATTCCAAGGGACGATACCAGAGAACGTAGTAACACTGGGCTTTGGGACTGAATCAAAGATCAAAGTCGACGTTCTAGCTCACCTTAAAGGAGTTCCATTTGGAACTCAGTCTTAGGAGTGTTTCACAGATGTTACTTTAGGAGAGGTTGCATTGTCAAGCTCCTTCTGCATTTAGCGTTTGCTGAAGCGTAGTTAGGAGGTAACACCTTAGCTACGACAAACACCCCTACAGAGTTCAAATGGTTCAAATGGCTCTGAGCACTATGGGACCTAACATCTGTGGTCATCAGTCCCCTAGAACTTAGAACTACTTAAACCTAACTATCCTAAGGACATCACACACATCCATGCCCGAGGCAGGATTCGAACCTGCGACCGTAGTAGTCGCGCGGTTCCGGACTGAGCGCCTGAACCGCTAGACCACCGCGGCCGGCCCCCTACAGAGTAACACCACATCTTCGGCACTTCATTGATGGCACTGCGTGTGATAGGGGTTGACACTTCCTTCTAGTTGCCACAGGGTATAGCTTTATACATCACTCAAAATAAGTCATTCCTTTGCAGTCATCCATTGTCCAGTGGCGTCTCCCTTTACACACAGCTTCGCTTAGCGCTGACTACGAAAACGTATGGCTTATGAAGAGTTGCACGAGTACGGCGCCCCATATATTTAACTCCCTACGCACAGTCAGTGTCCTAGATGGACTTCTGGTAGCACTGGGGAACCCACGAGTGACCCTTCCTGTGATTTCTTGCCTTTTTTTTCAGCCAACCTCCACAATGCTCGACAGTCCCTATCCGTCAGTTCATCCTTGAACATATACTCATTGCGAATATAATAAACTTTCTTGAGACTGACAAGCTTATGTCCACAAATGAGCATGGTTCTAGAAAGCACTGCTCGTACGAAACTCAGCTTGCCATTTTCTCACATGATACACAGCGCACTATGGATGTAGAGCAACAGGCCGAGTCCATATTTCTAGATTTCCAGAATGCATATGACTCGGTGATGATGTTTGGTTTGTGGGGCGCGTGGTTATCAGCACCCGTACAAATTCCCAATCCCTTCACAGTCCAGACTCGCCACTTTCACGAATGATGATGAATGATGCGGAAAACAAAAACACCCAGTCTCCGAGCGGAGAAGATCCCCGACCCGGCTGGGAATCGAACCCAGGACCACGTGATCAAGAGGGAGCAATGGTAGCCATAGACCACCAGCTGTATACAACTGACACGGTGCCCCACTGCAGGGTCTTAACTCAGATATAAGCATATGGAATAAGTTGACAGACATGTGAGTGGCTCAAAGCCTTTTTAAGTACTCGTAATACAACCCAGTATGTTGTCTTGACGGCGAGTGTTCATCAGAGACTAGGGTATCATCAGGAGCGCCAGAGGGAATTGTGATACGTTGTTGTTCTCTATACACATAAATGATTTGGCGACAGGGTGGGCAGCAATCTGCGGTTGTTTGCGGTTGATGCTGTGGTGTACTGCAAGGTGTCGAAGTTGAGTGACTTTAAAAGGCAATGAGCTGTATGCGGCTCGTGTTGGTGCCGTTGGTAGGTTGGCATCGTGTAATAGGGATAGTGGCGCCACGTTTTCTTCTTGTGTTTACTGGCACCATTACGTTTGCTGGCGTTGTCTGTCCACGAGTGGCAGCAGCAGCGTTCATCGATATCTAGTACCGTGGTACTACCTTTGGAAGGACGTCAAGTGTTTTCCGGGTTGGGTGTGTCGGGGTTCGGTTTGGAAGGAGCAGCAGTGAGGTTCGGCAGCGCGAGGACATGCCTGGACCGCTGGCAGCACACGGGCACTGCTGGATCGAGGGGCTGTAGTTGCGAGGGCCACAGCCTCGTTCTCCACCTGGCCCAGGATGTTTCAGTTGAGTGAACATTAACCCAGTAGTGAAACCTCCACTGTTTTGAGAAAACGCAGTTCTTCGCGCGTTGCTGCTCTCAGGGTCGCTGAGACGAAGAGCGTTTGGAGTTGGCGAAATTAGCTAGCCGTCCTCCCCTTCTTATTATTAATCATTGAATTCTTTGTGTTTATTGAAGTTCAACCAGCGGTATTTTTCTGCCTAGTGGCCGCTAATGCCCCAGTTACCTGAACCGGAGGTTAGCGTATTTTGACAGCAGTGAGCCTTTCCTCCCCTTGCCGCTGCTGTCCGCTACAGGTTGTAGTTAAGACAGCCTCCTTGATTGTGGTTCGGATATTTGTTTCTGTTGGACTGCTTTGATCATAGTGGTTCCTTCTGCTTCTGGATGTTCTAAACGCCGGATTCTGAAGACGCAGTACTGTCCGCCAGTTCTGTCTTGCCTGGGTTAGCTGCAAGTGTGGCCGAGCGGTTCTAGGCGCTACAGTCCGGAACCGCGCGACTACTACCGTCGCAGGTTCGAATTCTGCCTCGGACATAGGTGTGTGTGATGTCCTTAGGTTAGTTAGGTTTAAGTAGTTCTAGGTTGTAGGGGACTGATGACCTTAGAAGTTAAGTCCCATAGTGCTCAGAGCCATTTTGCCTGGGTTATTCCATTGTTGTATTGGTTATCAGACGTTAAGTAGATTTCGTAAGAGTGTTGGTCTGCGTGTAAAGTGTCACTAGATTGATGTGCCATTCGATTAAGTGAATAAAACTCTTGGCTGCCTGTGTCGTCGGTTACGAAGTCGAGCGACCTTTCCCTGGCCCATCCTTCGAGCACTGTCTGAGGCTCACTTCTCACTTGATTTGGTCAGATTGTGATGATTGTCAATAAGGCCTTCAGCCGTGAATGCACTTTGTCTTAAAAAATTTTTAATTAGGTATTGTCTCTTAATATGATTGTCCCTTTCTATAATATTTTAGTAAGAATTTGCTATCTAGGCCTTCAGGCATCAAATTCTTTTTGAGTAATTTCTATTGGGGCCTTCAGCCGACAAATAATTTGAATTTCTTGGCCGGCCAGAGTGGCGGTGCGGTTCTAGGCGCTACAGTCTGGAGCCGAGCGACCGCTACGGTTGGAGGTTCGAATCCTGCCTCGGGCATGGATGTGTGTGATGTCCTTAGGTTAGTTAGGTTTAATTAGTTCTAAGTTCTAGGCGACTGATGACCTCAGAAGTTAAGTCGCATAGTGCTCAGAGCCATTTGAACCATTTTTTTGAATTTCTTGTCAATAATACCTTCAGCCGTGAATGCAATTTGTCTAACGAATTTTTGATTAGATATTGTCTTAACAATCAAATTTGATAATTGTTCCTTATTGTAAACCTTATATGCAATTGGTTCCAAGTAAAGGGCACGTGATTAAAAAAAAGAAAAGAAAACTGAGCAACCAAGGGTAACTGAGTAAGGCCCCGTCCACACTGAAATCTGCCTTTTCCTAAGTACCACGTCTCGAGATACAAGGCGACTTCGACAAAATTTCAAGTTGGTTTGACGAATGGCAGCTAGCTATTAATGTGGAAAAAAGTAAGTTTATGCTGAGGAGTATGGAGAAGGAGCACGTAATGTTCGGATAAGGTATTAGTAGTGTCCTGCTTGCCCACTTGAAGTCGTTTAAATATCTGGGCGTAACGGTGCAAAGCGGTATGAAATGGAACGAACGTGTGGGAACTGTGGTGGGGAACCTGAATGGTCGGCTTCGGTTTATTGGGAGAATTTTAGGAAAGTGTGGTTCACATGTAAAGGAGACCGAATGAAGGTCGCTGGTGCGAACTGTTCTTGTTTTCTACTCGAGTGTTTGGGATCCGTACTAGGTCGGATTGTGGGATGACATCGAGACAGTTCAGAGGATGGCTGCTAGATTTGTTACCGGTACGTCCGAAACAAAATGTAAGTGCTACGGAGATGCTTCGGGAACTCAAATAGGAATTCCTGGAGGGAAGGTGACTTTCTTTTCGAGAAATGCTATTGCGAAAGTTAAAGAACCGTCATTTGAAGTTCACTGACGTACGACTGGACTGCCACCAACATACGTTGCGCATAAGGACCGCGAAGATAAGATACTAGAAATTAGGGCTCATAAGGTTGCATGCAGATAGTCGTCTTTCCCTCGCTGTGTTTGCGAATGGAACTGAGGGAATGGAGGGAATCACTAGGATGGTAAAAGATACCCTCCGCCAACACCGTACCGTGGCATGAGGAGTATCTATGTAGATGTAGATGTAGAGGTCTCCCTGGTTTTGGTTTAGCTATACTCCCTCTCGCGACATTTAGTGGTCAGACCCGCATTACAGAGCGGTGGCTGGTCACTTTTGATCGGATAGCGTACATCTTTCATTTGCATAACAGGACAGAATTCTTCGTCATATACGTAACAGGAAGTTACACATCATTTTACCGATCGATCACATTCATGACATGTTGCACTCTCCGTTTCTGCTCTACATGCATCAGACGTGATATTTGGTACAAACACCAAACTCTCGGTTGTGAACAAAAACAATAAATGGCGGTGCAGGAGTAAAGTATGGTCATTTTTAAAATGCTGTAGGACAGTAAACAGAAAATATAGACAAGTAACGTGGTCCGCGAAGAGGTTTAGTAGTATCAGAGCGAAAGCAGTTTGTTTCATTCTGTCTTTCCATTCTTTACTTATGTCGAGGGGGGCAAGAGGTGTCCTTATTCCAAATTTGTTAAATACCTCGGCACTAAGCGCCCGATCGTAAACGTCAGACAGCGCTGTAGATAATTCACCCGCGTTCTGTTCAAAATGCTCGACATAATTTCGGTCGCTACCGGTGAGCGCGTAAAAGTGAGACTATAAAGTTCAAGGAACCTGGCCGTAAAGAGACTGTCTTGTCTCGTAAAACGGTGTCATTAAAGCGCGAGCATAAATCACGGCACATAAGCACGCTGGAGACGCAGACGGGCGGTGGAAGAAGTGGGTCCCCTGCAGGGGTTGGTCGCCCTTTGGCTGCTACCACCTGCGGCGGAGCCTATATTCCGCCCTGAGCCGCCCCCGTCAGCCGGAAAGAAGATACCGGGTCCCGTGGGGCGCTCTATCTCCAGCCGCTCCTCTGGCGATATCTCCAGGAAGGCGCAGCCCGTCCCCTGGGAAATGGATTTGCCCTCGGATTCCATTCACAATGGGTGAAAACCGAATATGTCAGCCGCAGTGGGCTCTTAATGGATTGTACGACCTTAAATCAAAAAATGAAAAGTACGACGTTTGGACATGATAGCTGCTATTAACAGCGATTTGTAGCTATTGTTTCAGGAACTATTCCCAGGAAGTATTTTTTATTAACATTTTTTCGCGTAAATATACTAAGATGGCAAATGCACTAATGAAGAACGGATATTCGTCCGCCGAAATAAAACGTGCATTGAGATAGCCACGCAGAAATCATAGTGACGTACAGGCTAATGCAAAATCTAAGGTTTTCCTGCCGTTTGTTAAAAATGTAACGAAAAGAATAGGGAGGATCTTGACGAAGCGGAATATCATCGTAATTTACAAGCCCACCAGAAAGATACAGGAATACCTTAAGCCTGCCAAGGACGCTCGCAAACTATTGGAAAAAGCTGGAGTGCATAGGATCCCATGGAGCTGTGGAGATGTTTATGTGGGTACCAATAAAAGAACGGTTTCAAAACGTTTGGAAGAGCACAAGGGCAATTGTAGAAGAGGAGAAACGGAACGATCAGCTGTTGTGGAGCATGCTTTCCAGCCAGGAACCATCATATTCGTTTAGAGGAGACGCAAGTACTAGCGGCCACAAGCGGATATTACGAAAAGCTCTACAGGAAGGCAATCGAAATCGCTAAACACCTTAATAATTTCAATCGTAAGGAGGAGGGCGTGAAATTAAACGGTATGTGGATGCTGGTGTTAAAGAAGATGTGTACCACTCGTCCACTATTGGGTGATGGCAACGGCGATCGACGGCAACGGACAGCTCCCAATTGCACTGACGTTTTCAAAACACGTGACGTCACGTCGCGGCGCGGGAGCGCGCGGACACGGAATTTAGCGGCAGTCAGTAGCGAGCCAGTGGCTGTGTCGGACCTTCCATCGAGCTACAGACCCCCTTGAAGATGTCTCCCGCAGACGGGGACTAAACGTTGGGATTTGACAAAGATTTCACCAACCGGCCACGGCATAACAGCCCGGATAATTATAATGGACATAAACAGATGGCGGTAGTATCGTATACACGTGGTGTACGAGTGCAGTGCTTTGCCGTAGCTGTTATTTGTACTTAGGTGATCCATGGGAAAAGGTTTCCAATGTGATTACGGCCACACGGCAGGAGTTAACAGACTTTGAACGGGGAATGGTTCAAATGGCTCTGAGCACTATGGGACTTAACATCTGAGGTCATCAGTTCCCTAGAAGTTAGAACTACTTAAACCTAACTAACCCAAGGACATCACACACATCCATACCCGAGGGAGGATTCGAACCTGCGACCGTAGCGGTCGCGCGGTTCCAGGCTGAAGCGCCTACAACCGCCTGGCCACAACGGCTGGCCGCGGAATGGTAGTTGCAGCTAGACGCAAGGAGCATTCCGTTTAGGAAATTGGAAATTCAATGTGCCGAGATGCACAGTGTCTAGAGTGTGAAGAAAATACCAAATTTCACGGATTACCTCTCACCAGGGACAACGCAGTGGCTAACGGCCTTCCCTTAACGATCGTGAGCAGCGGCGTTCGTGTAGAATTCTAACTGTTAACATACAAGCAACACTGCGTTAAATAACCCCAGGAATCAATGTGGGACGTACACATCTTACCCGTTAGGACAGTGCGGCGAAATTTTGCATAAATGGGCTATGGCAGCAGACGACCGATGCGAATACCTTTGTGAACAACACAATATCGCCCGCAGCGCCTTTACTGGCTTGTGACCATATCAGTTGGACCCTAGACCACTGGAAAGTTATGGCCTGGTCAAATGAGTCCCGATTTCAGTCGGTAAGAGCTATTGGTAGGATTAGAGTGTGGAACAGACCTCAAGAAGCGATGGAGCCATGTTGTCAACAAGACACTGTGCATGCTGGTGGTGGCTACAAAATGGAGCAGATTATGTTTACATGGAATGAGTTGGTTCCTGTGGACCAACTGAACAAATGATTCACTCGAAAAGCTGATGTTCGCCTATTTGGAGACTATTTGCAATCATTCATGGACTGCGTGCTCTCAGACAACCATGGAACTTATATGGATGACGTCCGCAGCTCGTGGTCTCACGGTCGCACTCTCTCTTCCTAAGCACGGGGTCCCGGGTTCGATTCCCGGCGGGCTCAGGGATTTTCACCTGCCTCGAGACGACTGGGTGCTTCTGATGTCCTCATCATTTCATCATCATTCATGAAAATGGCGAGACTGGACTGAGCAAAGCTTGGGGATTTGTTAAGGCGCTGTTGAGCAGTTGAGCGCCCTACAAACCAAAGATTCATCATCATCATTATATGGATGACAATTGGGTCAAACTTGTTCGCGATTGGTTTGAAGAACGTTGCGGACAAGTCGAGCGAATGATTTGGCCGCCCATCTAACATTTATGGCAGGTAATCAAGCAGTCACTTCTTGCACAAAATCCTATACCGGCAACACTTCGCAGTACAGGTGGATATAGGTGCAGGACACTCAATATTTCTGCAGGCGACTTTCAACGACTTGTTGAGTCCATGGCACGTCGAGTTGGTGCAGTAGGCCGGGCAGAAGGAGGTCCGACACGATATTAGACGTATCCCATGGCTTCTGTCACCTCACTCTATTGAAATCATCATGAAACTCAGATTCATTGATAAACATAACAAGAACGATGATGTAAATTCGAAAAGTCTGAGCGACACAAATATTCTTTTGTGCATATTCTGCATTATCAGGACGAGTTCAGTATATACCGTTCTTGTGAAACGCTACTGGCCCTTTGTTTCCTTGGCGTTGGGATGCTATCGGCAGGATGTATCAAGTTCATTCCACATTTGAAGATTCCAAGATGGCTTTTGATACCACCCCTCACAAGAGCTGTGTAATCAAATATCGTGCCTGTGGAGTATCGTTCCAGTTGTGCTACTGGGTTCGTGATTTTGTATCAGAAAGGCCACATTTCGTAGTAACTGACGGGATGTTATCGCGTGAGGAAGTGTTACGTGGCCTCTGCTGTTCTTAATCTATATACTCTACTTAGAATAGAATCTGTGCAGCATTCTTACATTGCTCGCACATGAAGCTGTCGTTTATCTGTACTATGTAAGTAGGCTGTTTAGGTTTTTTTATTGGTAACGCCACCTCTGTATAAAAATCACTGGCTGTGCTGTGTGCAGTCTGTGTGTAGTTTGCATTGTTGTCTGCCATTGTAGTGTTGGGCAGCGGCAGCTGGATGGGAACAGCGCGTAGCGTTGCGCAGTTGGAGGTGAGCCGCCAGCAGTGGTGGATGTGGGGAGAGAGATGGCGGAGTTTTGTAATTTGTCATGAACTGCTGTATATATTATGACTATCAAGGTAAATACATTGTTTGTTCTCTATTAATATCTTTCATTTGCTAACTATCCCTATCAGTAGTTAGTGCCTTCCGTAGTTTGAATCTTTTATTTAGCTGGCAGTAGTGGCGCTCGCTGTACTGCAGTAGTTCGAGTAATGAAGATTTTTGTGAGGTAAGTGATTTCTGAAAGGTATAGTTTAATGTTACTTAGGGCCATTCTTTTGCAGGGATTTTTGAAAGTCAGATTGCGTTGCGCTAAAAATATTGTATGTCAGTTTAAGCACAGTCTCGTATATAATTCATCAAAAAGGGACGTTTCAACTACTATATAAATTTAATGTTGTTACCGATAATGTCAAAAAGTTCTTGATCTGTTTTTTTCAGCTTTTTACACGTTACTCTAATAAACGTTTGGGCGGATATAGGCTACACATTTTTTAAAATACATATGGTATACATCTGTGTATTGTATGTAGAGAGGATAGATTTCTAGCAAAAATTTCGGGATGTTCTTGACGGAATTACTCCAGATTTTTAGACGACACTAATAAACGTTTGGATAGAAATAGGTTACATATTTTTAATATGTACAAATAGAAAACTGAGGACAAGACGTATGTCAATGTTGTCACCAAAAATCTCGAAACATTCTTGACCGATTAGTTCATATTTTGACTCAATACTCTAATAAATGTTCGGATGGATGTAGGGTACACGTTATTAAATATGTCTGGTATATATATATACATATATATCACACAACAGTGCCCCAACACGACGTGGCATGAACTCGACTAAAGTCTCAAGTAGTGCCGGAGGGAATTGACACCATCAATCCTGCAGGACTGCCCATAAAACCGTGAGTACGAGGAGGTGGAGATCTCTTCTGAACAACACATTGCAAGGTGTCCCAGATATGCTCAATAATGTTCATATCTGGGGGTTTGGTGGCCAGCGGAAGTCTTTAAACTCGGAAGAGTGTTCCTGGAGCCACCCTGTACCAATTCTGGAAGTCTGGAGTGTCGCATTTTCCTGCTGGAATTGCCCAAATCCGTCGTAATGCACAATGGGTATGAATGGATGCAGGTGATCAGACAGGATGCTTTCGTACGTGTCACCCGTCAGGGTCGTGTCTAGACGTATCATGGGCCCCATATCACTCCAACTGCACATGTCACACACCATTACGGAGCTTACAACAGCGTGAATAGTCCCTTGTTGACATGCAGGGTCCATGGATTCATGAAGTTGTCTCCATACCCATACACCTCCATCCGCTCGATACAATTTGAAACGAGACTCGTCCGACCAGGCAGCATATTTACAGTCATCAACAGTCCAGAGTCGGTGTTGACGGGTCCAGGTGAGGCGTAAGGTTTAGTGTCGTGCAGTCATCAAGGGCACACGAGTGGGCGTTCGGCTCCGATAGCCCATACCGAAGATGTTTTGTTGAATGGTTCGCACGCTGACACCTGTTGATGACCCAGCATTGAAACCTGCAGCAGTTCGCGGAAGGGTTGCACTACTGTCACTTGTTGTTTTATACAGGCGTTGCGGACTGCAACGCCGTATTCTGCATGTTCAGATATCTCTGTATTTGAATACGCATGCGTGTACCAGTTTCTTTGGCGCTTCAGTGTATATGATCCGCATTTTTTAAATACATAGCATTTGTAAATGTGTAGGTACAATATAAAAGGGAAAAGTTGTTGGCAAAAATCGCGAAAATTTCTTGACAAGTTTTTTACCAAGTTTCTACGCAATACTCTAAAAAATTATCAAATGACATAGAGTACATGTTTTTAATGCTCGTGACTGTATAAAGGGAATAAGTTATTGCCAAAAACCGAAAATTAATTGACTTTTCCTCAAATATTTACACAGTGCCTTAACAAACATAACGATATCCTTTCAAATTATGTAACAAATTAAAAAATATATATACATGACATAACGGAGAAAAGATGCTACCAAAAATCTCGAAAAGTTCCTGACCAATTTACTTTAGATTTTTGCATGATACTTTACTAAATGCTCTGATGGACATACGCTAATTTTTAAAATATATGTTGTATATAAATATATATACTACATAAAATAGAACCTCTGTAGGCACAAATCTCTAAGAATTTCTTGATTTATTTTCTTCACATTTTTGTACAATTTCGCCGATGACATTATAATTCTGTCAGAGACAGCAAAGGATCGGAAGAGCAGTTGAACGGAATGGACAGTGTCTCGAAAGGAGGATATAAGAGAAACATCAACAAAAGCTAAACAAGGATAACGGAATGTAGTCAAATTAAATCAGGTGATGTTGAGGGAATTAGATTAGGAAATGGGACACTTAAAGTAGTAAATGAATTTTGCTATTTGGGAAGCAAAGTAACTGATGATGGTCAAATTAGAGGGGATATAAAATGTAGACTGGCAATGGCAAGGAAAGCATTTCTGAAGAAAAGAAATTTGTTAACATCGAGTATAGATTTAAATGTCAGGAAGTCGTTTCTGAAAGTATATGTGTGGAGTGTAGAAATGTATGGAAGTGAAACATGGACGATAAATAGTTTAGAAAAGAAGAGAATAGAAGCTTTCGAAATGTGGTGATACAGAATAATGCTGAACATTAGATCCGTAGGTCACATAACTAAGGACGAGGTGTTGAATAGAACTGGGGAGAAGAGAAATTTGCGGCACAACTTTACTAGAAGAAGGGATCGGGTGGTAGGACATGTTCTGAGGCATCAAGGGATCTCCAATTTAGTACTGGAAAGCAGCGTGGAAGGTAAAATCGTAGAGGGAGACCAAGAGATGAATACACTAAACAGATTCAGAAGGATGTAGGTTGCAGTAGGTACTGGGAGATGAAGAAGCTTGCACAGGATAGAGTAGCATGGAGAGCTGCATCAGACCAGTCTCTGTACTGAAGACCACAACAACAACGACTCTAAAATCTTTAATATGGGGATAGACTATACATTTTTAATAATGTTGCATACAAATACACTCCTGGAAATGGAAAAAAGAACACATTGACACCGGTGTGTCAGACCCACCATACTTGCTCCGGACACTGCGAGAGGGCTGTACAAACAATGATCACACGCACGGCACAGCGGACACACCAGGAACCGCGGTGTTGGCCGTCGAATGGCGCTAGCTGCGCAGCATTTGTGCACCGCCGCCGTCAGTGTCAGCCAGTTTGCCGTGGCATACGGAGCTCCATCGCAGTCTGGTAGCATGCCGCGACAGTGTGGACGTGAACCGTATGTGCAGTTGACGGACTTTGAGCGAGGGCGTATAGTGGGCATGCGGGAGGCCGGGTGGACGTACCGCCGAATTGCTCAACACGTGGGGCGTGAGGTCTCCACAGTACATCGATGTTGTCGCCAGTGGTCGGCGGAAGGTGCACGTGCCCGTCGACCTGGGACCGGACCGCAGCGACGCACGGACGCACGCCAAGACCGTAGGATCCTACGCAGTGCCGTAGGGGACCGCTCCGCCACTTCCCAGCAAATTAGGGACACTGTTGCTCCTGGGGTATCGGCGAGGACCAATCGCAACCGTCTCCATGAAGCTGGGCTACGGTCCCGCACACCGTTAGGCCGTCTTCCGCTCACGCCCCAACATCGTGCAGCCCGCCTCCAGTGGTGTCGCGACAGGCGTGAATGGAGGGACGAATGGAGACGTGTCGTTTTCAGCGATGAGAGTCGCTTATGCCTTGGTGCCAATGATGGTCGTATGCGTGTTTGGCGCCGTGCAGGTGAGCGCCACAATCAGGACTGCATACGACCGAGGCACACAGGGCCAACACCCGGCATCATGGTGTGGGGAGTGATCTCCTACACTGGCCGCACACCACTGGTGATCGTCGAGGGGACACTGAATAGTGCACGGTACATCCAAACCGTCATCGAACCCATCGTTCTACTATTCCTAGACCGGCAAGGGAACTTGCTGTTCCAACAGGACAATGCACGTCCGCATGTATCCCGTGCCACCCAACGTGCTCTAGAAGGTGTAAGTCAACTACCCTGGCCAGCAAGATCTCCGGATCTGTCCCCCATTGAGCATGTTTGGGACTGGATGAAGCGTCGTCTCACGCGGTCTGCACGTCCAGCACGAACGCTGGTCCAACTGAGGCGCCAGGTGGAAATGGCATGGCAAGCCGTTCCACAGGACTACATCCAGCATCTCTACGATCGTCTCCATGGGAGAATAGCAGCCTGCATTGCTGCGAAAGGTGGATATACACTGTACTAGTGCCGACATTGTGCATGCTCTGTTGCCTGTGTCTATGTGCCTGTGGTTCTGTCAGTGTGATCATGTGATGTATCTGACCCCAGGAATGTGTCAATAAAGTTTCCCCTTCCTGGGACAATGAATTCACGGTGTTCTTATTTCAATTTCCAGGAGTGTATCTATTTACTATATGACTTGGAATAAATCTTGAAACGTTCTTGGCTGATTTGCTTAAGATTTTTACGCAGTACTCTAAGAACTGTTTGCACAGACGTAGGCTACATATTTTTCTTACATGTGACTATAGCTGTACTATTATATAAAGAAAAGTTTTATTCAATTTTGTCAGCCGGCCGGAGTGGCCGAGCGGTTAAAGGCGCTACAGTCTGGAACCGCACGACTGCTACGGTCGCAGGTTCGAATTCTGCCTCGGGCATGGATGTGTGTAATGTCCTTAGGTTAGTTAGGTTTAAGTAGTTCTAAGTTCTAGGGGACTTATGACCACAGCAGTTTAGTCCCATAGTGCTCAGAGCCATTTGCACCATCAATTTTGTCTGCAGAAATGGCGACAAGTTCCTGGCCCGTTTACTTCATATTTTTTACATTATACTACACTAAACGATAGGACGGACAGGGACAACACGTGTAGTATATATAGAGATACACAACTGTAATACACATGGAGGAAGAGTTGTCAGGAAATATGTCGAACATTTCTTCACCCGTTTGCTTCAAATTTCCGCACGATACTCTAATAACACTAGGACTGTCAGAGGTCTCGAAACGTTCTTGATGGATTTACTTCTAATCTTTGAACAATACTCTAATAAACATTCAGAAGTAAATAGGCTACGTACAACGAGGGGAAGCAAATCGAAACACCAAGAAGGACTTGTGCGACATAAACGAAAGCTGGTAGGAGTGTTTCTACATCTGAGAGTTGATGTCTATTTCAATTTCGAGCCAGTCGCATATGGGCGGTGCTTACAGCGCCACTACGAGGGTGAAAATCAGGTTCGCTTTAAGTACACGCTGTATTGGTTGTGAGCGTTGGGAAAGATGGGACGCAGTGCGTTAATATTGGTTTAGAATGCCTTTAACGCGACAAGGACGCCGTTATTAGCATCCTACTGAGTTTGAACGGGGTCGTATAACTGGGCCGCAAGAAGCTGGATGTTCCTTTTGCGATACTGCAGAAATGCGTTGCAGAGATACAGCCACTGTACACAACTGCTGCTAGTGGTGCTCACGAGAATGTACAGTCGCAACAGGATTGGACTCAGGACTGCCACACGGCATTACCGAGAGGGAAGACCATCACGTCTGGGGTATGGCTCTGGCGCATCGTACATTATCTGCAGCAGCAGTCTGAGTAGCAGTTGGCACCACACTGATTTAACGAAGTGTTAGAAATCGGTTACTTCAAGAACAGTTTCGAATCAGAAGGCATATATCATGCACTCCACTAGCCACAAACGACCGCCATTTGTGACTTAAGTGGCGTGAAGGGATAGCTCCATGGAGGATACAGTGGAGGTCTGTTGTGTTTTCTGATCAAGGCTGGTCCTACCTCGGTGATGGCTGTGTGTTGGTTGTAAGGAGCCCAGTTGAGGGCCTGCAACAAGTGTGTGTGTGTGTGTGCGTGATAGACACATGCGATTTCGTATGACAGCAGGAGAACTCTCATGATTATCTCTGCATCCTGAAGGCAAAATTGTACGTAAGTCTGGTAATTCCATCTGCTGAGCTGCCATTCACGAACATCACTCCATTGGGTGTTTTCCTTAGGGTGACGCTCGCCCACACACCTCTGTTGTGACCCAACGTTCTGTACAGAGTGTCGACATGTTGCCTTGGCCTGCTCGATCACCAGATCTGTGTCCAGTCGATGAAATATCGGAAACAATCGGACGACAACTCCAGCGTCATCCACAAAGAGCTTAAACAGTCCCTATATTGACTGAACAAGTGCAAAAACTGTGGAACTCCATCCTACAAACTGACATCTGCCACCTCTACTATACAGTGGAGGCACGCCCGCATGCATGCATTCAACATTCTGGCGGCTACACCGGTTTCTCTTAAAATGGTTCAAATGGCTCTGAGTACAATGGGACTTAACTTCTGAGGTCATCAGTACCCTAGAACTGAGAACTACTTAAACTTAACTAACCTAAGGACATCACAAAAATCCATGCCCGAGGCAGGATTCGAACCTGCGACCGTAGGGGTCGCGCGTTTTGAGATTGATGCGCCTAGAACCACTCGGCCACTCCGGCCGGCGGGTTTCTCTTATCTCGAGCATTCATTAACATTTGCTCTTGCAGTGTTAATCATTTAAATTGTTACCTAAACAAATGTATTCCCCAAATTTTGTTTCTCTACATTAGTTATTTTTTGGTGTTGCGATCTTGTTTCTCTCGGTGTACCTTTTTAAACAACGCTATACAATTTTTCTGTTAAATCTGAGAAGGAAAAAGGCCATGCTGTATAATAAAAATGTGTGCTATAGTTTTCTTTCTCGCAATCCCTTTTAATGACAATACCAGGGCATTTAAACCATTACACACTCTATTTCTACCTACATATATTTTTCCTCCCTTTATATAATTTTAAACATAAATTTTATACAAAACAATGTGGTGTTTTGTATTATTCAGTCAATTTTAATAGAAAACCGGAAATTTTTATTTATGGCTTATCGGCGTATGATTCCAATACTACTATAGAATCTGAAGCGTACGAAAACTTGTAATCCTACCCATTCACAGATTAAAGCCCTGTAAAATCCTGTATATGAATCCACTATCCCCACAGATCCAGCAGCTGGTGAGGTCCCTGTCAAACCCTGCATACCAATAATCCCAAGCGAGTTACCCATTGATTTGAAGCGACTGAAATTTCCAATAAAATTTTCGTTTGCAGCACCAATAAACAAGGCTCTGATACAGAGGGGAAGGGGAGGGGGGGATGGCAAGAGGAAGTGGACGGAGAGGGCAGGAAATGAACATAGCACGGGATAAGTAGGAGACGGACAGAGGGAGGAGGAAAGAGAATAACAGAGAAATGGAGAAGGAGGCGATGGACAGAAATACGAGGGAGGATGAGGAGCTGGACGAAGAAAGGGAAGGAGTCAGAGAATAGGACGTTCATCCAATACCCATACATTTTTATCAGTTGCGTAGCACTGTCAGTTTCGCTGGTCGCCTAGTAAAGATATCAGAAGATCAGAATGAATTTCAAAATTATTTGGACAACGTATCTGAAAGGAGCGAAAAGTGTCAATTAAACAAAACACCTAGAAATTAAGAATTCAAACAAATTAAACTGGAACAATCACTTAGAAAATATTGCAGCAAGATATTTTGGGAGCATACTAATCTACTAAAGATATTGCCTCCCATGACTGTCTTCTTCTAGAGTACTGCTGAGCGTCATGGGCTCATTATCAGATTATCTTATAGATACTATAATAAATTTTTCCAGAGACATTTAAGTCTCATCTTTACCTACGATAATGATGGAAGCTGAAGAAAAGAATCATAATTTGTGAGGCGGTCAGGACTGGAACCCGGGTCCTCCTGTTTACTATGCAAAAATGCTGACCATTACATCACGGCACCACTATGGTCAATGTTGCTGTACCCAAATGGAATGCCGTCCCCAACACAAACTTCCATTCATATGTCCAGCTTATTTTCCCCCTCAATCCGGAACCGCGCGACTGCTACGGTCGCAGGTTCGAATCCTGCCTCGGGCATGGATGTGTGTGATGTCCATATGTTAGTTAGGTTTAAGTAGTTCTAAGTTCTAGGGGACGGATGACCACAGATGTTAAGTCCCATAGTGCTCAGAGCCATTTGAACCATTTTTTATTTTCCCCCTACATTGTCACTACTGCCAGGGCTCTCCGGCATTGGAATAGCACCCCACCATTGGATGTAATGGGGAAGTCCTGTACCACAGATAATCTTGTAGATCTTATAATTAAATTTTCCAAGAGACATTTAAGATAGATCATCTGTGGTACAGGACTTCCCCATTACGTCCAATGCTGGGATACTATGTGTGATACGTAATTATAAAAAAGAAGACGTTCATTTTTCACAAAAATGACACTTCTATATGTGCTAATCAGCGTATATTTATATGACCTAGAGATTCGAACTGAACGAAAGAAACTAAAAAAGTAATGACCGAAACTAGACGCGAATCAGCAATCCAGAATTTACCAGTGTCGAATGCTCTTTTTTTTCTTTTTTTTCTTAGGTCTTTATGTATTTCACGCTTCACGGAAATCCTTGTAGAGCATGCGACTATATTTCAAACTGTATATCTACTATGCAGCTATGTTTAAAATACAACATAACTGGCAATCAAACCCTGGCCCTCCGGTAGCATCGTTCCACAGAGCCACACTGCTCGTCAAGTTGTCTGTCTGTCTCATTCACACTTGTGATACTTCGTAGTATGCTCTCTCGAGAATTTTTGAGAGTAGTATTCAAATGCTTTACGAAAATGAGCGTCGTGTATCATAAATATAAAAAATTACATACACTTCATTTAAACCAGCAGACTTAACACAAAATTTCGACCCCCATTTCGACTTCTTTTGTTTTGATTCTTTTTTAAAACTATTCTACAGTCTCAGTCGATACATCATTAGTTGCTTGAAATAAGAGTGAAAGACAAGTGGACGACGTTGCACTAGGAGGATCCTTATTCTACCTTTGTAATGCGGCATCCTTAAACGTCATCGGTAAAAACATATTATTAAAATGAAGTATTTATATATTTTGTTCTACTAAAATTAAAAGAAGATACTGAGATAAAAACCATTGCTAACGGCGATTGGTGTATCTACTCGCCATAATTGAATACATAAAATAAATCCAAGCCTACTGAAATTAAAGGCAAGCATCACAGATTAAAGATAAAAGCTGGCCTTGCTTACGTGAAGTGATGATACGTCTATCGCGATCGAATGTGCACCACTTGTACATGTGAAGCGCTGTAATTTTACGACCGATAATGTTGTGAGTTTGCAGTAAAATTAAATGTGAAATGTATTGCCTATGGCTGGCACTAGTATCATTAGCGCGCTAATGTATTCGGTTGCGCAATCCATGCTACTCCTGATTGTTGGTTGCATATCGCCAAGGCGAACTATATTTTCTTCAAGATGGCGCGCGGGCTTTTCAAAGTAATTGCAACATAGTAAACAGGAATACGGAGGACAATCTAACGATAGTTGAATCAATAAACGGAAATATTCCAATTGCAATTCGATATGATGCGAAACACGCTTGATGGGATGCCGTTTTGGGGGCTTTTGTGAAATAAAAGTTCAATATTTCTTTCATCTGAAGAAACTGCAAAAAGGTGGGAATTTAAGGAGATGGGACCTGGATAAACTGACTAAACCAGAAGTTGTACAAAGTTTCA